>NW_027287008.1:4030000-4342500 GCF_022747635.1 Hetaerina americana | reverse complement strand
AATTTTCTGAATAAATTCCGGGAAATTTTTGATCAAGGTAGTAGATATATGTGTGTATGTCACATTCCCTTTTTAGTTTTAAACTAGTAGACCTAATATCATTTCATAAAGCTCTCCTTTGTACTTTTTTTACTTCACTAGTATCTCTTCTGGTCCTAATATAATAATAACATCCCTTTATGGGATAGGGAAGTTATTAATAAGACAATCCTCAATTAGACAGTAGAGTTTTCCCAAGTAATCATCAGAATATTCTTTTCAAGAGATATATATCTCTTCATGGCTACCAAAATCATTACTGCGACAAAATCTGTAATATGCCAATAGATTCATTCCTAAGTAATATTATGCACCTGAGAGAAAAATAGAATTGACCCATCCATGTACAGTCTAATACCGAAACAGAGGCATTTGCATAGATGTATTTCAGACAGACAAGAAAACCAAGGGTACCTCTCCCTTTGTTTCTAATGGTTCACGTGATAAATAATGAAAGGCTCATAATTAAAAGACCCAAATTATGAAATATCCATTTATTTACATTAAAATTTAATCCAAATATATTTCCAATCAAGGTTCCTTTTCTGCAATTGATGCATATTTTGAAATTACAGCTTGAGCTTGCAACATTGAGATCAGTAGAATAAATCAACACAATCCAGATACAACATGACTATAATCATTAATGCATTCCGCTGTTTCCTAAAAAACAACATTCAATACTGTGTTGCACCAGACAGCAAGGCGGCATAAATTAACGATTTCCCCAACTCATTTCCTTTTTTAATTGACATAAATCATTACTGTCATAACGCTATAATAAAATAACCAACTATACATACACTTCATTACGCCAATGTGTTAAACATGTACTATATTACAAGTCATCACTAGAGGTGAACAATAATATTTTCCCAAAATATTCAATAGAAAGTATAACATACCTATGGGCCTTCATAGAATAACATAAAAACATTGGTCTGTTTGACCCACGTATATTTCTGTTGATACTTATTTTTCCTGTGATGGCTGACTAGTTCTCCAGAAGTAGCACCTCTCTACAGGATCAGATCTTTAAAAACATAATTCTGGCGAATCCCTTGCAAATATATAGAAATGTATTTGCTCTAAGATTAACAGGTTGTACAAAATAAGTGAATAACATCATACCCAAAAAATTTTGGAACTTGTATAACTCATTACAATACTAATTTTAATTAGAGACATACCTTTATGTCCAAAAATCTTTTAGAGACACAAAAAATACTGCTAGAAAAATGTTCCCTCGACAAATTCACTTCTATCAAAATTCAGTCAGAGTAATAACATTCATCACACCTTTCTCCAAACAGTTTCATCCTTATTTAACATAAGTAATGCCATTCCATGGACACGAAAATGTTTCCGTAGATCATTTAACTGGGAAAAAGATTTCTGACACACTCTGCATTTTAACATTCCAGTGCCAGGGTCACCATCTGAATCTTGCACTACAACTTCATTGGCATTATCCCTAGCATCACTTTTCATCATTTTTCTCTCATCATCAATCCCATGATTCATTACAAGATGTATCTTATATGATGGTTCAGACACAAACTCTAATTTACACTCATGACATATGTAGCATTTACTTTTGTGAGATTTCATGTGTTTTTGGTATAATTTCTTATTCCTTGACCTGAATGAACACTCAGTGCATTTCAACCAAGACTTCAAAATAATCAAGCTTCTGGTTCCAGTCTGGTCACACTTCTCCTTTACCTTTGGCAGACCTTTCTTTGACTTAGACCGAGTTGCATCGGCCTTTCTTTTATCGACCATCACCTGAAGCATTTTAGACGGCTTCACAGAAAATCTTAACAGCTCCAAGGGAACTTTAGATTTATTGAAATTAAATTTGTGCACCACGGGTTTCAATGACATGATTTCAACATCATGATGTTGTTGACGAAAATGCTTTTGTATTATTCTGTGATCGATTTGGAGTGAATGCTTACAGATGTGACAAAGGTAGGTACCTTGGGCTGAAGATGGAGTACATATTTTTGATTCGTATGATGGACCATTCAAAGCTATGCAATTTCTCCGGTGTGATTTTCTAATCGACACACCAGGTGAAAGTATCTTTGAAGAACTAACAGAACTGTCATGTGTGTCTCCCAACTTCCACTTGTGGCATCCTTCATAACTATCTGGAATGTTTTGCCATGCTCTGAGAGTTCCCACTGCTAATTCATTCCTGCACATTAAGCACTTATGAGGGTGCCAACCACAACCTTTATATACTCTCTGAGGTGATATTGCTTTGTTACACTCATCTCTCCCTTTGGAAACAATGTGGTGAGGATTTCCATAAGTTGAAGAGGAATTGAATATACTGTTTGACAATGAAGAACCTTTAATCTCTGTTGCAGAGGTTGCAGCCATGATGCTTTTCATTTTCCCATTTGGTAAATGAGCGTTTGAATTTTTATTTGATCTGTCACTGAAACCAACCGTTGAATTAAAATTGAGACCAGAACTAGTGCTGGGGCTAGCAGGTAGGCAAATGGTTAATCCTGTTTTCACTTTGGCACCTGAATTACCATCATCAAATGCATCAATCAGCATTTTATCCCTAGATACTTTTGCCAGAGCTAGTGCATTTACATCATTTTCACCATCAGAACATGACAAACGGTGGGTAGCAAAA
Organism: Hetaerina americana; assembly: GCF_022747635.1. NCBI lineage: Eukaryota > Metazoa > Arthropoda > Insecta > Odonata > Calopterygidae > Hetaerina > Hetaerina americana. The sequence goes on along the minus strand of NW_027287008.1, from coordinate 4,339,805 downwards.
GCAAATTTTTCTTTTGTGATAAACCCACAGAATGAACATTTGTAACTGTAAAAACATGAATTTTGGCTCGTTACATGCTCATGAACATGAAGGAACAAACGACTCTTCGGGAGCAATTTTTTGTGGGCATAGTTGGCACTGCTCAAAGAATTCCGTCGGTACTAACCTTTCTCCATGACTCTGTAGCTTGTGCTCATTGAGCAATGACACCTCAAAAAATACCATGGGACAAGCCCTGCATTTATACACTGGCTTTACATGTTTTGAAGCAAGATGGACTTCCAAGTTTGTTATGGAAGGGAATGCACCAGGACAAGCTTGACAAACAAATCTGGGGTATTTGTCCAAATGAAAACAAAAGTATTTTAAATGTACCATGAACAACTCATATAATCCAAATTCTTTCATGCAGTCAGGGCAAATGAATGGTTCCTTCTTACTGTGTATCCTGATATGGGCTTTGAAGCTGCATTTGGCTGGCAAGATGAGATCACAAATTTGGCACCGCCAGTCAGAGTTTAAAGGTTTGTTTTCCCCCAGAAAATGGGATCTTATATTTTTAACCCTCAACCGACATTCTCTACATATTACAGTTTTATCAGGTAAGTAGGTTGAAGGCTGAGGCTGTGGCCTGATTATAACTTTCACCTCACCTGACTTGGCATTTGTAGATATTAATTTCAAATTACTTTGAGGAAACCTCTGGGGGTTTTCCTCTAATTTGCTAAGTTCTATAAATCCCCTCTTATCATTCGAAGAGACAGGACACTTTGAAGAACTTCCTACAGTTTTTACACCCTCCTTAGCAACATTTAAGCCATTTACATCCTCTCTGGATTCTTCTAGGACAATAACATCACTGCTATTTTCACGAAAATGCCCATCTTCACAGAAAAGTGGAAGAGGTCTGATGATTAATGTTATTTCTTCTCCATCATTCACTGGATGTTTCCTCATATGTGCTTTGAGATTACATTTATTGTTGTACACAAGATTTTTATTACACTTCTTACAAAAGTAGGTGATGGCCACACTTTCTCTTGAATGATGTATTTTGAGGCTAGATTCCAAGAAGTAGCTGAAAGGAGAATTGGAATGATCACTCAAAATTTACCATAATGGTTGTGTGAGTACGTGTGTATGCTTGCATATAAAATAGAATCACATTAATCAACCCGGAATGTCTGTTTAGTTGGCGATGGTTCAGTTCACCAGGTACTAAGCCTAATGGCATGTGAAATTCACAAATCATGGTAGAGGGGCCAGTTCCTACCCCTGTGCCGGTTATGGTTTCCGAGGCAGATCTAGAACCCGATAAATCACATAGCTTTGGGCCTACTGCGACCCACACACACACACATTTTTTTACTCTCAAGATTTTCCTGATTCCACCTTCCCCACTTCTCCTGTGTTCGTCCTTTATGTGTGTTCCTATCCCTTTTCCATATATCTTTTTCTATGTAAATGAGTGTATATATGTGTGTGTGTGTGTATATATATATATATATATATATATATATATATATATATATATATATATATATATATATATATATATATATATATATATATATATATATATATATATATATATACACACACACACACAAACACATACATACACGCAAAAACACACACACAAACATATATTATTAATGTAATGTATCAGTTAAGGTCGACTTGAATGGACAAAAGCTGCCAAATATTCACTTTTTTCTCCTAAAAAAATACATCCCAACTTCATACTTCACAATAATCTCCTCTCAAACTCCAAAAACCTTTCTCCCTTTATTCTGCCCAATATACCTATCGTATTCCAGCCCCTTTTTTACTTGCCTAGTATTCTCCTCTATGTTACAGTCTTTAATACCCCATTGTCAATTAAAATGCTCTGCATCCATCTTTCCTGCCTCCTTTGGATTTCTCTAAACAATCCTAACTCCTCTCTACCTTGCCTAGCAATTCCTAATTTGCTTTCCATTAGGTTCAATCACCTTCTCCTAAAGCATATTTTAAAAGCCTCTAATCTATATTAATTACCCAGCTTCAGTGACCATGTTATCATGCCTTACATAACTATGCTCCATATTTAATTTTTAACAAGCCTTTTCTTAACATCCTTACTCAATGTCCTTGCCATCAATTTTCTCCTTATTGTGAAAGTTTCTTTACCTATTGCAAGTCTTTTTCTTATGTCCCTACTATTTTGACAATATTGTTCCATAACACTTCCGAGGTATGTAAACTGTTCCACCTACTCCAGTTTTTGCCCTCCTATTTTAATATTTAACTTAGCCTTTCTTTTTCTTGGAAATCGCATAACATTTGCTTCGTGAACATATATTCCTGCAGCATACATACTGCACCAACTTTCCAATGCATTTAGAAATTTATGCAACCCCTTGGCTGACTGACAAACTAAAGCTTGGTCATTCTTGAGTATAACTGACGTTATAAATTCCCTACCTATTTTCATTCTTACTTCTAGTGCTTCCCATGCTTCTTCAATCATTTTACCCCAATAAACCTTGAACAACACAGTTGATAATGGATGACCCTGCCTTACTCATCTTCCTAAGATTGCCCATCCGGACTCTCAGTTCCCCACTTGCACCTGAGCAGTAGCACTTGCACCCTCCAATGTACTCCTATTTTCTGCAATATAATTAGATTTTCTCAATTCACTTGATCAAACACCTTATCAAAATTTAAGGAAAAGGCAAATACGTCCTGATTGTATTATATGTTCCTCTGTATTAGTGGCCTCATAACTGCAATGGCATCATGCATGCTTCTCTCCTTCCAGAGCCTTAACTGATCATCCCCTTGGTAATCATTCGCAGGCAAGATTAACCATCTAACCCCACTAAACAAATTAAATGCAAGTGGCTTTCAAGGTGTTATTCTAAATTGTTGGGCAAGGTGTTATCCTAACCTGATGTGTGAATTTCACATGCCATCGGGCTTAGTACTGGGTGAACTCTAACATTACATCACCTACCAAACCGGCCTTCGGGCTGTTTACTATGCACACACACACACACACATACATATATATATATATGTGTGTGTGTGTATATATATATATGTATATATAGATACACACACACATATATATATATAATATATATATATATTTATATACGAGGGTCATCCGGAAAGTAGTACCCGTTCGTGCCGCATGAAGTGCTGACGACGCGAGTAGCCGCTGGACGAGGTCAGATAGCTTCAGTGGCTTGTCTGCCTTCTCTGAGCCAAGTTGCGTGACGCTAGCATTGCCTGTGTTGTTTCTGTGATTGTTTACAATGTTTAAAAAAATTGAGAACGCCGCCAGTTGTGAAGTGAGGGCAGTGATTAAATTCCTCAATGCAAGAAACGTTCGCCCATGTGATATTCATCGCCAATTAAAGGAGGTGTATGGAGACAATGTAATGGACGAGTCGTCTGTTCGGCGGTGGTGTCGCAACTTCAACATGGGGAGGGGGAACACACACGACGATGAGCGTTCGGGGAGACCGTCTGTCATTACAGACCAACTGGTGAGCTCAGTTGACGAATTCGTGAGGAACGATCGGCGCGTCACAATTGATGACATCTGTGAGCATTTTCCCAATGTTTCTCGAACAATTGTTCATGAAATTGTTAAACACCATCTGCATTATGCAAAAATTTGTGCAAGATGGGTCCCTCGCGTATCTCAATGAGCTGGCGGCGAAGGACTATGCAGCAGGAATACAGAAACTTGTCACACGTTATGACAAATGCCTTAATTTGCTTGGAGATTATGTTGAGAAGTAGTTTAAAGTATCCTCTTTCAAATAAAATTTTTTATGTTTGTTAATATTTACTTTTGTGTCTTTATTTCACGAACGGGTACTACTTTCCGGATGACCCTCGTATGTATGTATGTATGTATGATATTTTGAATTCTATTTCAATGCCACCATCTAGGGAGTTTCAAAATTGAATATTTAATGATAGCAAAAATGAAGAAATGACAGTGGTTCCTCAGCATGTGAATGGAAATTTAAGTATTTCAGAGTAACAACACTACCTGCCCATTTATCTAGGTGGTAGAACTATTTATAAGCTCTAATTAAATGTTGTCAATCTTTGTGGACGGGTATATCAGGTTTGTACTTTCATTCTTTGTTCCAGTAGCACCTTGTGGAAACATGTTTTGGAATTTGATGTTACATCTCAGTAGCCTCACTCATAAATGACTTCCAGAGTCCAGAGTAAAAAATTATTTGCAGCCTATTAAGCGAAATGTATACTTACTTCTCATATGCCAGAAGCCAATCTCTTAATGAATATCATATAATTCAAAATGCATTACAAAAATGCCATTAAACAAATTTATAAATCTATTTTCAACCACTCTCACAAGGTCTAATTTAGCTGTAGGTATGTTTGTTAATTAACAACTATTTTGCGATGGAGCCACTTACTGTGTACACTAATTGTGTGAGATATAATCACCATAGAAGGAACTGTATAGTGGAAATTACTCCGTTTGAACAGTATCCCAACACCGTTCTTATGGAATGGGACCTGAAAAACCATGAACTGCGTTCGCCAACTAGCCGAACGTCTCCTACCATGTAATTTGGTAATTATGAAAATTATTTTCATTTACCAAAGCCCCAAAAGTGACATGCAAACCAAATTACGCGCCGTTAAATTATTGAAAAGTAGCTATTTGAGCAACTTACAACTTTATAGTGCCCTGCGACGGACTTACCAGTCACCACAGTCCTCGCACTTGTAAAAAAACGATGATTCAGTCTCTGCAAAGGCTGGTCTGTACGGGCGAGCAACGGTTGACAATATTTCGTCCCAACCGTTGTCCTCGTGCTCAGCTCCCGAGGCCATTATTCTGGACAAAAATGGCTGAAAAGTCGGTATATATCTATTATTAACGGGTGCTTAGGCTAGAATAGCATGCTGCATCAGCTCAGCCTTGTCCCAAGACAAAAGAGACCTACCTTAGTACTTATTTACAATGATGGACGAAACACTTTGAGGGTAGGTTCACTAAGGCCGCCACTGACCATTAAGTTTCTCACATGCATACAAAAACAAGCAATTTCCGTTGAGAACATAATTCAGCCATTCTAAAGTGAGGTGATTTTCCGTTTCACTAGTTATTCCTTAGTAATATTTTTAAGGGATTGAACATCGCTTAAAGTTTTAATAGGTGTCTCTGCCGGTGTTGTCAGTGATACCAACATTTTTGGGGATGACACGAGAAAAGGGAAAAGCGCCGCAATAAATATTCTTAAAAATATTATTTAATGCCATAGTCTAGGAAACAATCTCCTCTTAGAATTGAAACAATCCAGTCTCTGCAAATGCCAATAGTTTTCCACCAGCTGGAATCCAAAAGGGATGACCGTGGTAATATAGTAGTAGATGTTCAACCGATGTGTGGCGCTGTAAACCAAATACCAACAGCTTCTACAGAATTACTCAAATTTTACGAAAAACGTAAAACTTTCTTGATATTTGTAAGAGGTACATTTAAAATGGGAATCAATAAAACTCTCCTGCGTTTGGTACCATGTGTTGCTGGGGTATTAGTCCGATGTCCCTCCTGTGAAGCCTTCTTCATCAGCCTCTCATACCAGAATATGTATTCTGGTGTTCTTATGGAGTTCATCTTCTTAAATGCGAAAACCGGCCGAGGGTGTTCACTAAATGCAATAATCGAAACGCTTTATTTTCAGAAATTCATTCAATCCTGATGAATTCGTCGATCAAAGGGATAATAGTATATTGTATATCCTTTATCAGCGGACTTCCCATCGCCTGCTGTCGCAGTCCTCTCGTAGGTTCACCATAATTTTCAATTAGCCTTAATACCAAATAATGCTCAATGGCGGGTATTTATTTGGTAGAGCGTGTTTCTAAATCCCAAAAATCCTTTTGGTAAATAAAAGAATGGCAAGCAGTTTACAAAAGCTTTGAAAAACCTCATTTTAGACCACATAATCTAACTCTGCTGCAGTTTTCCAGCTACTTCATCGTATCTACTTAACCTCAAATTCTCAAACTCACCTCCAACAATAGTTCTTCCAATTACAGCTGCAATGTTTCAATTAGGGTAGCTATAAAACACTCCACTGGAGCTTAAAACTCTGAACTGACTTGCATTTGGCTCCTAGGAGCCTTTTTCCATTCAGGTTTGAAAGCTGTCCACTTAGAAATACCCTCCCACTTCCCTACTTCTCCACCTTCCAAAATTCAACCTGTCCAACTCTCTTGCCCTCCACCAATGCACTTAGTCTAAGCCTAATGTTTGAGCCGAAGAAGGTGCCTGTGCCACAAAATTGTTCAAGTAGCAGAACTGCCTTTTTTTCTAAATGTATTTCTTCACCCATCATTTATGTGACACAAGACAACAGAAAGCGCAAAACAAAAGTAACTTGTAACAGGATACTGCTAGTACAATGTATCAAATAATTTAGTCTCACTCACTTGTAGAACCAATGAGGATTAAGATATTAACACAAATAAGTTTTGCTGCAATGCAATTATTTGTTATCGATCCAGATATGAATAATTTTATAATGGCTGAGATGGAGATTCAAGAAAATGATAGAGCAGTCAGAGATAAGAAAATACATGAAATGCTTGATTAGTCTATTGTGGATGGAATGGAGCCAAGCAAAATTTACTAACAAATTACTGTATGAGGGTGAACCGTTTGAATGAATAATTATATTAGGAGATATGAATGGTTGGGCTATTGTTAGAAGGGTTGCCCCATACAAAGTGGTGAAGCCATTTCATAACTCCCATTGAATTATACTGTTGAACACATCGAGTCTGTTCATGGAAAGAAGATTGTCTCAAAGGGAAAGCTAAGGCATAAATATATTCATTAGTGTTAATGACAAAGGGGAGATTCCAGAAATATAGCCAATTTTGTTATATTTATTGGGAAACTGATGTAGTTCACAAAGGACGTTAGAGCAGAGATAGGTGCTGAATGTGGAGAAGTTGACTGCAGTTAAAACTGATTATGTTTAACTTCAAGGGGCAAAAAAATGGAGGGATTAGGAATAAATAATTGTACACTTGGAACAGTACTGCATAAAACCTGAAGATTCCACTTTTGGCCAGTAAAATTGTAATGCTATGTTCATTAAAAACATAGATCAAATTCACCTGGAAGATTTAGAATTGATTTTCTTACCGTTTGGAAAGGAAGCACTTTCTCATGCAAGAATTAAGTAAAGAAAATGAATGCCTATCCATGAGTATGAATTAGCAAGCAATGGACTTCCATCCACTGGCCCATGAAATCATCCCAATAACCCTTTTCCAAACAATATTGAAACAGCATGTTCTATCAGTTGCTTTTTTCTTCTCCTTTGTTCCTCGTTTTTCTGGGACCAATCATTTATTTTACCTCAGGAGCTATAAGCAGAAACTCTTTCATTATCATCTCCCAAAGGAACCTTCCAATGAATTAGAATTAAGTAAGCCCATTCATAGTAGTTACTGTTCTTTGGGCAACTGCTTTTCTGTTTTGGTGATTGAACCCCTACCCAAAACCATAAGCAGCATAGAGGTGAGGACATGGGATTGACCATATTTGGGTGCTTAAATCTTTCAAACTTCCCACTTATTATGACCCACTGAAACTATCCAATGGTCGGCATCCCATCTCCACTCCTTGGCCCTTACCTCCTTGCCCCCACCTCACATATTGTCCCCTCTAACGCTCCAAGAACAACATACTAGAGATTAGGGTCTATTCATCGAAAAACCAAACATATCCGTGTCCTTTCTTTTTGCTACTATGCTTAGTTAATTTTTGAACCAGAGTTTAAACACAATCAAAAGGCAAGGCAGAATCCAAAATGATAACTATGGTGCAAAGAATGCAGATGACCAGAATAAAATGACTACTGGCCAGTCCACAAAGAACTAATAATCTTTATTTCAGGAATATAACATAGCTTCCTTTTAATGCCACATAAAAGAAAGGATACCATTTCATCATCAATGTGGAGGATGCAGGGAAAATAATTTAAAAGTATCAGAATATTTCATTGGATCAACATCAATCACCAATTTTTGTGGATTGATGGATCCTTAACATGAATTACAGTTTCTCAAAAAAATGCTGATATGTACCCTAAATTTTGCAGGAAGGAACTTGAACTGAGTAACCATCTCCCTATAGCTACCAAAATCATTGGTGTAACAAAATCTGTGATGTAACAATAGATTCCTACTGAGTAATATTATGCAGACAAGAAAAAAGAATCCATGCATAGCCTATTCCAGGAAAGAGGTACTTGTATAGCCCAATTTAAGACAGACATTGAAACCAGGGGTTCCTCTCCCTTTGTTTCTGATGTTTCACACAATAAATAATGACAGACTCATAATTAAAAGACACACAATTGTGAAATATCTTTTATTTGAATGACATTAAATCCATCTATACATATCAACATTCGTGGTTCCTTTTCCGTAACTAATACATATTTTGGATTAACAGCTTGAGTCTACAAAATAAAGATCAGTAGAATAAAACAACACAATCCAGATGCAACATGACAATAATCATTGATGCATACTGCTATTTACTGCAATACCACATTCATTTGTGTTGCACCAGACAGCAGGACTACAGATATTACCGATTTCCCCAGCTCATTTTTTTAAGTGAAAAATATCATCGATGGTTTCAGGCGTTATTTTATGGAATCGGTTCATACTTAAGCGGATAAAATAATACTTTGTAATTCCACAGATTTATTTCACAAACACACGACCCGGGTTTCGACGTACAACGTCATCTTCAGGTGTAGACATACAGGCGACCAACATATATATATATATACCCTTAGACCGGGGGGGGGGAAGGGGGGGGGAGGAAAATTGGGGGGAAGAAAATATAAAAGGGGGGGGCTGGGGAGGAGGAGGAAAATTGGGGGGAAGAAAATATAAAAGGGGGGGGCTGGGGAGGAGGATGGTGGGGGAGGGGGTTGGGCAAGGTGCGCTTGTGGGTGGAGAGCCAGGCGGAATAGAATGAGTGGGTAATGGAGGGCCGTGGGAGAGGGGGGGGGAAGGAGTCCCTACCGGATTATCCCTTTACTGGGAGTCCCCAGCGGGGGGGGGGGGGAGGTTGTGGAATTTTTAGGTTCACTATGGATACCTCGGAGGGAAAGGTTAAGGAGAGGGGAATGGGAGGTGTACAATAGGTCATTAACAATAATTTTTTCCTTGGAGCGAACATATTTTAAAATCTCCAGTTGCTCTAAAGCGTCAAGTCTATACCTTTTCTTCTCAACATGTAATATTTCTAGCTGAAAGGCACTCTGGTGGTGGTTGTCCAGCAAATGTTTAGCAAAATGCAAAGATGGCTTTTGGTTCCGCACACAGGCCTGGTGTTCCTTCACTCGCGTACAGAATTTCCTTCCTGTTTGACCCACGTACACTGCATCACACTCACAACGTAACATATACACACCGCTCTTTTCTCCTTCTAAAATTTTGTCCTTTGCGTGTGAGAGCAGGTTTTTAAGGCTTGATTTATTATAATAAGCGATTTTTAACTTATCTTTTGGTAGCAATTTGTAAATTTTTTTCCAGGTTTCACCCAGATACAGGATTCTCCGCCATTTGGCAGAGGAATCTTGTAGTGGCTGGGATTTATAAATTCTGTCAATTGCCTGTTTTTTTATTTTATCTAAATATAGTTTATCAATTAATTTATCATCGTAGCCGTTATTACGTGCTATTAATTTAATTGTTGACAGTTCTTTCTTGAAATTGCATAGAGACAAAGGAATGCTTGTCAGTCGGTGGATCATAGAATGGAAGGCGGACAGTTTCTGGGAAAAACAAGTGCCTTGAGTTACAATGAATAACTTGGTCTGTGTATGAAGTTTTCCGGAAAATGGAGAATTCCAAGTGATTTTTAACTTTTGAAATATTTAAGTCAAGAAAATTGAGTGAATTGTTTTCTCCTAACTCACAGGTGAATTTAAGGTTCTTATTTGGAGAGTTTAAATGAGCTAAGAAATTTTCAAAGTTGCCTTTTTGAACCCTTCCACACACAAAAGACATTGTCTACATACCGATACCAGCATAAAACATTCTTGTTGAGTACATTCCCAGAGGAGAACAAACATTTCTCCCAGTGGTCCATGTAAATATCCGCCAAGAGGGGGGACACGGGGGAGCCCATGGCCAAGCCATTGAGTTGTCCAAAATATTTTCTGTTAAACTTGAAATAGTTTTGCAGAACACATGTTTCCAGCATTGCATGAAGTTCACAGATGATAGGGGCAGGGACGCACTTTTGGAAGAGAATAGTCTCTGCTATACTCAGCGCTTCTTTAGGTGGGACACTAGTAAAGAGATTGCAAACATCAAAGGAAACTAGCAAACACTTATTGGGAAGGACCATCTTGGATAGTTTACCAGTAAGGTCAATGGAATTGACGATCCCATAGGGTCTAAGGTATATCTATAGGGTCTAAGGGTATATATATGTTGGTCGCCTGTATGTCTACACCTGAAGATGACGTTGTACGTCGAAACCCGGGTCGTGTGTTTGTGAAATAAATCTGTGGAATTACAAAGTATTATTTTATCCGCTTAAGTGAAAAATATCATTACTGCATTTATCTATATATATAAAGGAGAGTGTTTGTTTGTATGTATGTAATTTGTTTACTTTTTTGCTGTCATAGAAACAGCATTTTTCCAACTATGCCAGCAGGATACTTTTGCAAGAACACTATTGTATTCAGAATTGCCGAGATATTATACGTGGAATACATCAAGGAAAGTCTTTTGTAGAAGAAAAATGGGCAACTTTGATCCTGAGAATAATATTTATTCATGTGACGCATTGGGCCGAGTCTACACAGTCCATCCTAACAACGCCGAATGTTATTTTTTAAGAATGCTTCTACATACCATTAGAGGACCTCGCTCATTTGCAGAATTAAGAACGGTAAACGGAGAAATATGTGAGACATTCAGAGAAGGTTGCCAGAATTTAGGGTTGCTAGAAGGAGATCAACACTGGGATGACTCATTGCGAGAGGCCAGTTTGATTTCTCTTCCAGGACAAATCCGAATTTTGTTTGCCATCATAATAACCTCCTGTAATCCATATAACCCAAAAACAATATGGGAAAAATATAAAGAATCAATAAGTGAGGATAAACTGGCTAAAGTTCGAAGTGAAAATCCTACATTGGATATTACGTTTAACTCCGACATTTTTAATAAAACTTTGATTTGATCTTCCCTTCAACTTCAAAAGATTACAGTTTCCAGTCCGGCTAGCTTTTTCAATTACCATTAATAAATCACAGGGACAGTCTTTAAAGTTTTGTGGTGTTGATCTAAGATCGCCATGTTTTAGCCACGGGCAACTTTATGTTGCTTGCTCCAGAGTAGGTTCGCCTAAAAATTTATATATTCTTTCTCCTGGATATGAAACAAAAAATGTAGTTTATAAACAGGTGTTAAATAAAAAAGATTCTTAAATTTGTATGAAGTAGTGTATTATTGTACTTTATAATTTGTTGTTTTTATTTATGTAGTATATTTATATTATTGTTTCTCCCTAACCCGTGCAAAGCCGGGTATTCAGCTAGTGTTATAATAAAATAACCAACAATACATAAACTTAGTTACACCATTCTGCTAAAAATTACAAGAGATGAACACTAATAGGGTCCCAAAATATTCAATGCAAAGTTTAATATACATGAGGGACTTCACAGCATAAGATAAAAAATAAGAAATTGGTCCATTTGAGATTAAAATTTCCACAAAACATTCTTTTATTAAACATACCTATATTTCTGTTGATCCTTGTTTTTCCTGTGATGGCTAACTGGTTAAGCAGAAGTCAAACCTATCTACAGGATAAGATCATTTTAAACATTACTCTGGAAAATCCCTTACAAATATATAAAAATCTATTTGCTCTAAGATTAAAAGGTTGTACAAAATAAGTGAATGACATCATACCAAAAAGATTTTGGAACTTCTATAACTCATTACAAAACTAATTTTAACTAGAGACATACCTTTATGTCCAAAAATCTTTTAGAGACACAAAAAATACTGCTAGAAAAATGTTCCCTCGACAAATTCACTTCTATCAAAATTCAGTCAGAGTAATAACATTCATCAAACCTTTCTCCAAACAGTTTCATCCTTATTTAACAAAAGTAATGCCATTCCATGGCCACGAAAATGTTTCCGTAGATCATTTAACTGGGAAAAAGATTTCTGACATACTCTGCATTTTAACATTCCAGTGCCAGGGTCACCATCTGAATCTTGCACTACAACTTCATTGGCATTATCCCTAGCATCACTTTTCATCATTTTTCTCTCATCATCAATCCCATGATTCATTACAAGATGTATCTTATATGATGGTTCAGACACAAACTCTAATTTACACTCATGACATATGTAGTGTTTACTTTGGTGAGATTTCATATGTTTTTGGTATAATTTCCTACTCCTTGACCTGAATGAACATTCAGTGCATTTCAACCAAGACTTCAGAACAGCCAAGCTTCTGGTTCCAGACTGATCACACTTCTGCTTTACCTTTGGCAGACGTTTCTTTGCCTTTGACTGAGTTGCATCGGCCTTTCTTTTATTGACCATCACCTGAAGCATTTTAGACGGCTTCACAGAAAATCTTAACAGCTCCAAGGGAACTTTAGATTTATTGAAATTAAATTTGTGCACCACGGGTTTCAATGACATGATTTCAACATCATGATGTTGTTGACGAAAATGCTTTTGTATTATTCTGTGATCGATTTGGAGTGAATGCTTACAGATGTGACAAAGGTAGGTACCTTGGGCTGAAGATGGAGTACATATTTTTGATTCGTATGATGGACCATTCAAAGCTATGCAATTTCTCCGGTGTGATTTCCTAATCGACACACCAGGTGAAAGTATCTTTGAAGAACTAACAGAACTGTCATGTGTGTCTCCCAACTTCCACTTGTGGCATCCTTCATAACTAGCTGGAATGTTTTGCCATGCTCTGAGAGTTCCCACTGCTAATTCATTCCTGCACATTAAGCACTTATGAGGGTGCCAACCACAACCTTTATATACTCTCTGAGGTGATATTGCTTTGTTACACTCATCTCTCCCTTTGGAAACAATGTGGTGAGGATTTCCGTAAGTTGAAGAGGAATTGAATATACTGTTTGACAATGAAGAACCTTTAATCTCTGTTGCAGAGGTTGCAGCCATGATGCTTTTCATTTTCCCATTTGGCAAATGAGCGTTTGAATTTATATTTGATCTGTCGCTGAAACCAACCGTTGAATTAAAATTGAGACCAGAACTAGTGCTGGGGCTAGCAGGTAGGCAAATGGTTAATCCTGTTTTCACTTTGGCACCTGAATTACCATCATCAAATGCATCAATCAGCATTTTATCCCTAGATACTTTTGCCAGAGCTAGTGCATTTACATCATTTTCACCATCAGAACATGACAAACGGTGGGTAGCAAAAGCAAATTTTTCTTTTGTGATAAACCCACAGAATGAACATTTGTAACTGTAAAAACATGAATTTTGGCTCGTTACATGCTCATGAACATGAAGGAACAAACGACTCTTCGGGAGCAATTTTTGTGGGCATAGTTGGCACTGCTCAAAGAATTCCGTCGGTACTAACCTTTCTCCATGACTCTGTAGCTTGTGCTCATTGAGCAATGACACCTCAAAAAATACCATGGGACAAGCCCTGCATTTAAACACTGGCTTTACATGTTTTGAAGCAAGATGGACTTCCAAGTTTGTTATGGAAGGGAATGCACCAGGACAAGCTTGACAAACAAATCTGGGGTATTTGTCCAAATGAAAACAAAAGTATTTTAAATGTACCATGAACAACTCATATAATCCAAATTCTTTCATGCAGTCAGGGCAAATGAATGGTTCCTTCTTACTGTGTATCCTGATATGGGCTTTGAAGCTGCATTTGGCTGGCAAGATGAGATCACAAATTTGGCACCGCCAGTCAGAGTTTAAAGGTTTGTTTTCCCCCAGAAAATGGGATCTTATATTTTTAACCCTCAACCGACATTCTCTACATATTACAGTTTTATCAGGTAAGTAGGTTGTAGGCTGAGGCTGTGGCCTGATTATAACTTTCACTTCACCAGACTTGGCATTTGTAGATGGTTTCAAATTACTTTGAGGAAACCTACGGGGATTTTCCAGTAATTTGCTAAGTTCTATAAATCCCCTCTTATCATTCGAAGAGACAGGACACTTTGAAGAACTTCCTACAGTTTTTACACCCTCCTTAGCAACATTTAAGCCATTTACATCCTCTCTGGATTCTTCTAGGACAATAACATCACTGCTATTTTCACGAAAATGCCCATCTTCACAGAAAAGTGGAAGAGGTCTGATGATTAATGTTATTTCTTCTCCATCATTCACTGGATGTTTCCTCATATGTGCTTTGAGATTACATTTATTGTTGTACACAAGATTTTTATTACACTTCTTACAAAAGTAGGTGATGGCCACACTCTCTCTTGAATGGTGTATTTTGAGGCTAGATTCCAAGAAGTAACTGAAAAGGGAATTGGATTGGTCAGTTGAAATTTAATTATATTAACAGCTCTTGGATGGCACTATATACATAAAAAACATGCAAAAGTACAATCAGATTTTTGAAAGTTTAAGGATTAGGCCTTCCTCAAGTCAGACTCAGAAAATATATATAATCATATAAACATGCATGATTAATGGAATAATGAATAAGTCTTATGAGAGAGGTGATTTTTTTGCATTAATGATATTATGTGGGTCGCGGCATTCCAGGGAGCGTTGAACTACTGCCTGGAAAGCCCAGGTTCAAATCCTATGAAGGCCTCTCTGGGAACCTGCAGCTGCACCCAAGCTATGTCATTTTTTCAGGGCCAGATTTTCCTGAGAAACCATAACCGTCCCATAAACATGGGACGGCCATGGTCTCTTTGCCATGACCAGTACATGCCCTGGAAGGTGTTTTCGGGAACCTCTCGCAAAGTCTTCATCACGGCTGATTGGGATGTCTTCTACGGATGAAAAATGGGTTCCTTTCAATGCTGCCTTAATTCAAGGGGACAAAAAGAAGTCTCCTGGGATGACGTCAGGACTAGTAGTAGTAGTTTTTAGGGGAGACAATCGACAACTGAGGTCATTTGTGCCATAGGGGATGGACAGGAAAGGATGAAGGGTGGAGAGAAACCCGGCGTCGGCATTAGGCTACTCTTTACGAAAGGCACCAAGGGGTCCGCAGCTTAATGTCCCATCTGACGGACCGCGTACTCACTCTAAGTGCCCTCCACAAAGCACCTCAAGTGGGGATCGAGATACCTCTGAAAGATATTCAACACCGCCGGGATTTGAACCCGCACCCTCTGGGTGGGAGGCCAGTAATTGAGCCCCCGCACCATCTCGATCCCCTACATCAGGACTATAGACCATAGAGGGGGTGGGGCAGTTTTGGGTCCTGGTGTTTGGCTAGGAACTCACAGACTCATCACACGTTGGGGTAAGGTGCAATGTCCTGATGGTGTTGCCAGGTAGCAGAGATGTCTTCTCTCATCCTGATGACCCTTTTTTGGAGTGTTAGCTGCCTGTCCCTAAGGAACAAACTCCTTATTGACAACTCCTTTACTGTCGAAAAAGACAATGAGCCATGTTTTCACTTTTGATTAGCTCATTCTTGCCTTTTTGGACTAAGGGGACTGGTCTGTGTGCCACTCAGAGCTTTGACGCTTTGTTCCTGAGTCGTATTAAAAAACTCAGGTTTCACCACCAGTGATGACATTGTTTAAATTATCAGGTTCATTTTCAATACGTTGCAAAAGCTCACTTGAAATTTTCACTTGGTTGGTCTTTGGGTTGTCTGGCAACACCTTGGGCATGAGCTTGGCGCACACTTTCCTCATCGCTAAATCTTCAAAAACAATGCGAAACACAACAGTAGATGATAATTTCAGTTCATTGGCAACCATCTTGATACTCAGTCGACTGTCAGAGTCCAACAATTGTCAAACACGAACCACATTGTTGTCAGTTTTGCCGGTTGACCGCTGCCCAGAACATTGTTTGTCATGAACCTCTTCCCAGCCCTCCTTAAAGGCCTTTAACCACCTCAAAACTTGTGAGTAGGACAGAGCAGAGTTCCCATAAGCCTTCAAAAAACATTGTTTGTCTCCTCTAGAGATTTTTCCAGTTGAGCACAAAACTTAATTGCTTTCCATTGCTTGATCGTCGATTCAATTTTTTTCGTGACAAGGTCACACACAGGGGTTTACAATAACTCATGTCCTGCAGCTTCCACAGCTTGGAGAGCACTGAGACTGGTTTCGTGGCAAAAGCTTAGTGTCCCACCCACCTACTTCAAGAAGTGGTTCGATCCCACTCCAACCAATGGAGCGGTGCGGGAAATTCAATGCATTACTTTTGGAATTGACCCGTGTGTGCATGATTGTGTACATGTGTGTGTGTGTGTGTGTATATATATATATATATATATATATATATATATATATATATATATATATATATATATATACAGATGTATATATATACACACACATGTATGTACGTGTGTGTATAAATATTATTGACTGAAGGGTCCCGGGTTTGATTCTCGGGCAAGGCACTCTGGGCACCTGCAGCTCCACCCAAGCTATGTGATTTTTTGGGTAACAGATCTTTCTGGGAAACCATAACCGGCAGAGGGAAAGGATCTGGTCCCCCTATCCTGATGTGTGAATTTCACATGCCGTTGGGCTTAGTACGGGGCGAGCTCTACCATCACCTACCAAACCAACCTTCGGGTTGATTACTGTGTTTATGGTTAATATATACATATATATATTTTCCCAGTTAAGCTTTATTCCTATCACTCCTTAAATAAATTTGAAAAGGGCTTTTCAAACCAATGAGTAATATAAAAACAACCTACATTCAACCTTTAAAACACAGATTTGTTAGATAAATCTCCATTAGGACAGCAATGAACTCTTATCAATTTCTGTGAAACTTTCGGCAAGATTTTTGTGATCCAATAAAATATAGAATCATAAATATAAACAGGTAAAACAGCTGCTCAGCCTACTTCTTGCCCAAACTGGTGCTGCATAGCTACTGCATTAAATTCATTATCTTCAATCAAAATTTATCATGCCTTGATATAATCACTAGACATTAAAGATCATGCTTACATATGTTCTAACAGGCATACGTACAACAATCATTTTCAAAACAAAAGATGCAAAAAATCCAATCTCTTGTAAATTACAAATAGAAACTAAATACACAGAAAATCATAACATACAATACGTTATTTTTGCTTTTAAGTTTATGGTGAATTTACTTTCCTTATTGAGAATTATGTCTTCTAAAATTGAATGATGAAACATGCCATATTATGCTAAGTGATCTAGCATCAAGGTATATCTATATTCAATAGACAATAAAATAATTATTTCTCAAAAAGAATAAAGGGACAACTAAAAGTATATTTCTAAAAATACGATTATAGTATTTACACTCACATGGAATGCAAAAGTGGGAGCATGAAATAAGTCACAAATGTTTATATTATCAACAAAAAGTTTCAACCCAGAACCTAAATTTCACTGTTAAAATGTCATGAAGCATTATTTGGATATTCCTGGTCCAAAGAAAATATCAATGCACCAAAGGCTCTTCTTCTGTCAAATCAAATTAATGATGCAATGTCTTCAACATTATAGTTCAATAATTCTCTGAAAAAATCCAGCTTTATAAAATCATAAATGCATATGTTCAATTAAAAATAATGCTGATCTAAGTAGCCTTGTTACATATAGAGGACATAATTTAAATGAATTCATGTTAAACACCATTATGTCCCCATGGTGACTGCTCTAAAGTGATCAACAATTAATATCTTCATTAAGTGTCGATGATATTTTGAATGGCACCATCTTGTGAGTTTCCAAATTGAATATATCATTTAATGATAGCAAAAATAAAGAAATGATAGCATGTGAATGGAAATTTAAGTATTTCATATAGAATTCAGAATAGCAACACTACCTGCCCATTTATCTAGGTGGTAGAACTATTTATAAGCTCTAATTAAATGTTGTCAATCTTTGTGGACGGGTATATCAGGTTTGTACTTTCATTCTTTGTTCCAGTAGCACCTTGTGGAAACATGTTTTGGAATTTGATGTTACATCTCAGTAGCCTCACTCATAAATGACTTCCAGAGTTCAGAGTAAAAAATTATTTGCAGCCTATTAAGCGAAATGTACATTTACTTCACATATGCCAGAAGCCAATCTCTTAATGAATATCATATAATTCAAAATGCATTACAAAAATGCCATTAAACAAATTTATAAATCTATTTTCAACCACTCTCACAAGGTCTAATTTAGCTGTAGGTATGTTTGTTAATTAACAACTATTTTGCGATGGAGCCACTTACTGTGTACACTAATTGTGTGAGATATAATCACCATAGAAGGAACTGTATAGTGGAAATTACTCCGTTTGAACAGTATCCCAACACCGTTCTTATGGAATGGGACCTGAAAAACCATGAACTGCGTTCGCCAACTAGCCGAACGTCTCCTACCATGTAATTTGGTAATTATGAAAATTATTTTCATTTACCAAAGCCCCAAAAGTGACATGCAAACCAAATTACGCGCCGTTAAATTATTGAAAAGTAGCTATTTGAGCAACTTACAACTTTATAGTGCCCTGCGACGGACTTACCAGTCACCACAGTCCTCGCACTTGTAAAAAAACGATGATTCAGTCTCTGCAAAGGCTGGTCTGTACGGGCGAGCAACGGTTGACAATATTTCGTCCCAACTGTTGTCCTCGTGCTCGGTTTCCGAGGCCATTATACTGGACAAAAAACGGCTGAAAAGTCTGTATATATCTATTATTAACGGGTGCTAAGACTAGAATTGCATGCTGTTCAGCACGGTCTTGTCCCCGGACAAAAGAGACGTACCTTAGTACTTATTTACAATGATGGACGAAAACCTTTGAGGGTAGGTTCACTAAGGCCGCCACTGACCATTAAGTTTCTCACATGCATACAATAACAAGCAATTTCTGTTGAGAACACAATTCTACCATTCTAATGTAAATAGATTAACTGTTTCGCCAGTTATTTCTTAGTAATATTATTAAGGGATTGAACATCGCTTAAAGTTTTAATAGGTGTCTCTGGGGGTGTTTTCAGTCATGCCAACATTCTTGTGGATGACAAGAGCCTCGCAATGAATATTGTAAAGAATATTATTTAATGCCATAGTCTTGGAAACAATCTACTTCTGTAATTGGAACTATGCAGCTTCTGCAAATGCAAATAGTTTTCCTCTAGCTGGAATCCGAAAGGTAGTGCCGTTGAAATAGTAGTTGTTCAACCGATGTATAGCAATGTAAACCAAATACCAACAGCTTCAACAAAATTAATCAAATTTTATGAAAAACGTAATAATTTATTGATTTTTGTAGGAGGCATATTTAAAATGGAGATCAATGAAACTTGTCTGGGTTTGGTGCCAAGTTTTGCTTGCATATTTTGTACGATATCCCTCCTTTGAAGCCATCTTCATCAGCCTCTCATACCAGAATATGTATTCTGGTGATCTTATAGAGTTCATCTTCTTAGATCCGAAAACCGGCAGAGGGTGTTCATTTAATGGAATAATCGAAACGCCACATTTTCAGAAATTCGTTTAATCGGTACTAAATCCTCAAGGGATGAAGTAATGGGTTACTACTGTATCTGTTACCAGTGCACTTACCTAAGTCCTCTCGTGGGTGCACCATAATTTTCAATTAGCACCAACACCTATAAATGTTCAACTGCGGGTATTTAGTTCTTAGAGCATATTGACGAATTCCAATAATATTTTAGACTGCTTATTGTAAATAAAAGTACATAAATTGCAAGAGTTTTGGAGAACATTATTATAAACCTCATTCTCTAAGTGTGCTGTGGTATTTCAGGTACTAGATCATATCTACCCATTCCTGTGTAGAAGTAAATTGAACTAGGTATATCCTAAGGTTGAAGGAAAGCATTTGAAAATATTCAAGCTGCTTTTCCCAGATTTGTTAGATCAAGTGATACTGAAAACGTCTGTTCTCCACCAAAACTTCCTGTATGACAAACCACTCACAGAAATACCAATATTTCTATTTCACCGCAATAGGTCCAAATCAATCCTATCCAAACACATTGAAGTGCAACAGATCATCTCCTAAGGTTTAATACTTGGACCATTGCTTTTTCTGATATTTATGAATGACCCTCCTAATTCAATTATTCATAGCAATTTTTCTCTACATAGAGGTTAACACATGTCTCCTCTAATTTAATGCCACATAGGAACTCACTGATTTCTGCTGAAAATTTATAACTGACAAGACTAAAATGTGCCATGCAAACACAATTGACATAAAATACCCAAAATCTCAATATGTACTGTTTGATAGTAAAGGAAAACCTTCTGCTTCCAGCCGAAACTGTAATGTAGGCTCTGATGGCCAATATATCGAGCATCGTCCTTATCATGCATCAATTCTTAACTTGTGACACCCTGAAACTTGTGTTCCATTCAAAAATTCAGCCATTTCTAATTTGACATAATGCTTTTGGGTCATGATAGCCTTTTAAAGAGTATCCTCTTTAATAAAGGGCCCTTCAGGCTATGCTCAGCCGCCCTTCCAAATCCCATGGTTAATCCGTATTTCCTAAACATCCTATACTCACACTTACCACATTGTGCAGCTGAAACTCTTCCTTACTCATCAAACTAAACCCTCAACTTTTACATTGATACTATGGGCACAATAGTAGCAATATTCATGTCAATCATTGCACCTTATACTTAGGCCAGTAAGGTCCTCGCATACAGTTCTGTCCATTTTAATTTTCCATTTTCTTCAAGGCATGCTTCTCAAGGTCTATAATCCCTACTTATCCTCTTGCATCACTGTAGTAATTATTACCTTTAAGTGTAGGTAAACAGCATAAAAATATTCACTTGTATTCTATTAATGTCATTATTTCAGGTCCTTACTCTTTATAAACCTTTCGTTCTTATGGAATTCCCCAATATGTCATTACAACTTTTAGCTTATTCATCCAAAAATTTCCAAAGCAGATAGACTAACCACTCATTGGTTTAGCAGATGTTTGAGATGTCAACTGTTGGTATCATCAGTACCTTTGCTATGCTACTTGTTTCAGTGTACAGAGTCACATTATGTTCCAACCCAAAACTCTTACGTATAAGATTTTTGCTGACAGAATGATGTATCCATCTAAATAAAATGGCATTGACAAATATTTTTTCTTTAGTTTAGAACTTTTATGTGTGATAGTCATAGAAATAGTATAATTTTCATTACAGGAGTTGTGCGGTTTTTGGGGCAGTTGAAAACTGGCGTGATTTTGTGCATAAGCTGGAACCAAATAACTGAGAACAAGATCCAATTAGTAGTCTAAGGGAATATTTGGGAATCAGTGAAGAACTTTATACTACCTTGCTATAAAATTGTTGTTGTGTACCAGACTTCATTTATCTTTTTGAAAAAAAATCTGATTTCCCTAGCCACAGACATAGTCACTAGGAACCAAAAAATGCTGATTAGCTAGCATATGAAATGATTTGCTGTATTTAATTTCTATTAATAATTCAAAAGCACTGAAATTGTTTGCATCTATTGGTTTGGAAATGATTGTAGCTTAAGAATGGCTTTTGTTTGCTTCAGTTTCATTGGGACTAAAGGATCATTCTACTTCATGAACCAAGAGCAGATAATTTTTCATCATCACCCAAATGAACCTTCTAACAAATAAACACATGGTTAACCCATTCATATTTCCTTTGAATGAGAATCATTCATTAAAATATGTACCTTTCAAAATCATTATTGTTGCCTCCTCTTTTGATAGTAAAATACAATTTTCTACAGCCATATTTTTCTCCAATGAATTATGCCACTAGTATAATTGTACCACGATTAAATGCTTAATAAAAGAATTAATTTTTATGAAATAAACACAACTGAGGCATACTATCACCCACAACAATAAGCAATAATTATTAGTAAACATTCAAATTAACAAATAATGATAATTTCTTTTCCACTCTCATATTCAGCCAGTTACATTCTTTTCTTGGTTTTCAGTGACCATGACCTTCAGTAGAGTAGATTTAGGGGAGGTGAACAACAGCTGAGGTCATTGGCACCATTAGGGATGGATGAGATTGGAGGAAGAGTGGAGAGAAACATCATCATTAGCCACCAAATAATGAAAGGCACCAAGAGGTCTGCAGTTTCATGTCCCATCTGACAGACAGCACTCTAAGTGCTCTCCACAAAACACTTCAAGTAGGGATTGGGATACCACTGAAAAAGATCTGCCATTTCCAGGGTTCAAACCCAAACCCTCAGGGTGGTAAGCCAGTATGCTAGCCACTGCACCATCTTGATCCCCCTATGACCTCCCAGATATCAAGAGAATATTGATCCTCTCATCTATCCTCCCTCCAAAAGCTGAGCTTCCATGCCATAGTGAGCTTGACTTTTCTTTAACTAATGAATAGACTGAGAGAAAAATGTAATTGAAGAATTAAATGTTTGCACCTGGAGGCTAAATAACATACAATATCAGCATCATTAAGGGTCTGCCCATGAGCTAGCTCTCTTATCACGTTGAGGGAGCTGTTCTGGACTAAGATTAATGTCAAATGAATTTATACAATGAAAACATAAAACTTTATAATAGTACTACCAACCAAGTACCTTTAGCTGTTTATATCATACCTGAATTCAGTTAACATTGACTCATGACTGAGTGGAGTGCTTGTTTAGTGCTTAGGAAAGTTTTTTGAAGTCCAGCTGTGAAATAATGAGCCTAGTCATATTTCATAGATTTATTCATACATTACAATAAATATAAAAGCTCAAAAGAAATTTAAGTACAGTGAAATACCATTCATACTCCTGAGAAAAAGCACCATTCTTGGAAAAGCTTCTCATTCATATTTAATCCATTTATAGTTTTAAAGATTGCATAGGTATATAAATCTGAATGTTTGAGCGAATATACCAGAGTGGATAACTTTTACAAAATACTCCACGGAGATTTAAGGCAGGAAATGGTAAGATGATATAAAAATTCAAGCCATAGAATATATTAATTATAAATATTATTACTGATGGCAATTTGGATTGCATAGGGTAATTATAATTTAAATCAAATGACGGAATTACATTGCTGCCAGAAAATATTTTTGTACTAGATACATATTATGATGCATGGAATACATGATGTAGATACATGGAATGTTTCAATATAAAATACTAACATTAACCTATATGGACAAATATATTTGTGCCAATTCAATGGAAAATGGTGCATAATGCTTATTGAGGAATACATTTAAAAGATGTACAGATGAAAAATATTCATGTTATGAATTAAAGTTTTGAGAAAGTTAAAAAGTGCTACCCCTTGGGGAGTTTCCTTTCAAATACAAATGACATCCTAGAATGTAAAAATTCCCTTGTAATGTTCCAAAATGATTTGTTCATCAAATGAAAGATTTCACAAAGTTAAGCTTCAATCAATACTTTACAAGACAGAAATACCTTTCTCTTCATACATATTATGCTAGGCATGCTGCACATAACAAGCAAAAGTGGTGTTTATTTATTGAACAGTGATTACTATCATTGTTTCATTGTACAAGAAAGAACACTAATGAATATAGAATCAGAACAAAATCTGCAAATGAGGAACCCAGTAAATGGCTATTTTATAGACTACTAATGCTAACAAAAAAATATTAAAAACATGTCTGGTTTTAGGCTGGATTAAAAAAGTTAAATTTTAATCAGTCAGGGTATATTTTCAAGTTATTTGCAAATACCTTTACATTGTTCAGGTAATATATTTGATGCCATAACAAATAATAGTTATACCTCATAAATGTTTCTTATTCAGTATCATAATGTTTTTGTTGCTATAATCCTGACTATTATTTATTTTTAGAATAAAATAACTTGATCTGAGTTAAAATGTTTTATTATTTTTAATTATGTAAATATTCAGTTTTACGTCGGTCAAATGATCTTCAACAACAAAGATACAAAGATAGTAATGGGTTAACTACGTTTGTCATTGAAAGATAGATTGATAACCTCATAATGGTGGCATACAAAGGAGGCACCCAATGGGCACATTCTTTTGGATACTTGAAAGTGAATAGATTCAGTGATACAATTGATTTTGACCACCATTGAGCCTCCATGAACCTCCTAACACCAGGCAAGGCAGTCAAAAAGGCATGCTAAATGGCTTTGTTGCACATAATTGTCAGAGGGTGGCAAAAAAAATATTCTACATGATGTAAAAAGCAGCAGAACCAAGGGCATGAGTCACCATTCCACATGTTGCGCGGACCTCCAAAAGGATAATCAAGATCCTCAACAAACATGACGCGGTGACAAGGTTCAACACCGAGACAAAAATAAACAGCTTCTTGCATGGACCAAAAGACAACATCCCTAAGGAGTTATCTGAATCCGTACAAACAATGCCATGCTTCTGCAGCAAATCTCCGGCCCCGGTGGCGGCGGGGTAACGTCCTCGTCTGCCATTCCAAGGGTTGCAGGTTCGATTCCCGCCTGGGTGAGTTTCGCTCCATCTAGGGCTTGGGTGTTTGTAAATGTGACCATTGTTATCATTGTTAATAGTTCGATGTAAAGGCCAAAATGTGCTGTTTTCGGACTTATACTGAATAAATAAATAAATAAAATCTTACATCGGGGAAACCGGCAGATCACTCACAACAAGGATTAAAGAACATCGCAGGGTGATGGAAAAGAAAAAATTTAACTTATTAGCCATTGCCGAGGATGCTTGGAGTGAAGTGGGACATGTCATTGATTTTGAGGGCATGAAAGTAATAGTGAAGGACAAGCACTATTTCCCCCGGCAAATTGGTGAGGCACGTGAAATCCTAAAAAGACCATGAAACATCAACAGGGATGATGGCTATCCATTAAACAGTACATGGAAAAGGACTATCCAATCAGAGCACAGTACTTGACCACCAACCAATTAAGGCAGACAAGAAAGCTTCTTAAGATTTGAAGACACAGGCTGGATGGCTGGCAAAACTGTCATCACCTGAAGGCAACTAACACGGATGGAGAACCCAGAAGTGCACAGACAAGCAGGTCAATGCCATGGATACTTTTGTACAAATTTTACAAGATATTATGTTCATTGTCCTCTAAGGACTCACATGGCTTAGGGAAAATGATGACACATAATTAGCTGGAAGCCATATTGACATAATGATAAAGTCCATACACAGCAAAACTGTCATGCTCAGAGAACTGAGAAAAAGAAAATGACTTGGAGCTTGACTTCAGGGCAAAGGCAAAATTTATGAGACTACAGCAATATTGAACAAACATCAGCCATTAAAATGTAATGTCACCTCGGTTAGCTGTGATGTCTACTCCTAACATTTAGAAGGTATAAAATATGGATGAAAATAAATTTACTGGATGAGAAGAAATGTTGGAATAGAACTTGATGGTAATGAAAATTTTCACAGACGCAAAAAGATATAAACAACGAAGTCACAGAGTACAACAAAGAAGAAAATTGGAGATACAGCTACAATATAAAGAGTTAGTCATGAAAGAACTAATCCAAACTATGATACATTTTGCTTCATAACAGTTTGGACAAATTCCATTTCAAATGCCTTGGAAGATGAGATGTACAAAATCAGAATTTTCTATTTGGTTTATTGAGCTCTCAAAACCTATAATAATATAGACGTCAAATTTTAAAATATGTAGTTAAATCAAGTATAGGTTTAGCCTGAATCTTTGTCAATAATATCATTGTTATAACCATTCCTGGGTGTCTAACAGCATGGATTTAGAGCATGGCTGTAATTTGAAAGTCTCACATGATTGACCATTAATAACTAGCACTTATCAAGATTTTAACTTATGAATTTTTTCATTTTATGAATTCTGATGATATTTTAATGCTATGAAGGTCCACAAATAGTAACAACCACACTAATTGTACAACTTGCTGTAAAGTGAAAACCATCAAAAGTGCTAAGAAACATTCACTTCTTTCGCCAAAAAAATTATTTCACTATTTTGGTGAACTCCCATATTGGGGTTCCCACCCTCCTTGCTTCCCATACTTGTGCCTATGGTGCTATAGAACAGTATTGATTGACAATTGGATAATTTTTCTAGGTTTCTTAATATTCCATCCTAATATTTAATTAACCCATGAAACAGATTAATGCAGAACCCTGAATTTCCTTCATTTGTATATTTATACTGGGAACAAACATGTTTTTTTACAATTATTGAAAGCCCATCTATACTGACCATATTATTCCTGCTGACCCAAGGCACTTTTACTAACAAGAACTCATGACTCCCCTCATTAAGGGTTCTTCCGTGATTCTTTTTCAAATGAGAAATTCAATAAAGACATTAGAATAACATTACGCTGATAGCCAGCAAAAAAGCAGCTATCACTTTTCAATTCATTCGATAAAATATACAGAAAAATGCATCTGGATAGCCAGAATAAGTTAGAACTATGGAGTACTAAAGGAGTTGAAGATGATGTATGCAGCAAGTTGATGAATGCAACCAATAATGGCACCAAGGTAAGTACAAATACAGACACCATAAAACCTGAATGATGGATTCAGTGCGCTTCACTGAAATCAAGACACACATCAGTACTTCTTGATGATTATACTAAGAAACTGGCATTATGTTACCGAAAGAAAAAGATAATTATAACATTTCATTTAATATATTAAAGGTCCTTGGAAACAACTATGGTCTGAATGGCATTAAATAAATCAATCATGGCTCTGGAAGTGAATATGAAAGAAGCACAGAAATGAGATGCTTGAGGTCTGATGAGTTTCATGCTCTAACCTAAGCAAGTTGTCCCTCAAATTGATCTGTTGGTTGCCAAAGTATTTCACAGTAAGAAAAAATTTAATCCCGAAATTCAAAGTGATCATTGGGACAAAAGCAAAATTACTAATTTGGTTTTTTACAGATTATTTAGGATAATCAAGACACAATGAAGGGTAGGGATTACTCTACTGGAAACAAGGAGAACTAAGAGTTAAATTTTTGATTGAAGCTGAAAAATTGTCTGACACAGTACTTAATTATTTACTTGAATAATCCTACAAGCTTAAGATCCCTTGATATCATGAATAACTCTGTGCTTCATTCTCGGTACTACTTTTATTCATTCACTGCTATAAATTAGTGCTTCCTAGACCATAGTGATAATTTCAGACAGGCAGCAGTCATTTCTTAAATGAAAAATTTCATACCGTTATTGTAAGATAAATTGTAGTGGGCAACTCTCCATGCAGCATATTTATATTATAGTGTCATCAAACAATGAATACTGTTATCTAAAGTAAGCTTTATAAGGCAGAGGTTTCAATAGATGCCAGAGCAAGTTGAACTCTCAAGCATATTTTAAACATTCAAATGACAAAGAACAAATTACACATTGATCACATATAATTTGTTTTAACTCTTTAAAATAGCTTTGATCCAAGAACATGCTATTGCAAGTGAACACACTTGCTATATTTTCACAGCCAAAATCAATTTATAACAAATATTATTTAAAAATGTCTTTCCCTAATTTTAATGGTATTTCACTGTTTAAAAACTGCAAATGTTTAACATATAATAAAATCATGGCTTATACATTATAGACAGAGCTGATGAAAAGACTTGCAACGATTTAGGAACATATTTTGATTGCAAAGAAAGCATTCCAGCTTCAGCAACTTTTCCAGACATTTTGAGTTCTTCGATTACTTCATTTATTAAAGGATTATCTTCCTCTTTACAATCCAAGATTTGCTGGATGCAATCATTAAAAATCTTAGAACCTACAATATGAGTTATTAATTTTTTCTTTATAATCAAGGACAAGGTACTTCTCTTGAGGTTGAATGCCTTTTCCTAAAACAAGAAATACAGTAAGGTAATAGAAGCACATTTATAATGAAAAGTTCTAAAAGTTGACATTGATAACTTTTAATCTCTACCAACCTGTGACATATTCAAAATGATGTCAATAGCTTTCTCATGAAAACCTCCACCTTCTAAAAGAAGCAATGAATGCACTAAAACAGGAAAATTATTCCAACATTCCATTTCAGATAGGGCTTCACTGACATCCTGGAATATGCAGAAATTGATGTTGCATAAAATGTAACGACACACACTGGCTATGCTCAAGTAAATAAATTTCTTACATTTCCTTCAAGGTGGTTATTGGTGAAAATATTTTCCACAAATTGGTAAATGTCATCATCAGCCTGTCCAGTAAATCTATCCATATTTTTCATCATAGACACCCAAGGATTTACCTTTGCACTAATAAAGAATGAAGACAATGAATTAAATTTCCATAACAATACATAAGAACAATAAACTATTTTCCAAAATGAGCATACCTTGAGGTAATTTCTTGAAATTTGGGCCATCTCTCAAGAACTGCTGTCAAACAGTGAACCTGAGACCAGTCACTGGTATTTTCTAGAAGTCGACTAAACAACAATGACCGTGAATCTTCTTTTTCCAAGTCAGCAAATTTGACTTCAATGCCACTCCAACATTTAGCTACAATTGCTTGAGTTTCATATAACAGAAGTTTTTTGCCTAATTGCTCAGTGGTTTTATCATCAAATTTTTCATGAATGTAGTGTTCCTAAATATTAATCAACAAAACAATTATTTAAATAAATTACAATGAATGAAAAATGAAAATAAGGGATAGTTAAATGTTTACATATTTTTTAAAGCTATGATCATGAACTGATAAAGCTGTGGATAGTTCAATGAATATTAACTGCTTGAAATAATGGCTCATGGATAGAATTGTAAAAAAAAATGAATTATGAAATTACATAAGTCATGAGAGTAATTAAATGTCCCTTGTACTCAATTGATTGTATGAGGCGTGAATTTATGGAATCGATCTTTTTTATAATGTACAAAGATGGATACCTGTAAGAGTCAGTAACTGATGATGACCTTGAATGACGAAACCTGGGTTGTGTCTAAGTAAAATACTGTGGAATTACTCTGATATAGTTTTTCATTATATCCCTAACACTTGATTAATTGAACAAGTTAAAAATTTACAGACACAGGCAAAGAACCATAATTGGTGCAGTTGGTAATATTGGTTGGCATGCAGTACACTCTACAGTGAGAGCCTTAAATCAGTCGGTCACAAAAGGATGTATGGTGCTTCCTAAGTAGCAAGTGTGTAATTTTAGTTCTCAATGGAGGCCTATTGAGGCTTTTTTTAAATAACTTTCTAGAATTAGCTATTAAATTACTGTGAAAATTTTAAATGAATGAAAAGCCAAAAGTAGGGAAATAGAACATAGGTAAATGTTCAAACTATCCTGATATCAAAACATGAATAACCTAGAACACACGAGGATAGTTTGAAAGGTTCTCAGAATCACCACCAGATATAAGTGGTAGCACAATAAATCTCCTGTGTGGTAATAGGCTATTCTTTGAGAGTAGGAAGAGATCTGCGGTGCAGACACCTCTGTGTTTTTGTTCCTACGTAGTGATTTGGGAAGATAAAAAAAATTGAGATTTGAGCAGTGATTGAATACTTCGTAAAGAAAGGTATGAAAGCAATCGAAATTCATGCAACCTTTCATACAACACTCTGGGGGACTCTGCTCTTTCATATTCCACCAATCCAAGTGGACAAATGAGTTTAAGTTTGCTCTGGACAACTTAGATGATGATCTGCACAGTGATCGGCCAAAATGTGCCACTACCCCAAATATTATTGCAAAAGTGCATTAAATGGTCATGAAGAATCACTGATTGAAAGTGTGAGAAATCGCTGAAGCTGTAGAGATGCCATCTGAATGGGCATATCAAATTTTAACAGTGGAATTGAATATGAGAAAATTATCTCCTATACGGGTGTTGCAACTCTTGATGCAGGATCACAAACACATCTAAATTGAAACTTCTTCACATGTTTGAACAGTTTTAAGAGATTTTCTGGGCCGGTTTGTGACCACAGATGAAACTTTGGTACACTAGAACCCCAGAGACAAAACAGCAGTCAAAGCAGAGGAAATATGTAGATTCATCACCACCAAAGAAATCAAAGGCAATAAGGGGAGCCAGATGGGGGAGCTTCAGTTTTCTGGGATGTAAAAGGGATTTTGCTGATAGATCATCTTCCCACTGGTCAAACAATTACTGAACAATATTACACTAACCTCCTGAACCAACTACAGCAAAAAATACACAAAAAAGGCCAGGTTTTGCAAGGAAAAAAGTCATCTTTTATCAAGACAATGCACACCCACACACAAGTGTTGTTGCCATGGCAAGATATGAACTGTAGACAAAATCGCCTTATGTGGCTCCATCAGATTTCCATCCCTTGCCCAAGCAAAAAATTTCCGTTGGTGAATGGAGATTCTCTTAAACAAAGAACTAACAGCCAAAATAGATGGGTATTTTGCAGACCTGAAGGAATCTAATTTTCAAGATGGGATCAAGACACTGGAATATTGCTGAACCAAGTGCATTTGTGTGCAGGGAGACTACATTGAAAAATAAAAAAGTTTTAGAGGAGAATCATTTATTTCTATTGCATTCTGAGAACTTTTCAAATTATCCTCAAACTAAAATTATTTTCAAAGTGTTACATCTCCTTTGGGGCTTTGTCGCTATGCTCAACTTGCTGATTCAGTATGCATACATAAATAATAGTATTTATGTAGTCAAACTGAAGTCCTTTTTGAGTTTAAATGCACAGACTGCCCTTCATACCTGCCCTAACCTTCATGGCCAAAGCAGGCCATGATCTTCATATTACTACAGTTTTGGTCTTTTTTGACCCAACTTTACACTACTGAGAACTGCTAGACAAAACTTTTCACAAACAAATTTTGTGTAAGATAAAGTAACCATTGAGTATAAAATATTCATTTTTACACTCATAAATTCTCTATTGCAAAATTTCACTAACCAGTACATAATGTGCATGATCAAATTATTTTATCTAATTATGATAAACTTCAAATACCCATGGTAATTTACCTGTATTAACTTCAATGCCTGAAGTCTGAGATAAGGTGAAAGATTTGCATTTGCACAGAGAGTCTGTAATTCTTTCCAAATGACAGATTCAGAATCAAACACTACTCCACTATCAAAACCTTCCTGAAGTCTCTTTAATACTGCTTCCACAAGTAGCAAAGTTTCTCTTTTGTGGGCAGGGCTTGAGCAATCATCAATTGTGCTGAGGAAAATAGAAGAACATGGTATTAGACCAAAAATACATGTATATTAAAATGGCTAGGGAAAGACTGGAAGCAGCCACTGGTTCAGATATGTGGACAATGTACCTTGTGCATGGTGAAGGTCTTCAAGACAAACAATTTCATAACAGTTAAAAATTCAGTAGATTTAAAATTGATTAGTGTCCACTCGAGGCTTTGTTGTGTTCATGTTCTACATCTTACCCTACAAGCTGCTATGAGGGTATTTTGCAGGAGGTGTTATGTAATCAGCGATTAGAGCCATGGGCAATAAGTAATTTAGGGAAGAAGAAAATGAAATTTGGGAAATTCACTTCCATCATAAGTTGTTTCCTAATGTTGTGGGCTTGAATTACACAAAGGAAAAACAAAGACTTCTATTGATCAGTTTGCTGGTCATTTTCCCTGAATTTCTCACTGTGGCATAACCTACCAATATAATATGGTACTATGATTATTTCTTTCATGTCAGCATTAGATTCTAATGATTTGTGCATTTCTAAATGTTCCAAGTTACCCATGTAACAGCTTCCACAGTCTCTAAATCAAGGCTTTTGAGTAATAATGCGATGCTTTCAATTTGATCATTCATGAAATGGGCAGCTTTTTTTGTATCCTAATGCCATATGCAAATCCTTCTCTAAAGGGTCTCAAACAATTGATGCATATCAAAGAAGAATTCTAGCCATTATGAAATATTATCTCTCCTTAACTTTTTCATTTGAATATTTCATACCAATTATTTGATGAGACCTGGTATCTTCAATGTAGCTCCACAAAAAATCCTAGCATACTTTTCCCATGTCAGATCACTCTGATGACAGTGTGACTCTCAAGTATTTTACTAGGTTTTCCAATCTTAATGATACCCCTTTAATTATGTAGGCATAAGAGTAACTTTTCCCCATAAATTATTTACTGCAATTTTTTTCAAATATAATAGGAGACTCCACTCCTGGCATCATGCACTTATATTGTTGAGGTTGCCTGAAAGAACCTCTGAGTCTAATTTACTTGCACTGTGGGTGATGATCACCTCAATGGTGAATTATCTGACTAAACTGGCTACATTACAATGAATATCATTGATGTAAATGAGAAAATGAAAAGGATCAACCACACTTACCTCTGATACCAGAGGTAACACGCAAAATAACAACTTATTATAATAGTAATTATTGTTTTCTGAGACCTGTTTGCCAGCATCAAAATTAAGAACCTGATGAAATGAAGGGTTTTATGATCTTGGGCACTGGATACTCCCTGCCACACACACATTTATGATTAATGGGAAGGGTGGAGGATAGTATGTACCAGCTTATCTGCATGTTTTATCATCATATCCATTTCATTATTTTGATCTAAATTCTTTTCAGTTACACAAACAGAAAAAATTAACATTTATAAGATGCAGATATTTATGAGGGAAATGAATGTGATATAAGTTGCCTAAATGCCTGACTAGCAAGAACATAGGAAAAGTTTTTTTCTCAGCTTTTTGGGAGGGGTGACCATTACTGGGGGAGGGTTTATCTTAGATAGAAGTATGTATGTATATGCTGCACACATCCAAGATATACTTCCATGAGAGCAAAAGGGGAACATGAACAGCATATTTTTGTCTGAATTAGGGAATAATTGAGATCTGGGATATAAACTTTTCATAAAAATTACTTCTAACACTGGCTAGGGCTTCATCTAATTTCAGCATCAAAACTTCATCGGATAATTATAATGTGGGAGTTCAGGTGTGGATATATTTGTGGTCTTTATCTAGTGAATGTTGGCTTTTAATTGTTTGCAAACGCCATTCCTCTTCCATTAGTAGGTGGAAAATGCTTGAATCGAGTGCAATTTATAGCAGCATATGACTAAAAGTTGGAGGAAAGCTTTAAAAATAGAATTTTGGTCAAGCAGTTACATATTTTCGTATTTTCAAAATAATTTCACCTGAAATGATGAAGTGTTGTTGCACCTTGTTTGAAAAATTTTCTTTGAAGTGTCATTTTACCTTCCAGACCATGCTTTAGAATATGTTTTACGAGTTTTACGATGTTTTAGAGTTGCACCTAAGCATTCAGTCCCTATAATATCATGCCATTTTTCTCCGAATATTTCAATTTCCATGTCACATTTTATCAGTGCTGCAATTTTTAAGTTTCCTATTAATTCTTAAGAATTAATTTTCAGCCTGTTATTGGAATGGCTTCAGATTTGTCATTTGGCAAAACATTTACTCGATAATGATCAAAAGTATCGGAAACTTCCCTGATCTAATTCTACAGTGAGCTTTTTCCCAAGGGAATACATAAGCATATCAAAAGGCTGCATGATTTACTCTTCAGGAATAGCTAGTCTAACCAGTATGACTCACCTGAAATCACTCACTGAAAGTTTCAAAAATTCCTCTAACAAGCAAGATATTGGCTGTAAATACTCTGAAACAGACATTGAGAGTAAAAATTCAATGGAACTAAAGGGTTCTGTGCTGCACACTGCCAGTTTAAATGTTTCAAAAATTTTGTTGTCGTCCACATGGGCTAAATCAAGTAACCTAATCCACAAAAAAGAAGAAAAAAAAAACATTAACAAGCACAAAAAGCAATAAAACAATGAAATTACAAAATATTATAATATAAAATTCAACACAGACACAATGGAACAATACATTGTAGCATATGAGTACAACAATTACCTCAGGAAATTCTGTAAATCTTTGCTTCCATTGGTGTACACTGCTAAAGCTGCTTTAGAGCTTAGTTTATTTAAATGCATTTTCCACCTGCTTATTTCATTGGCTACTAAGCACCAATCATTCCTAAAACACAAACATTTATTCTAGAAGATCATTTATTTGGATATGAGTTCACATGATCACATACTTTTATCATGCAAATATGAAATAATTAATATTTGGTATAATTACATTGAACATTGAAGCCTACAAAATGACTCCGTTGAATTTATCATCCATTTTCTGCAGTCAATGGTCAGCAATTTATGACTCTTCTCTGAGAAACATACCTCTTTAACAAAATCTAATATATCATATGGCAACATTTTGTAAAAATATGCTTTGCACTGTTGGAATTTCTCTTGCCATCTCACTTCTTGGGTTGGTGCTTGAGTTGCATTATCCATTTCCTATGGCATAAGAGAAAAAAGTACTTTTTGACAGTGAAAATTTATTGCTGATATTGGATATATAATTATAGAGGAAATAAACATTTAGTGAAATTTGAAAGCATATTGTAAAA
Source organism: Hetaerina americana (assembly GCF_022747635.1). Lineage (NCBI taxonomy): Eukaryota > Metazoa > Arthropoda > Insecta > Odonata > Calopterygidae > Hetaerina > Hetaerina americana. The sequence goes on along the minus strand of NW_027287008.1, from coordinate 4,305,055 downwards.
TAAACTTTATATTTGCTTCAATAACTATCTCCATAAACTATATGGCAGTTTGTAAAAGTCAGCACTGAAAGCTCAAATTATGTTAGTTCTCGTCAGCTCTCAATAGTTACCATGAGAACATTCAGATATAAGAGTACATCAATATTCTTATTTTACCGGGTCTCCAGACAAAGCAGTAGAACCCTCAGGGAGTACATCTGACCTTCAGTTGCATTAGAGCATAACCATTAAACTGAGCAAAAAAGGAAAGCATAATAATTCAAAATACTCATAGGTTCACATTTTTGCAATTTATTTTTGCCATTATGTATTGCCAAGATGTATTTTTGTCAAATACGTCCTGATTGTATTCTACATTCCTCTCGATTAGTGATCTCATTACTGCAATGGCATCACGCATGCCTCTCCCCTTCCTGACCCCTAACTGATCATCCCCTAAGTATCAAAGGAACTGTGGGAGATGCCGCAACAGTAACTTTTAATGGAGTTATCCGCTAATGTGCATTTCAATGCAACAATTTCAGAGTGTAAAAATCATTTGCCTTGACCGGGATTCAAACCCCGACCCCTCAATGTCCGGTTGAGAGTGCTTTAGCCAGTTAAGGTATCGAGGCGTCCTCTTCTGATATCCCTCTCTTGATACATTCCCATTTTTCTTCGATAGTAGTCAGCTCTTTACCAGGATTCATTATTTTTTATACAGCCAGCTGATACACCTTCCTTGTCAATCCAGTTAATGCTTCTACATTCCATTTCCCAACCCATCACTCCTGCCTTATCCTTTGGAAACGAACGCTACACTTCATCACAATTAAATTGTGGTCAGAGTCCGCATCTGCACGAGCATTGTCATATTGCATGATAATTGGTGCCAGGCTACCTTTAACATGTTAAACTTCTTCCTTGAAAATTCCATTATGGTTTGCATTACACTTTTGAGTGTTTTGCCGGTCCTATTGAATCAAATCTTCGATGAGTTTGTGATGTTTATTTATGTGGCAGTGATCGGATTTTTGCCATGTGTTTCATCAACAATTATGGCTTTTCCAGGCTTTCAACCTCGAGATTTGACTACCCATAGATTTACAGTAGACCTATCAACAGCATTGTCACCATAAGCAGCCTTTAAACGACGATGAATCACAGTAGGAGTCACTTTTTCAGCAGTGAAAAATTCGATAACAGCACGCTGTATAACTCATGTTGACATAGTACAAGAACACATCTCCATACTTCCACTTCTTGAAATACACTGGATGAATGACAGGACCTCAAATCTGCACAGGTGTGTTGAGGGGGAATGTTACTTCCACATGCCACCAGGAGTGCTTCTGAAGGTCATTTTGTTTATGGTCTACAAGCATGTGTGCATTACTTTTCAGCCTACCCTAGTAGCAATGTCTTATTTATTACATTTCAGAAGTTAAGATTTAAATATGACGTATAATGGTAGGAGTTGGGCCAAATGTAAGGTTCATGCTTTACTCTGTTGAAATTTACACATAAAATTCATGAAATGAAAGATTCACATTGAAAAGCATAAACATTTCAAAGCCATTTTCTTACCTGAAAAAAGTACTTCTTCACCCATAGTCCATATAAATTCCCAACCTGAACTGAACAATTCAAGGACGGATGTAGGCTTTTGAGAAGGCTGGCAATACTTTCCAAATTATGTATTGTTAATTCAGGACTCACAGCCTTGAGAATATCATTAGGATTATCAATGAGTTCTTTGTAATCAATTCCTGTAAAACAAGAAATATATAAAATACAACGTGAAAACCAGGGATTCAAGGGGTTAGACATTTCTGAGCAGCAGAGGTATCAACACACCTGAGTTGGTTGCCACTACACTCTTCAATAACTTTAAGTGCTCAGATGGGGAGAGAATAATATTGTTTGCAGATGAAGGTTTCCATGATGTCCCATTTTCTATCAACATTTCCAGTGTAAGAAAGTAATGAGTAAGTTTTTCATAATCTTTACCATCTAGCATTGGATACACATGGCTGTTGAGGCTGTAATAGATGATAATATTGCTAAAATACTGCATGAAAAAAACTCAATGATTTCATAAAATGCACAGTCATAATTATGAAATCAAAAATAGCTTAATTTCATTTGATTAGGAGAGACACTTAATTTTAAAAAAATTAAAATTTCATTCATATTTTCCTATTACAGAATTTCAACTGAAAATATGATTCTAAATTGATGAATTGAATTAATGCATTTTTTATAAATAATACTAATAATTTTGATACCATTATGCCACTGATGAGATTCCTGACTTGCCTTAGTCCCATCATGATATGGAGTCTATTGCAAGGAGCAATAATTGTTCCATCAAGTGGAAATATTCTTAACACATTATGAGGCAGTTTATCAGTGATCAAGCCCAATGTCATTCTCCTTGACTACCTTATGTATCATTTCTAAGGTATCCAAAGAGAGAATCAGCCACCGATTGAGTGGCAGCAGAGGTGGCTATCCAAGCACAACTCGACCAAGTCGCAGGCATTTCATGATTGCAAAAAAAACCCAATCTTTTCAGGAGACTCAAGGGATTTATAGAAATATGGAGAGTTAAAGAATGATTTACTTTGGGCAAGCGCACAATTTCTGGACAGTAAATACAAAATAAAGTAGGTAAATGTGTAATGTAAAACTAAATAAGAGTCAAAATAAAAATTCCAATCACACAATTAAGGGTAAAATCATGAAACTGAGCCAATAAATACATAAATAATTACACATATAGCTATATATATTTAAACATAACTTAAACATATGTACATATATAAATAAAGATAAAAAGGCTCAGCAAACTACCAGACTTTGAATACATTAACATAGAATATCAAAAGATGAGAGTGATGACTAAGAAAGAACCATCGATAACGCGTGCGTTATCATTTGGAAAATATGGTAATTACATTAACATTATGCAGTAAAATAATAGCCAAAGTAGAGTGCATCAGACCAGAATACATATATTAAGTATTACATTATAACAAACCAATTAATTGTGGAAACATATGGCCTTTTAGATGGTTTATTTATTTACGGGAATAACCCTTTTATGCAAAGAAAGGCAAAAAACATATATTGGCTCCATTATGAACTTGAAATTAAACCACTTGGCTTTTCCACATAGAAAAAAATTTTATTTACTACCTAGGTTTCGTTATGGTATAACATCATCAGGTAAAATTTCAAACACAGTATATCTGGATGGAGGGGAAAAGGAGGGAGGGAGGAAAGCAAGGATCGGTTGAGGTAGGAAGAGGAGAATTGGTCATATTGATAAATTAGCAGGCTGGGAGAAGGAATCAATGCATTGTTGAAAAAAGTTTTGCTTGGCATCGGTTAGCTGGCAGAATTAAAAACAATAGGTTTGATTTTTCCATTTTCAGGAAGAAATGTTATACAGACGAAGTCATTCACCATAATTCTAGGCACTGTTTCTCTCAAAAATTATCAGCCTTTCATGCCATGGTACACAGAGCATGTTCTATCCCCATGTCTAAAGAGAACACTCTTAAAGATCTCAGCATCATAAAACAAATTGGAGTGAGCTATGGGTTAATGTGAGAAGTGTTAATTCATAAACTTTACAGCAAGAAACTATCCCGTTTAGCCAAGTTAGCCTTGTATAGTTCTCCCATATCTGCAGGAGACCAGCTACAGTGGCGGAGATTCCCTTTTCTTGGCCACTTGTCATTAAAAGTGCAAAGAATCCTCAAAATAGAAAAGGTGAGACCGGCTTTCGACAATAAAACAAAATTAAGCAATCTGTTACGCCACACAAAGGACCAAGTTAAACCCATACACAAGAGTGGAGTGTACAAACTCCTTTGCAAAGACTGCAACCGGATGTACATAGGCCAGACGGGAAGGAGATTTGAGATGAGAATAAAGGAGCATCAAGCATGCTTTAGAAAAAACATCTCCACGTCACTCTTCGCCTAACACCTGAGAGATGGTGGCCACAGCAGCGATTTCATCCCCGAAACCCTGCACTTTGAGAAGAAAGGTCACCGCCTTGATGCGCTGGAGCAATTAGAAATACTTCAGCACATGGATTACAGAGAAGATGTTTTGACCAACGAATTTCTTCACCCTTCATGTTCCCCATTATTGCATTTTCCTCGCCCATCTGCCAACTAAACTGACACCAAGCAAAACGTTTTCAACAATGTAGTAACCCCTCCCAGCCTGCTACTTAATAATGTGACTAATTACCCAGTGCCATTCTCCCCGTTTGCATTACCCATTCCCCCACTCCTCTGCCAACTAACCGACGCCAAGCAAAATTTTTTTCAGCATTGTATTAATTCCTTCTCCCAGCCTGCTAATTTATCAATATGACCAATTCTCCTCTTCCTACCTCAACCAATCCTTGCTTTCCTCCCTCTCTCCTTTTCCCCTCCATCCAGAGCTATATATACTGTGTTTGACTTGTATTTTTACCTGATGATGTTATACCATAACGAAACCTAGGAAGTAAATCAAAATTTTTTTGTGTGGAAAAGCCAAGTGGTTTAATTTCAAGTTCAATATGAAGATTTTCCACCAAGTGATGCCAGAAACTGTTTTATTTATGGTTCTATAATTATAAAAAAAACTTTAAGTGATAAGAATAAGTTTGATACAATATCTGATAAGAGTGAATTTAAAAAATCACAGAAAATATTAATATTAACTTCATTTAATGTTCTTATGTATGATTGCATTAACTTACTTACAAGATTATTAAATAACTGATTTTTTATGGAACACTTCAACAAAAAATAATAGTACATACTCCTAATTGAGCTAGCCAAACAATTAACACACATTAGTCAAGGCCAAAGGTCCAGGATAACATATTGTTGAACAATAAATACAGAAATTGGGTCATTCAGCCAACTGACAGAGTGGACACAAGCTCGATACCAACACTATTTCAGAGTCAGGGGTGTGTCTAGTGAGGAAATCAGAATAGCAGTTAACAGTTCATAAGAATTGATTTTCACTCTTGGATTACTCTTTATTTGAACTGTCATATGAAGTCCAGATTAAAGTATTGAAATTTCCAAAACAAACAGCAAGAGAACAGTATGATACTACTCAAAAGTAAATATTTATATTACCATTAACATCTCAAGTAACACAACTCAACATATGATATTGGATGGAATTGGATTGGACACATAATTTGGATGAAGCAATAAAAAATATTACTGCCATTTCAAGAGATATAAGTAAAATTAAAATCTAAACTGACCTTCGGGTTGATTACTGTGTTTATGGTTTTAAGTAAAATTAATACAATGATAAGTATTTCTTATACATAAAATCTGTATAAATTGCAATTTAAATTAACAGTGAACAAATCACTCCACTCATAAGATAAGCAAGGGAAGAAAGGTCAAGGGACATAGTGGTAATAATGCATTGCAAGGACTTTTGGATGTCTTACCTATTAATCACATCTTCTGGGGCACTCTTCATTCTTTCAACAATCTTTGGGTCTGATATTTGAGACTGCAATTCTTTCAGAGACAACCGGTCACTAACAAAGATTGTTGAAACATATGCAGCAACCAACTTTCCTTCAGGAACATTATGCCTTATAGCTAAATCCAAAGCAAATTGAAAGGCTGCACTGTCATCAGTTCTAGAAATGGCCATATTATTGTATTATATTCTTGGTATTTTTATTTTCAAGTTTTTATTCTTGGTATTAATTTTTTCCACAGCAAAAGATAAAAATAGAACACTTACAATGCTAGTCCAACAATAGTGTCCTGTTGGTACTCTGAGTCACTATTGAATCTTTGCATATGGATACCATAACCCGTAGAATACAGCAATCTTTCTTGAAGATGGTCAATCAATAAACTGTGATAGTACTCCAGCCTTTCCATGCAGTACTTATTGGAGTCAGATAGGTTATTTTTAAGCCCATAAACATACTGAAACAACTGAATAAATAATTAAAAATTAATTACAATGGTAAAATTTCAGGGGCAGAATACTTTTGACAGGTTTCCTATGAACTTTAAGATAAAATTCATCTCAAGAGTAGAGTAAACAATTGTATTTTTAACTGATTTACATTTAATCCTATAACATTTGAAGTAGCCATAATTTATGATAAGTATTCATGGACGGAAACAATGTATTTTGTTATTATCAAAAGAGGAGGTAATAATATTGATATGCGTGAATAATAAGACACACGTATCTACAAGAATTCTCAAGGGAAATATATTGGTGTTAGATAGGGCCTAGCTATTAGAAGGAGGAGGAACTTAAGGAAGCATAATCAACGCAAGCAAAAAGACACACATGAATTTATAAAATCCTAAATACGTTTTTAAAAATGAAATAGCCAAAATAGTAATATACTAAAAATTGATTGATCTAAATGAAAACAGACTCGCAACAAATATGCAGCAGCATTCATAACAGGAACAGGTGATTCATTATGATTGCTACTCCACAAGGCATTACATAATCATCATCTTGAGCTGTTCTGTCTCATGGCAGGTTCTCCAATGGCCTGTATATCCTGAGCCATTTTCTTGATTTCTTCATACTTTCTTCTAATCTTGACAATGCTTGACACTGTATACCTCTTTCTCCCTCATCCTCTCTTCCCTTCTATCATTCCTTCTAACAGCCTTTAGCAAGCACTCATTCCTTATGCAATGACCTAACTAATTCATCTTTCTTTTCTTGATTTTCTCCACTAATTGTCTCTCTTCTCCAATTCTTCATAGCACTTCCTCAACAACCACGCTTTACATTATGAGTGATTATAATTGAAAATTTAATTTTTTCTACGTAACCATCCTTTATTAAATTTTTAGAAATATCTGTAAAATGTGTTTTTCATACATGATAAAAAGTTTCCCATACATGAGTTGGCTCTGGAGCAAGTAAAAAGCCCATGATTTACTGTACCCACCAAGAATATTGTTCTTAATCTGCCTTGACCTAGATCATATAATAAATAAAATGACTAATTGATATCCTTTCCTGAAGAACATCCACCTCATCACCTCCATACTCAATACCACCTTTGTTACTTTTCACCCTTTCAACTATTTCATGGCCAATTAGATGATGCGCAATTATTTCCAAAAGTATGTATGAAGTAATCAGGATAGTGAGAACTGGGGAATAGTAAAAAAGTTCATTAATTTGGCATTCAATGACTAACTGGCCCTTGTGCTGCAATATTATTTACATCACTAAAAGAGCCCAGAGTGCCTGCAAGACATTGAATGCCAACAGACTTCTGGTATTGAGTGTACAACTTGAGGCTCATGGGTAATATTTTTCCAATCTTTCAAATTAACAAGAACCTCTCCTTATAACAAGATTATTGATATCATTTCCATGCTCAAGCAACGCCATCATCATACATTTTTCTTTGACAACATAAAAATCCTTTGAAATCAGTCTCCAGTTTGCATTGTCATAAAACTTAAATCATGTCATAGAGAAACCTGTAATTCAACATGGATTTCAGATATAATTCCTTGCAAATGAACATCTACATTACATAGTTTTGTTACATTACATGTTTGTTTCCATCACTGATTTACCTGAATTTTAACAAATTGCCTTGATTAGAGTGATAACACCAATTTCGCCATCTTAGAGCACCCTGATCTTGAGTTTACGTCAGAAAAGTGTAATTTGGAGGCAGGAAAATTATATTTCCTCGATTCTGCTGTTCTGTATTACAGTGAATTGAACATTTATTTAATAAATATACAAAATTCCAATTTGAATCTAAAACTAGACTATTACAGTGATATCTAAATAGAGAAAAAATATTTTCAAACCAATGCAATTTTCTTTTGTCATCCAAACACATTTTTGCATGTACTTAAAACAATTTCACCCCTTTAGAATCCTTACTTTTCCTTGCAACAACAGTTTGAACTAATGGGCACCAACTGCCAACATCTTTAAACTGTCACTCAGTCCTGGTAGTCCTCCAGCCTTGAGATAACTTCAATTTCAAAAGCAAATCTTTTTTTTAGGTATACATTACCATAAAAATGGTGTTCCATCATCCCTGTATAACTGCTTGTGACACAAGTTTTCACCTTTCACCAACTGAGAGAACTCTTGGGTGAATGAATTGATATTTTTTTCTTCTGCTTATTACTGTCATATATGTATTGTTGAGGATCTGACATTGTTTGTTGTCTCACTAAAACACTTCCATGATGCACCAGCATCCAGTTTTTTTCACTCTTTTGGATTGATAATTTTTCATGCCGAAAATTCTATATACTTTTTGGGCACCCAGATGAATTTTGCGGCTCTTTTACTGATATCTTTTCTGATGTGATATGTAAGTCTGAAACATGGTTGCACACAAATATTCATACAATTTAGTAAAACTAGAGGTGTGATAGAAATGGCAAGGTTGTAGGTAGTATAGGCATTTTTTTTCAATGAGTCCTAATGCAAAAAATCTAGCCACGTGCTCTATCATCTACTTTTCTCAACCAGAATCCATAATTGCCGAGATATTTGGCGTCAACTCTCCTAAAATATTTCGACGCACTATTTATTGGCCTCCAAAAATAGCTTTGCCAAATGATGGTTAAGTACACTTCTTGCAATACAGTGCCAAATACAAATATGTAATCATCACTGAAGACCTGAATATTGACCTATGTCGAAACAACTATTATAGTAAATATTTAAATTTTATTATTTACTTTTAAATCTTCGTCTGATACCTTTTAATCTGACTTATCATAATATGAATATTACCACAGCTAGATATAATATCACCCTTATTTATGCCAACTGGGGGGGGGATGATGACAACACTAAGGCTGAAATACTTCTTGAGAGTATTTGTATACACAATGCTTACCAATAAGAGACCCTGTTCATTGTCTGGTCTGAGACCAAGTTCATTGCATGCCTTTAACAGGACTATCCTCCATGCACAAAAAGTTTTCATGGTAATTGCTACTAACCCTCCCATTGAACAACAACACACCAGAAATCATTCACTGGTATAATAATAAATATTTGAAAGACCTTCCCCAACAACCTAAGACATTCATCAACTGTAAATTGATTAGAATCTGTACGTTTCAAGCATCTCCATTCAAACTTAAACTGAGTATTTTAATTAGTTTTCAATTATTTCACAAGAACTCTTAATACATACTGTATGAGTATTTTGTTAATTTCTCATGTTCAAAGTACCTTTATTATAGTACGTTTATTATGTCTTTAAAAAGCAAATTATGATTAACAAACCAAAATTACTGATGCTATAATTACATAAAATGCATTAAGCACATTTGCGTTACTCTGCAACGAATTGTAAATCAACTTTAATTGTAAATGCATTATGCTTTCATTCTTAAGTAGCTCTTCTATAGAACATTAATTAAATATTATTATTAATAATAATTCACTCTCTGGTTATTACTGGTGCTGCTTACATTTGGCATGCTCAGGAATTACATATTAATAATTGTAATGAAGACCACCATATAATGGGAAGAGTCAACCCCAGCCGTACTCTTATAAATGGGCAAAGGATGGAAGAGGGAAATTAGAGAAGATATATGTAGTAAATCAATTAAAATTACAAAAAATAACTGAAGATAAAAATAATAATAAAATAAATACAATAAAAATTCTAAAAATAATTGAAATAAATAGATAACGTAAACGGTTAAAACAATGAAATGGAAAAAATGCAAATAAATCACGTACTCTCTTGCTTGGATATACTATACAGCATTGATCCTAGCTAGTCTCAAGGACTGAAACTCTATCAGGGCTTTTGAGAGGTTTCCCTCTGAGCCAGGGGCCCACCAATCACACGTAATAAAAAAAATTAAAAATAATAATAATAATAAATGAAAATTAATCACGCACTCTCTAGCTTGGATGTACTATACAGCATTGATCCTTGCTAGTTCCAAGCACTCACACTCTATCAGGGCTTTCGAGAGGTTCCCCTCTGCGCCAGTGGCCCATCAGTCACTCACTTGCTTGGGTATGCGAAGATGCCTTAACCCTTGCAAAACTCACTCACTCACAGGTCTACCATAGAATCTCTTCCGACATTAGTACTGTGACTCGCACTGTGTGGAAAGGTAAGGGGAGTGCCCAGAAGCTGACACAGTGTTTCGACTGCAAAGCAGTCCTCTTCAGAGAAGGAAAGGATTCCTCCTTATATTTTTAATTGTTTATTTCACTAGTTACCAAGGAATTGCCACTTTTATGGGATACCCGAGGAGCTACTAGTCAGATAAGTAAGGACTGGGATGAGAAAGGAAAAAGAATGAAATGAGAGAGGTGATTTAAAGTATCACCTTTTTTAGAGAAAGGGCTCTGAGGATCTTAAGTTGTTTCCACTCCCACCTAATTCCTATGCTACCCTTTCATATTACACTGATTAATCACTGCTTTGGACCAAAAATGTGAACATTTTAGCTTCCCAATTTATATGACTGCAGATGTCTAACCTTATTAGGGTCATGCAAATACATTTCATGCCTCCTTTCTGGTGGTGCTGTAGTCACTGCAATTTGCAAACTATAGTAGAGCATTGCCAGTTGCAGGGATACTTCAGTTTTTGGCTGTAATTCAGCAAAACAGGCATCTGCCAGCTGAGGATTTCCCAACGCAAGCAAATGCGCCATTCCAATGACACAATCTTCTGGGAGTAGTAGCTGGCTCAGCTTAACTATAACTGAATAAAAAAATGCAATTAAAATAGTCACTTTGAATTTGAAGAATATTAAATTAACACAATTTATGATAATTCTTACCATCTGCATTGACCTTGACTTCTGAACTGTCATCTATATTTTCTTGCAAAAGGCCGATTCTAGACAAAATCTGAAGAAGTTCCAGAGATGTGCTTGAAAGATCTGGTGGAGAGTATTTATTGTATTTTGTTCCCAAAATACTAAGGTGTTCTTCAGGGTGCAAAGTGGCATAGAATGGGTGAAAACCCTGCTTAGTGAAATCTTCATTGAGATCATCATCATTTTCGGTGGTTTTGTAATCCTGAATAGGTCTAATCCAACTGCCAAAAATATCAACGTGGGTTTTTAGACAACATATAATACTGTTAGTAAGGGCTTTTGAACAATAGAGATGGAAATTATGTCCACAAAGTAAAAATTGCAACCTCAGTAAATGGCATGAAACAAAAAATTATAGGTGAACAATACTTAAAACAATTCAATGCTGAAACGGAAATTATGTTCAATGGCTGAATAAAATAACAGTTTTCCAAAAATTGTCTTTTTAAACACCCACACTAAATACACACCTTAATGTATTTTTCCATACATTTTCACCACCAAGTCCCTTAAGGATAGCAGTAGTTCTTTCTTTAATGGATTCAGCAGAAACTGTCAAAGTCTGATAAAAACTGGCCTGGTTCATTGAGTCTTCTCTTTGTGTGGCTGATGACTAAAATATGTTCAGTCATTAAAAGGAAAGGTTCAACTGTACCGAATGATCCAAAAATTATTAAATATGTATACATACCAATGAAACATTTCCAGGGATGTTCTCTGGTGTTTTTTCTTTTGAGAATTTATTTGCCACATACTCATTCTGTACTTGGATGTCAATGCTACATCTACATTAAAAAAAATTAAAATCAACAGTTAAATTACTGATAACTTACTAAAACTAATAGGCACCGGTTTATATGAATAAGCGAACTAATTAGTTGAATTTCATAATTATCGATGAACTACTCTCTTTCACTGGCTAAAAGATAATTGCAGCAAAATTCATAATGTAAAATCTCATAGAGATTTAATTAATTATTCAATGTACTGTAACTTACTTGTACGATGCACAACTGTCTTTTATGATCAATATGCTTTTTAAATTACCAAAGAAGAAAATATGCAGCAGATTAATAAAATAGAATAAGGAGAAAGAAGATAAAGTAGCTCAACAATATATAATCTCACCCAAGAACTACATGCACCAGTACAGTTTGAATTTTGGAAAAGATTTTGATTGTACCAGAGACAATAAAAAAATGCAATTGAGTCAAGAATAATAAGAACAATATTAAGATTCTAAAAAAGATCATTTATTTAACAATAATTCAGGATTTTAAAAATTGTTCAAATTTCATTTATCTTCAAAGTTTAACTGTTTTCCTTTTGATGCAAATTTTAATATGACAAATTCAATTGGACAGTCATTACAGAAGTCACAGAGGCATCTAACAATTAAAGGGGTGAAAATGTTTTTGAATAACGTCAAGTAATGGTCGACGTTATTCTACCACTATTATTTCCATTTATTCACATTTTCTTCATAACTAGGAATGTTTATACATGCTTCTACAACTATTACGATATACAGTTAAAGTTGGTTATATGTATATTGTATTTATACCATTGAACATGATGTTGTAAATTACAGCTATTATGGTCAATATGTTTAGTTTCACAAAGCCATAGATTGAAGTAACTTGCAGTATGGTGGAGATGGAGGCTGGCAGTGTGATTAAGTTCATTCATTTGAAAGGTTACAGTGCCTGGCAAATCCATAATGAAATGATGGCCGTTTATGGAAATAATAGCCCATCATATGTTCCACTTGTGAGGTAGAAAAGGAGTTTTCAAACTCGCCAGATGACCCAAACAGCTGATCCAAGAAGTGGAAGACCAACACTCTTGGATATGCTGCCAAAGTGAAGAAAGTAGAGGACTTCATTCTATTAGACCAAAGATCAACCATTTAAATGATCAGGCAAGATACTGATCTTAGCTATGGCCATGTGTATGAAATCATTCATGAGGAACTGTGCAAAGAACTGTCAAGGTGTCCCCATGCTGGGTTCCGCAACTACTGACTCCTTTTCAGAAGCAAATACAGTGCAACCTGCAATTGCAATCACAGCCTGACTGGCAATCAAAGCGATGTGGCTTTGAAATTTTGCCACACCCACCCTATTGTCCCGATCTTGCCTCAAATGACTTTTTCTTATTCCCAGAACTCAAAAAACCATGGCAGGGTTGGAGGTTTAACAACAAAAATGTTCATCAAGGGATGAAACAATGGTTTTTGATGCAATCTGCTGAGTTCTACAATGATGGCCATTGATAGGTCAGGAAACTCTGGGAGAAATGTACAACTCTGGAGGGTGAATATTTAAAGAAGTTTTAAGAATAACAATATATCTCAATTATTTTTAGTAAGAATTAAAAGGTTATGACCGCATTGTATATACCCTGTTTCCAACTTATTACAAAAATTCAATCTGCATTATTATTCAATATGTAAATATGAGATTTTTCATATCAACTGATATGATCAGAAATCAGCAAAATTATTTAAAATATTTCTAACTCAGCACTGCTTCAGTATGGGCTACAATCTTCCAATTAGGCAAATAACTCACACTTTCGACTAAAATCAAAATGAGAAAAATTTTTACAGACTGAAAAAACTTTCTGAGCTTGAAAATTTTGGGCAATCCTGTTATATATTTATCCTTGCAGATTATGTCTGTATTTAATGTGTAATAACTGACCTGTTTTTTTGAGAGCCTACATAAAAAATTAATTCAGCTAATTTGTTTCATTTTACTGAATTAGAGTGGAAAATTCAAATTTTCCCTTATAAGTATATCACCTATGGGTATTCATACCATGGGGGGGCAACTACTGTAGCAGTGGGCAAGCTCCAATAATAAGTTGACTCTGTTCCTTCTAACATTCTATTTAAATCAAGATTAATGAATTAATTACAATACTAGTAAAAACAAAACTTTTAACAACAAAAAATCAGTCTAATTACTAACACAACTACTCAAATAATAATTTCAAGAAAAATGTACCAGAAACTTACTTAAGTTTTACCAAGGGCTCAATCATTTCTGCATCGCAGTGCAGTAGGGCAAAAGACACAAGCCTTATTTTTAATTTCAAGTCATGAAATTCAGCACAGTGTCCAAGTTGTTGAGCAATTTCCCAGCCATTAGCATAGCCTTGATCCATAATATTCTGGCAAATTTTGGCACAGCATTTAAAATCTTTCACCTAAGAAAGGTTTTTCTTTAGCAAGGAGGTATACATTACAAAATGGGTTTGCTTAAACTACAATGTAGGCAGGTTACAATTTTATGATTTCCAAATATCATTCACATACCTCAAGAGCCTTTTCAGCAATTAGAGAAAGCACCTTTCCATCTCTTATTCGATGATCATCATTTTCCACACGCAAAGTTTTGGCTAACTTGAGCAGACTAACTGATCTCTTATAGGCATCAGGATTACTATGAAGGCAGTTTTCCACAAGTTTTATTCGGTTAGAAAATAATCTTACTGTAAAGTAAAAATGTTGACATAACAATGATTATTAAAGGGTACTTATTCTCCCTCCCTCCATCTCCCTCTCCAGCAGATAAAAACAACAGTTTTCAAGTTATAAAATAATTGGCAAATATGTGTGATAGCTTTCTGTAACCTTTCCTGTTCTCATTTTATTGTTATTTTATACTATTTCCATTAAGAAAGGAGGTATACCATAAACAAGGACATATATAAAAGTAAGTTCAGGGTATATCAGCATAATTTGCTGATTTGAATTCATAGCACCTTCAAATCAGCAAGTTATATGCACTGCCACACCCTCTACAAATTTTACAGTTACTTAATATCATTTTTATTAAAGAAAGAGGTGTATCATAAACAGGTATGTAAAAGTATGTAATAAGTATATTAAATTATATTATAAATAAGTACAGCAAAATACACTTTGTAGATGTCCATTGTATTTTGAAAGATGCAATAGACAGGATATCATATTTGGCATGATATAACAACCCTTAAGACTATGATAGAGGGGAGAATGTTGGGGAACCAAAATGGAGGTAGGACAACAATAGGCTTGTCAGATGGAATGAAGAGAGGCAAGATATGCAGGGTTGAAGATAGGTCTATGGTTTTACAGGTTTCAAGTATCCAGTGTCATTATAAAATGAAGAAAACAATACTTACAGCCCACTTACAAGTATTTGTTATAATATACAACATGTGTTTCAATATGGTGTTTCTAATTAGTCTCAAATTGGGTAGCCCTTGGAATTGTGGCAGTACTGAGCCCCGGATCCATAAAAAACTACCTTGACTGGTCAACTAACCTTAATAATAATGACAACCTTTCATTTCTACAACTTGAAAATAATAAAAAAAAACTGTTCAGCCTCTTTAATTTAAAATAAATATTTCCACTACAGTTGAATAAATATTGACTACTAATGTAGATTTAGTGAATAATGGAAACCTTACAGTATTACAAATTACTCATATTTTCTATAAAAAGGCATTAAATAAGGAAAATAACACCACACTAAAGAATGAAATATCTACGCCATATTTGGATGCAATGCAATCACTCCATAGGTATGACTCTTTCAACCTACAACCAATCAGAATGCAACATATGCAATGGCCAACCAGGGCACCACTACATACATGAAGAGCCTGTCCAGAGAGCCCGAACCTCCATGTTATTCATTCTGGACCTGAATATACTGACTGTAACAACATGAAATGTTGCCCAGAAAGATGGAACAACAAGGAAGCAATCCGAGAACCATGGTGAAATGTGTACATTATTATGGAAATATTTACAATAAGATTTATACATAGCCAAAATTGTCTACCAAGTTGAAGCAAATATTAATACACCAAGCTCAACATAATGTGCAGAAAGAGATTTGTTAAACTTTTTACAGATTATCCGTACCTTGCAGAGGAAGCATTTTCACACCAAACTCGCTCAAAATATGAAGAGCTTCAATTAAATCCAATTCTTCTTCAATTTCTTTATCCTGATCCAAAATAAGTTGCAAACAAGATCTGTAATGAAGGAGTCATGACAATGGCAGCTAACCAACCAATTGGTCAAAAAGACGAAGAGACAAAGAGAACCATACTTTGCTAAATTCATTAAAGGGTCAAATACATCACTTGATGAATCAAAATATTCACGGGCTGATTTCAGAATCAATTGCACACTTCTGTCATATGAGACCCTTTTGCTGCATCCCATGTCTTTGGAACACTGGAGGTATTCACTAGCATTGTTAATGTTGGGCCCCAATCCAGACGATAGCAAAGCAGACACGTAGATCTGAAAAAAAATGTAAAATAAGTTGCACCCAGAAAAAGGGAGAAACCAGAGTAAAAAATTCACTTATTACAACATACCTCAATGCAAGTTTCAAAATTTATGATAGAAAATGATTTAGTCTGGAGATCCATAATATCATTCAACAAATAGTTCCATTCTATTTGAGTTGCTGGCAAAGACCTGAAAAGCAGTTTTTATTCAATATATCTGCATGCACAAAGACAGTCAAAATAGAAATAATAGTCAGGAACTTACTTCTTTATGATAGAGCGTGAAAGTTTAACAAGGAGCCCATAAACTGTATCATGCTCATACTGAACTTGGCGTATGTAGGTCAGAGGCATTAAAATTCCATTACGTTGAAAAATTTCAGCACAGCTTAAATGTGACTCCAGCTCATCAACCCTTTCATGAAGTTCAATACTTTGATGGCTTTGAGATCTGTACATAAAACAAATTAAATGGTCAAAAAAGGCATTTTGATGTGGATGTACAGATTGCACACGGGAGAATTAAGCCTGAGAATGAATCAGGAGTGTCCTACATCACAACAAACTTAGTCAATCTGTCTCAAGCACACATTTTTTACTCCAAAATCCATTACTATCACGGGTGACCCAGGACAATACTATTATGAACCATTTTACCATTATTTCTTAATAGTAACTGTATGACCCTACCATTAGTGCATACCTATTTTTACCACAACTCCATATTTTGCGGTATCTGCTTTCCCCATGGACTATAACTTTGATGTGGCAGAATGGCTTCATCGTTACTATAAACCATAGAGCTGCTCTGGCAGGAGAAATTATAATTGCTCCTGGTTGAATCACACATGCCAGATTAGTCAAATGGTAGGAGCCAGTTGAAAGCTAACCGGACTTTGTCTGTTTTTAAGTTTCCCCTTCCATCCCTCGTCTCTCTCTGTGGGGTGGACTCTCCCACTACCTGCAGCATTGGGTCACATTCCCTACCTGTGTCCTTGAGGGAGGAGACCATTGTATATTGCATGTCCATGTGGTAGTGGATTTCCACCTTCTTACTTTTCAAATTCTAGCTTGCATGTTATTGGATAAATTTTTTACTGCATCCTAAGGTGCAATTGCTTGTTATTTGATAGTATATGTATGTGCATGTGTGTAAGTGGAAAGGGTTTTTTCATGAATGTATATGCCACTTTGGGTATAGGTTAGCATGGATATATTGATTTTGCCTACAGTTTTGTTCCCTTTTATGGGTGGTGACCTAACACCCCCCCGCCACACGCCCTTGCAGCGGCTTTCGGGGTATTGTGTAGATGTAAATCAACATCTTTCTCAGTGAGGTGGCTACGCAGGTATCCAACCCCAGTATTGTGGCCATTGCAATGACGGTGTGATATTAAACAAACTATTGAGGATGGCAATGGGAAACCACCTCAATTATCAGAAATGATTATGTAACCTAGGATGAAATTGAGTCCTGGCAACTCCAGTATTAGAGTAGGCAATTACTCAAGAGGGCATCACCACATGAAAGCCTTGCACAATTGAGTGGACGGCAGCAGGAAACAAGACAAGAGGAATGCACCATGAAAATAGGGACTTAGAATGTTAGGAAAATGCTTAGAATAGAAATTTTGAAAAATATCAAGCAAGAGATGAAAAAATATAGATATTTTAGGCCTATGCAAGGTGAGATGGAAAGAATTCAGGGATTACTGGAGCAATAGTATTTAGGGTGGATAGTCAAAGTGGGGTAGCCATAGTACTAAATCAGGAGCTGAGGAAAAGAATGGTGAATATGGAAGAGCTGAATGACAGAATATTGCTAGTAGAAATAAGAGCAGGTCAAGTCAATGTCGTGGTAATCAAGGTGTTGATGCCAACAAGCAGTTTTAGGGAGGACGAAGTAGATAGTGTACATGGTCAGTTAGATGAAATGATTACAAACATACCTGGAAGAAAACACTGCATAATTATAGACAATAGAAACTCATAGATAGGAGAAATGAGGGATTGGATTGAGGTAGGAGAGTAAGGTGTGGGAGATAGAAATGACCATGGGGAGAAAACCATAGAATTTTGCAGGAGTTACAGCTAACCCATAACTAAAATGTGGTTTAAACACCTCAGTACACACGAATTTTGCATGGGGATACAGGAAGATATCAATTAGATAAAATCAATTTCAGGCATAGGTTCAGGAATAGCATGAACAATCCACATTTTTCCAAGGGCAATAACAGATTTGGATCACATTTTAATACTACAGAAGTTAATGTTAAGTTTAAGAGATCGAGAAAGACAAAGAGCATTCGAAAATGGAATGTACCGTTAGAAAACTTAAATGGAGCATAAAGGACGATGTACCAGAAGGCAGTTGATAAAATTCTGAAGAGGATAATGGGTCTATTACTGTAGAAAAAAGATTGGAATATCTCAAGCAAGGAATAAAGTAAGCAGAAAACAAAACAGTTGGGACATGAAAAAAAGGGTTAAGAAGTCATGGTTTACAGAGGACATGATTAGGAGGTTGAATGAAAGAAGAAAATGAAAGGCTGTGAGCACAGAAATAGGAAGAAGAAAGTACAAAGAGTTAAACAATAAATGGAGGCAAGAAAGTAATAGTGCAAAAAGACATGATGGAAAGAGCAGTGCAAGAATATGGAGAGTTTGCTGAGACATGGCAAAATACTAAACAGAAAGGTTATGGAACTCAGGATTTAAGAAAGGGAATATTTATTTAATGTTCTTTAATATTTACACTTTTAGAGATGAAACAGGTAAAATATTAATTGAAGGTGAACAGTTTCTGACAAGATGGAAAAAATGTATAGAGGAATAATACTGGAAAGATAATAAGCCAGGGAGTCATTTATATATGATAAATATGATAAGATAAGGGAATATGATGTTGATAATGACATTTTGGGATCAGGAATATTTGACTGCAAAATATAGAAGGCATTGAGGAAATGATATCGAAGGAGGCTGTGGGAATAGATAACATCCCTGCAGAGCTACTCAAGAATTTTGAAAAACAGGAATGGAGATTTTCTATGGGCTCATTTATGAGGGAGGAATGTAGTTGGAAGACTTTGTTAGACCAGTATTGACACCAATCCAAAAATAGGGAAAAGCAGCGGTTTGTGAGGGCTATTGCACGATAGGATTTCTCACAATGCATAGGTTTCGCTGAAAATCATCCAGAAAAGGATAGAGAAGGGAGCAAATGGATACTTATGTGGAGATTAGTTTGACTTTATATGTACATGTGAGGCCAAAGCATTAATGAGGCCACTAATAGAAAGGAACATTCAGAGTATAACCAGGATGTATTTGTATGCTTCATGGATTTTGAGAAGGTGCTCAACAGAGTAAACTGGAAACATTTCATGAACATTTTGCAGGAGACAGGAGTAGACTGGAGGGATTAGGATCAACTTATCTGGAAACTGTAAATATCCCAGATTGCACAGGTGTATAAAGTGAATAAAGAGTCAGATGGGCAGGGCTAGGCAGCAACATAAGATGGATTCATTTTCACCTGCTCTTTCAAATATATTAATGGAGGAAATGGTAAGGGGGCTTTGGGAGGTATTGGAACAAAAGTAAGTGAAAAACTTCTCAAATCAGTCAGATTTGCAGGTATTAAACCTGACTAATGTATGTGATGACTGAAGAAGTGAATAGTGAGGACACGAGCAATGCTCTCATCTGGCTGTAACCAATCACTAATTCTGAAAAAGTATTTTTACATATTTGGCCAAAGGGGGTGTTCCCGTTACCTCAGCAATGATGAGTTCCATTTATTTCTACTTTAAATGCCACACGCCTGGTGATTCATAGGAAGAGGGCAGATGCAACTGTGTCACATTCACTCTGCTCAAAGCTGGAGCACTGATAATAACATGCTGATACAGCTTCCAGAAGTGAATATTTAGAATTATTTTTGCATTAATTTCATGCTGTAGTCAAAATTTAGAAAAATGCAGAAGTTCCATTGTTTGAGAGAATTGCTGTAAGGAGATTTTTGCATATAATTTCATTGCTATGGGAACAGGTCAAGAGTTTGTTCCAAGAAGGTTATCATCACATAGAGCTCTCTAAGTTAGAAGTTTTTACTGTAAAAGTGTACTTCATAAAAGGCTACCTTCTTATCTAAGAAACAGGAAATAAGTTGTTGGCATATCTAAGGATAGCACCAAAAAATCCAAGAATCACACATAATACAGAAAATATTGTCTTGAAATTTCAAAATGCTAATTTTAAATTTCCAAGTTAATAAAAATTTCTGGGAATAGTTGTTGAACTCTGCTTAATTAATGTGTACAGAGATTAAATTTGCTGGAAATGAATTACTTTAGTGGCCTAATTTTTAATACTGATGCATGCAGTACATATAAAAGTTTTACCAGTGTTATTCTATGCTCAACATAACTCAAGAGTGAAATATGGCATTGAGCTATGGAGTGCACCTCCAAAAGCACATGATATTTCTGTCGTAAAAAATGGTTATTAGACTTTTGTGCAAAGCAAAGTGTAGAGCTAACTCTGAGACTTTACTCAAAAAATTAAATATATGCACTGTGCCATGTATCTATCTCTTTAATGTACTATTATATCTTCACAGTTATTAATACTTTTCATAAAAAAATTCTAATCAGTCACATGATGCCAGAGCTAATGATCTCCAAGGTAAATACAAAAATCTGTAAGACAAGCTTTCATGCTATAGAAGTAATACTAGATAAAAAGTTTTCAAAATGGTTAAACCAGTAAAAAGTGCCCATTCATTTGAAAAAGTTGAACAAATATATGTTTTTCAAGTGTTGTTAAGTGTTAAGAAGCGTTATGAGTGATTATTTCCTCTTAACCCATTTGTGTATGCCTTTTGATATCTATGACTTGTTGACTAGATCCTATGCCTAAATTATGTAAGTTATCATGATGACACAAAAATTTTACTATTATTAAGTGAAAAAAAGCTCACCCAAAACCTCTTTCAGGCAAACATTCCAAAATTTTAAATGCTACATCAAGCTGATCGGCTTCAGGATAAGAATACAAGCAATCCAATGCCAAGCTCGTGATTTCATCGAGTGAAGAAACCAAAGATTCAGGCTGCTCTGTACTAAAATATTCAAATAACTGCAAGAAGAATCAATTAAGATATTCTTTATAAAGGACAACTTTGGAATTCAAACGTTCATATTTAGCAATGGTCTGGTACTCACTTTCAGTGGCAATCTCAAATCCCTGGAGCTAATGTCGATCAAATAATCATGAAGCAGCTTCTTCAAAATTCCTTTGCATTCTTTTTCTGAGCGTATCAAAAATGGCAATAATAAGCACTTTATATCATGAACAAAACTACTTTCAGTACTCTGAAATAAATGAAAATGATATGATAGTCAACTTGGGGATAAACAAATGCATCGATTTATGCATGTACTATAATAGGAAAATTACCTTTTGCATCAACAACTTGGCTTTTTCCAGACTATTCTTTTTTTGGACATCAGACAGGCTAATGCTATCCATTCCCACTTCATAAACAAGGGTCTCAAGGGTCAATAATTCACTGTGCAGTATTTCAAGGCCCTGCAGGGAATTTTTATCAGAAAAATTATTATATTTACAAACCACAGAAATAATTCAGGTAACATTCAGGACAATTTGTGCCAATGGCATGTTAAAATGTGACAATGGAATAAGAGAATTTTCATTATCTAATTCTAATTTTGGAAAATGGAACTGTGCAAATACAGTGATTGTAGAGTAAATGCATGTGAAAGATGAACTTTTGAAAAGAGCACAGTATATTCTGGCAAATATTTAATTTATGTTTCACTACGCAGAAAATTGAAGACATCCAAGATGTACATAGGCGGTCAAAACAGCAGCTGTCATCATATTAAATTCGAGCTCTCTGATGCCTGATAGAAAGTCCAAATTTTAATTTTACTGACGTGAAAAATGTTACACCCACAATAAAAATCTCATAGACTATGAACTATGATGGATATTCAAACAGAGATGGCATTTGATAATAGCCAATTTATCCAAGAATAGTAAAAAACTATATCCTTCCACACAGCATTCAATTTTGTTGACAAAAGGAAGTCAAAAAAATGGGAGCCAAAGGAAAATGCATACCACTAAGGACTCATTTTTCAAAGCTAACAGTTAATTTACAACTTCTTTGAAAAGCGTTGCGAATATTAATTAACCTTCTATACTACGCTCTATGAATTGTAAGGGATTAATGATGTAATTCTTTCATTGTATTTAGAAGGTTTGGTGTGAGAAAATTCAAAGAAATAAGAATATTTCCTTAATTTTGAACTCCTTAGTTTTCTAAAAATTTCAATTTATCAGGGGCTGCACAACACCCATCAGCCAACCCAATACTAAACTAACAGATCTCACAGTAGAGCCCAAAAATTTACATTAATTAGCGAGTGAGGGATTGTTAAGTAACATGCATCTTTAAATAAATTAGAGTTTTAATAAAACCACACAATGCACATAAACCAATGAACATTTTCTATATCAATATCCTATTGATATTTATTTGCACCCAATGGTTTGAATATTTAAAAATAATGTTGCCTATGAATTTCTTCAGCTTGTCAGAAATAAATTTCAAAAGATATCTAGATTAGTGAGATTTTGATGTAATATGCAGTTTGATACCAATCATTACTAATCAGTTTTAAAATATTTACAAGTTATCATTGACCAAACTGGCACCATATTAGTAGGATCCAATGATAACCAATGGACATTTAACATAATACACAAGATGATAGAAAAAAATATTTCACAGATTCTTGTTTTCAGTAGACAACCCATTGGGTCTTTGTTTTTGAGATATTAATAAATAGTCAAATAAGCAAAATATGCCTGACAAAGGCAGCAAGCCAACCGGATTTCATTGTTGCCTTCTGCTGCATATTCCTTCATATAATCAGAAACAGAGGAGATGAGCATGTGTATTTGAATGTCTTAATATATATTTATTCATAATAAGCAAGACAAAGTATACTCACCCAAGCATTTTAATGTAATGTGGACCATCAGTAAAAAGGTGAATGCCCATGTGTTACAGTACAACTTCAAGAGATTCCAGAAGCCAAACAAGTGCAAATATTTTTTCTTCTGATTTGGATCACATTTTATACTAATTAGTGGTTTTATAGACAGTAAAAATTATAGATAGGAGATGCATATTTTTTTTAATATTCATAATAATTATGTTTTAATTTCTTCCCTAATGAATGATGCTACTTTATAGGGAGGAAATTAATGCACAGATCTAACTACTACAGCTACAGATTTGAAATGATCAGGGATCATATTTTATAATTTTCAGCAAATGAAAGTTCCTATTTTTATGGAATCCAAAGTCAGTATTCTACAAAATGCAAATCTGCAAACTTTAGAGTTCACCTGTTTGACTATTTAGCAGAAGACTTACAAAAGGCATACCTTAACATTCCTTTCTCTTCCTAACTTCACCAATGTTATTGCATAGTCAACCATTTTACATCTTGTCTCAATCTGACAAGCTCTTTCACTGTACCAAGCAGTTAGACCATCAGATGTGAGGGGATTTGACACAAATTTGAGCAGGTCTTTATCTTCTTCCAAAAAGGAGCTCTTTTTATCTCTCATGACCTGACTATTCCCTTCACTAAGTAAAAAAAATTGCAGTAAAATAGTCAAACTTATATAAAATTGACATATTGAGACATTATTGACACATGAGTTTGATAACAGAGTAAAATCATTTAGTTTAAAATCACTCCATCATTTAGGCAAACACTTACATTAGATCATCACACTCACACCAATCTTGATCTCGAATGAGTTTTTGGTCCCAAGAAAAAACTTTGCCTTCAGGAGTGCATTCAGGCAGTAGAGAGCTGAAATGAAAATAATGTAATTGGTTTTCCGTTTTCAAAGCCCAATTCTTCTTCTGCTCAAATTTGCCTAATTTTACAATGTAAATCTAAAGCATGAATTACCTGGAACATCAAATTAAGAAAATCCTCTGCAAAAACGTTTACTCGGAGTACATTATTACATGGATGTGAAACTTAGACATTGTGAAAGAGGGAAAAGGCTTGGTTGGAAGCAATGGAAATATGGATTTGGAGAAGGATAACAAGAACAAGATGGACCGATAAGAAATGTAACGTAGAAGCATTGAGATAAATTAAAGAAGAAACTACTATAATAAAACAGATGGAGAAAAACATTAAATTTATTGGACATACTCTGAGACATAACAACTTCCTGGAAAATATAATGGAGGGGAAATGAATAGGTGAAAAGGAAGAGGAAGGCCAAGAAAGAAATTTTTAGATGACATAAAAAGTACTATGAGAGTAACAACATACAAAGAACTGAAAATAACAGCAATGGAAAGAGACCAATGGCTGCAATGACAGGGCTCCCCCTTTAAAAGATGATGATGATCAAATAAATATCTACATTGACCATGACCAAATTTACACTACCACTGAACCATGTTTGGAGTGGATATTTCAATTTTTCAATCTCTTTGAACTTACATGCACAGTTATAAAATTAAACAAACACTCTACTTCCTCAACACAAATTCATCACCTGCTGTTTTACTTTTTCCATGAGATTTAATACATTTCTCTATATTTATTAGATTACTTCAATTATTCAAATAGATTTCTGGCAAAGTTGACTAGAATTAACCAAAACAGTAAACTTTCTCACAAATATTATTGATAAATACCCAAGTTGTGTTCTACATTACAACTGATTCAACGGCTAAGTAAATGAAAAAAAATTGATTGACTTGCAATTAGTTTTGAATTGTACGCACCCACAACTCTTACTCTTAAATCAAATATACATGGCTAAGCAATTTCCAATGTTTGAATTTGGTGATTGCACACTTCAGGATTGAATAACTCGCCAAGCTTCCTGTGAAAACCATATTGTTATGGGTTGAAAACTTTAGAGCAACAGGTTTAGCTTTATTAAATAAACCGTCAGGAACATCATGCAACATTAGGACACCACAGCATGTCCATACAGTGAGAGATGCCATAACGTAATTTTCATAATGTCCAGTTTATAAGCAGGCTGCTACTTTGGAAATGTTTGCTTGGAGTGTAAGGGGAATTTCATTCACGCAGGTCTTAAATTCCATCAACTCAAAATTATGATTACCCAATAACTCAGTGAATGCAACTGGGAAAATCAGTGCTTCCCTTCAAAATGTTACCTTCAAAATACTGCTTTTTCTCTCTGGTGATACAGCTCACTTTTATTAATCATTCTTCATTAACAAGCAAAAAACTACTTTCCACTAGTGAGCATAAAAAACCTTAACCTCTCTATCAGTGATTTCTAAGAAGGATATATATGAATTTTTGGTGGGCTGTGGTAAATTTTGGAGTGATACTAGTCCTTTCTTGAGCAAGAAAATCGTTAGAGTTGATTCCAATCTTTTAGGTACAGATGCTATGAAAATTTAAAGCAAAAACTCGGTAACTTTGTAATTTTCACTCAGTGGTTCTAACAGGATCCATTATTCATAAGATGAGTGCCCAAAAAATGCCTGAAGGAAATGTTTCTAGAGTGCTTAATCTCACTGCAAGGTGACATTCTATATTCAGAATTTTCCCCCAACCTCACTACTTGTGACTTCTTTCTTTTGGTGTATCTGATAACGGATGCTTATTAACTCAGGGAATGGGAAAAATGCAAACCAAACGATGCAATCGGGAAGACAGATGCAAGCAGAAAGATGAAATCACAGCAATACCCCAAGAGGCAAGGAATGAAGAACTTAAGGGTGACTTCACAGCATATTGAAGCTGAAGATCAAAATTTGGATGATGCAAATTTTAAAACACAATAACGATTACTATTATTTTTTCCTTGAAAAATAAAGTTTTGAATAACATCTACAGTGCCTTCTTTATTCATGGCTCTAATTCACCCAGCACTATTGGCACCTGAATAGCGATTTAACATATCCAGGTGTTATCCTACCATACCCAGTAGTACAGATGAGCAGGTTTCCATTTAAAAAGTTTATGCAAGTGTATCTATTGCTCATTAACAACAGTTCAACATTGTGTTCTTTTCAAATATTAGGAAGTTAAATCACATGCAAAGCAATACCTCAACTCCAAGGCAATGGCATATATGAAATAGAAATCAATAGTTGGTCATATCAAATCTCAAGAACAGTAAGAGAGCCAAAATTTTATTCTACAATTCAGAATTGAAGTAAAACTTTTTTCTAGCAATATTTGAGAAATATAGATAAGAAATACAAATATAATTACACAACTCATTGTAATTGCAATCAATTGTAATTTAGAACTGAGCTGTAGTATAAACATGGCAGATTGGATTGATTTACCTCCTCTATATGCACATAAACCCATTGAACATTTTACAGTGCATATATTGAACCTAAATAGATAATGTTAAGCATTTGTGATAAACTTGTTTCTAGAGTGTGTATGAGAGAGATAGAGAGGAAGATACTTTACCAGATAGTCAAAAATGATATACATACTTAGAATACAAACATAACATGGTAAAATAAAACATCCTTACCTATATTCATATGGATCTGAAGTTTCAGGAAAATTTGACAGAATAACAAGCCAATAGTCCAGGATAGCATCTCCATGATATGTGAACATACTCTCCACAGATGCACTATTACCTTGCCGGGCAAATTCTAGGGTAATGTTCATCACTGAAGAGGAGCGAAATTTTTCATAGAAAGAAGAATTGTAGCGGTCATCATTGTTGCGCGGATCCTCAAGAATAATCTGCGAATGTGCAGAGGACCATTATTAAGTTGTGAATCAATACATCAACTGGCAGAACATAAGCATTCATTATGAATTTAGTCTGATCCAAACAAAAATATCATTAAGGAGATCATCAACAAACACATACATATCTGTATGCCTTTGAAATATATTTTTAAAATAATTTCACCTTGTATGTTTTTAACCTGTCCATACACTGCAGTAAAATCCGTCGGTAATGCACCACTTCCATTAATTCTTGCTTTGTAATATACTTTTTCACCTATGAAAATATTTAATGAATTAATCATTCATACACTTCATTTAATCTTAACTTTTGTCTAATTACTACATAACTGAGAATAGTATTGGCAAAATGATAAAAACCATTGACTAATAAAACTAGCAAAAATAAAAATTACCTTTTCATGAAGGTATGCATCCCATTTTTCTTCATCAGTTAGATCTTCAGTGTCATTTTCATTCGAAATTAATTTCACCTGAGTTTTCTGCATGTCTGTCTTTTTAGGTGAATTAGTTGGGTTCAAATCTAACTCCTCATAGCCTGTAATGTATTTCATTTCACCAATGAGTTTAATAAGGTAAGCAAAAGCATATAGGGATGAACGGTTACATATGCTTGGCACAGAATATGTTTCTCCCATTTCCTGCCAAAATGGAGATACTATTGAGAAAAAAATAAATCTGTTGCTGTTATATTTCTCATGGGTTGAAGGTTACATTTAGGGTGAAATTATATTTAACCAAGGTTAGAGTTTAACTGATTCCATTAGTAACATGCCCACAGTGAAATCATCCAAAGTCATACCACAGTTACAGTCACTAATGCAGACCAATAAGTGCCAAAATAAAAATCAAGAAATTGCTCTCCAACCAGCCATTGGCAAATCATGATAATACAAACCTTCAATTAAAAATTCAACAACATCTAATCCTGTTTCCCGGAGGCCAAATTTAAGTAATTTTTCAGCTGCATCAAAAGTATCAGGAACACGACTAACACACTCTTTCAAAACCCATAGTCGCTTTGTGACCTTACTCTGAAAAATAAAGAAAATGGAGATTCATACATGATAGTCATTGTGAAGAGTATTGGAAAAAATTGATGAGATTCTAATGTTGTTATATTCCCTATAATATCAATTCCTGACCAATTTTAATTCAATAAATTTGCATGAATTAGAAAACTTAAGCAGCTTATAAACATATGGAGAATATTTCTACAAGATATACACAATATTTGTAGCCTACTGCCACAGTGGCACATATCACATGAAGGGATGCACTTTCATTGCACCACAGGATTTAGGACAGTTTGATCCCCGTTCCATAATTTTGACAGGTCATGGTAAATCACTGAACTTTCCCCATTTACCTCCTCTATTATGTAACATAGAATATGAAATTTTAGACTGCCTGAATCCATCCCCATCCCAATTTGTGCACAACATTTGAAGTTAATTTGGTTTTGCCCTCAAGTTATACAGTCGTAGATATTGAGAAACTTTCACCCAAGCATTTATAGATATAGATTTATACATTAATAAATTTTAATAGCAGCAATTTCTACGCCAATTTTCCTGTAATTATTCTTTCCACACAAATTAAAGATGGTCTCATGTTGACAGCACTGACATATTTAGAAATAAACATTATACAACATATGATGGCAATCATCAGCTTTTCAAACTAATGTTTTCTGATCAATGTAAAATTTTCACTTTTGTGAAGAGATATGTATGTTTTTCTTCCCACATTACACTGGGGAATATTAGATGTAAAACTTCCACTGTTTTTGAATGTCTCATCATGAATGGGAAATTTGGACCTAGACTCATACTATTAAGCATTTATTTTGACATTTCTGAATATAAAGTTAAAGCATTCTGTTGATGGGTAGATAACCTTTTGCAGTGTATGTAATTAAACGAGGCAAAAAAGTATATGGTTTAAAACTATCTTCTGATAAATATTAATAAAATAAGATTTTTTAAATGACTTTTACAAGCAAGGACTACTGCTTTCATCCCAAAAACCTACAACTTCTTTAGCAACAGTGAGTTGAGTTTTAACAATACTCTATCAATGTGATCATATTTTATAAATTACTTTTTAAATATTTAATAAATTATTACTACTTTTTAACATAAGTAGTATTGTTAATCAGTAAGATTAAAAGTTACTAATGCAACTTTTATAGTTTTAATTAGTTAAATTTTGATACACATCAAGCAAAAGAAAATATCATTTTTATCCTCAGATTCTAACCATCTATTCTTATGGTCTCCCACAGTGAAGCTCAAATAACCTTAACTGGACATGGTTAAGAGAGAATACAATAAAAGAAGTAATGCCATGCGGCAAAATATGTCCTACAAACACAAAATGAGATTTTCAATGATATCCAGTGCTTTGTCCAGCTGGCTGAGATGTAAACAGGAAAAACAAAGAAATACATGTACTTGTAGTTAACATAGTTTGTAGAGTGGACTATGTACTTTTGGTGATGTTAACTACCAGCACTACAACTCTTGCTCCTTCTTTCAGAGGGTTTTACAATTATATTATGCTCCCTTGTTGCAAAAATAAAAAAATTATAATATGGGAAAGCAAAAATTAATCCTCAAAGGGCCACCATACAAAAACTGGTGATTTACTGGCATTTATCTCATACCCAGGGTTCTTGCATAACCATCCCTTTTTGAAATAGCCCTTGGAGTTAAGCATACAACTCAGTAATTTTGGCAAGAAAAACGATATTCCATATATTTCCACATTGAAAATTTATCACTAACCAATTAACTTAGCCAAAATGTAACTTCTTGAGATTAAAATGAATCTGGATGTAGTAAAGATCATAAATTAGGCAACATAAAATATTACAACAAGGACCTGCTTAGCCAAGTAATCTTAGCTGGAAAAGTAGCACCATGCCATCAATAATTGATGGGTTAGAACACACAATTCCATTTCCTACAAGTAGCAGCAGTAGTATTTAGGGAAGGCGATCGACAGATGAGGTCATTTGTGCCATTAAGGATGGACAGGAAAGGATGAAGGGTGGAGAGAAACCTGGCGTCGGCATTAGCCCACTCTTTGTGAAAGGTGCCTAAGCGTCCGCAGCTTCACGTCCAATCTGATGGATGGCGTACTCACTCAAAGTACCCTCCACAAAGCACCACTGGAAGGGATCGATATACCACTGAAAAATATTCAACACCACCAGGATTTGAACCCGGGTCCTCTGGGTGGGAAGCCAGGATGATATCCACCACACAATCTCCATCCCCCATTTCCTACAATGTTTCTGCATTTATTTTATAGGAATCCTTACCAAAAAAATTAATAACTTACCAAATAATCATGAATAGTAGCCAAAGTTATATTGCTATTCCTCCATTGCCTCTGGTACACAAGATCACAATCCAAATGATATGCCTGGGCCAATGCCAAAGCTTCTCCATATTCTTCATTATCAATCTATAATTATTGATATATCATTAAAACATTAACCCTATTTTTATACAAACGGATGTGTATAATAATTTACAAGAGAAGTTCACTTATGAAATCAAAAAAGATTATTTCCAAAAAGTTGAAAACTGTCAACTGAAATACATGTAAACACAAATTTCCTTTTTTAGGATTGAGATTTGAAAGAAATAAATTATAATTCTTATTATTTCAATGTGACATACAAGCACTTTATATTTTAAGCGAAAATACAGTAAAGTAATGCTATCTCACTTTTCTGGCATACAGCTCTTCAGGTGTTGTACTTTTCAATCCAAGTAACCGGTAAATCCTACGAACTAATTTTGGTTTCTTTCTTTTGGGCTGAAATTGCTCACTGTCTGTCACCCAATATATTCCAGTTTTAATCAAACTAGTTCCTTTTTTTATTAAAGATCCATCTTCATCTTCACTACTTTCCTAAAGACAAAGGTAATATTAAAAAGAATAAATTATAAAATAACTATTCCAATGACAATTTATGGCATTAACATACACTAAAAAAGTCACCTGATTCTTTTAAAATTATTATATTCAGACCTGTGAAGTAGCAAGCAATACGTTTTTCCAACATCCTTCACATGCACTAGATTTGGCCCCCAGTGAAAGGTCTTTTATTTCAAAACTTAAAACTAGATCCTTTATTTCTCATTTTCTCCCAAAAGAAGTGGAACTACAGATTAAATTTAATTTATATTCATAGGTAATAAATAAACTTCAATGGGGTTTATCTCCAGGATTGAATTTTTCATAGTAGTTTCAGATTTATTTAAACCCCTTTGTAGTATGTTTAACCATCTTCTCAGGTTAAAACGAAAAAATTTAAATTATTACTATTCTGATAACTCATTATTACTATCTGATGAATATTCAAATGTTCAAGTATTTGCCATCCAAATATCCTGAGTTTGAATATCCAATGGCATTACACACTGGATGTTTGGATATTAAATTATCCACATATCTGCAGCTTTAATAACAGTTATCTTCTACTTAATATCTTAATTATACACTTAAAACAAAGATCCAAAGCTTCTAATTTAGTCCAACAACAAAGTGCCACTTCAAAATGATTCAGGATAGCATTAATGAGTTAACTTGCATCCAAATGACCCTAACCTTCAACACAATGAACTTACTGCACTAAAAGATAGTTCTTCCCAGTTGTGTTCATCCTCTAGCAGCCTTTTCTTAATGGAAGAGACCATGCACACACATTCCATGCCCAGGAAACCTTTATCACACATTGAGGAAACCCTTGGCTGACCATCAAAGAACTCTGGTAAATCTCCTAATAAATTCTGAAGATCATTGATGGAACAAACACTGATTGAGCCTGAATATCTGGCAATAATTATTGCCTGGAAAAAGAAAAAAATGGGGAAATGATAAAGTTATCATAAGTTCACACTTAACGATTAAGAATTTCATTCAAGTCACATTTGTAATTTAAAATATGTAAACATCTGTATCACCTGTTCAGACCACCAGTTGACATCCACAGGATGAAAAAGTATGCTTTCACTAACTGAAAAAGTATTGGCTCTTCTTTGATCAGGGAAATCATTGTTCTTGACATCATAATTTGGTTGGCTATTTAATTTCCAGAATCTGTGAAGCCTGCATTTAAAATTTTAAGATTTTAAATAATTCAACCCATTTAGATCAAATTTAGATTTCCATGATCCTATATATATAACTGATACATTACCTTATTGAAGGAAGCTGCCAAATGGATATACTACCAGAAGTATGCAAACAAACCATATACTGTCCTTGAGGAGAAACCTTGATCTTAAATATATCACTCTGAAAAAATGTAAATTTTAAGAGAAGACATTATACTCTCATTCATCTTCATCATTTTACTAAAATACTTACTAGGAGTACTAAATAGACTACTACTTACATCAGAGTCCTTCGGGAAAGCAAGTGAAAATAATGACAATACTATTAATAAATACCAACTGTTGCCAACCAATGAATGTATTATAGTACTGCACAGCACATATAGATCTAAACTAAGGTTATCAGAAGTGCCAGCCAACTCCAAAAAAATTATTTTGTGACAGATGTTGTATCTTTACCATACTTTTCTTTAATGGATATTTTTTCCATTAAATAAATGATTATTATAACTCCATAGGATGTAAGAAAATGAAAAAAGAGGCCCCATATTTTTGGTTAATCACCCAACAGGAGATATCTGCACTTAAAATAATGGATATCTCCTTCAAAGAACATGCAACATGCATACATGAACATACAACAAGGTATGTTGGAACTAACCTTACCATGGGCAATAAATGGCAGTGTTGAAATGGAATCTCTGAATATGGTCATGTAATCCATAAATATCAAAATGACATTTATAGATGTGATTTATTTTAGTTGGTTTCTGATAGAAAAAACTTTTTCAATTTTTATACTGTTACTTAGAGCTTTAATTTGCATTTACATATCAAATATAAGGCCCACCCATATTGGTCACAATCTGTTTCTTCAATTGTATTGCTGTTCACTGCCAAGGAAATTGCTTGTAGCTTCAAATTTCAGGGAAAAAATTGGGGAGAAAGGAGAAATGCATCTAGTTTCAATTATTCTATGAGTTTTGCATGATGCCAACCACCATGATTATTTATGTGATGTAATATTTGAAGCCTGTTTATATGATGAGAAGTGGAGATTATTATTTGAGTTCCAAGGGTTAGCCGAGGCACTCTTATAAATGATTTTTATGCCACCATCGTGAGAAAACCATGATAAAATATGAACATACTAACAAGCTAGGTCATAGATGGCACCCAAAAATTATCATATATGCATCATGGACACTTCCTCAGGTTTGTCCTACATTATTTCCCTCAAGATAACTACTACCTAACTTCATATTTAAAAAAAAGTCTATTCTCTTCCTTCCCCTGTCGTTTCCTCAACATTCTCTCTTCTATCATGGCTTTCAATATACCATTAACTTTCAATATTTCCTTTACCCTCTGCTTTTTTTCACATTTCTCCTAACAAATTCCTCTCTTTGCCCACCCTGTTTAAAATATCTGCATATCCCTTCCTCTCTGTCCAACTTCTTTCCTACATTATTTACACATTCACATCAACAACTCAAAAACCTCCGACCAACACAGATCCCCTTGTCTCAAAGACCAGGTTTCATATCCATACAGTGCTACCCTTTGCTATGAGCTATGAAGCTATGAGGCAACAAAGGGGGGCAAGTGTAATTGAATGATAACACACAGGCAAAAATGAAACATCCTACCTAAAGGCTTCTATCATTTATTTATTAAAAAATACTTTTTCCTTACTTTACCTGTTTTTTCCTAAACATGTGGGGGATCCATGACCAAACTTTACTCTGGATGATATGGTGTGAGTTATCATCATCTTCATCCATTGTAGATTTAGAGAGCTTATAAAAAGGGTAATCATTTAATAAACGCCAAGCAGATATACCCATTTTGCTTCCTTGGTCCTGAATAAAAAAGAAACGTTAGATCTTCCCATAGGATTTCATTGTGATACATTATATCTCTGTCAGTTGCACAGCTGGTATTTAAAAAACTAGGAAGTATTAGAATCAGCAAATGCAAGAATTTGATGATAACCATAGTTGATAAAGTTGACAAATTTTGAGTTTTATCAATATTATCTCTTAGCAAAATCCTTTGTGTGCATTGATAACATAGACGAAAGAATACCATTAACCTTTATTTGCATAACAAATTTCTAATACTTAGCTTGATCCATATGCTGGTGGCTAACTCAATGCACATTGGTCTGTAAAACTTCATGTTAGCGAACAGTAAAAATGAAGGAAGACAAACCTGCTGCTGGGTGACATCCAAGATATTTCTAGATCCAACAACATAAAGCAAGTTGTGTGTAGGGTGATAAACAACATCAGTAACACCACCAATATATGATCTTGCAAAGGAAAAACTATGATTTTCCTGGTATCCATCCATTGGGCTGACCAAATAACTTTTTAGGTTTCCAGTTATATCTACGGTTATTAACTCATATGACCTACAAGAGAAGAGTTTAATTTCTTACACATTTTTCACATAAAAATGACCATAGACAAAATATAATGATAGCAAATATCATGATGCAAGATTATTAATCAAAGACTTAATTGATGCCCAAAGAAAATCAGGCTCATACAAAATTAATTTCAAAGTTCTCTGACAGTTCAGGTTTTCCTAGACCAAATAATCCTTATTTCTCTAACAAATAGGAAGCTACTAACAAGAAGTCTGTGCCTAATCAATACAAATTATGTGAAATTGTTGATACAATTTAGTTAACAGCTGCATTATAATTTGTTTAAAAAAATCTGAAGTTATTTGTGGCTCCTAAGAATTTGCAAATATTATTTATGAGTGTTAGGTGGCAAAAATTGGTCCAGACCACTGTGTAAAAGTGAAAGCTTCTTTGGCATTACGTTCAAGACATTAGTCAAAAATGACTTAAAACTAAGGTAATCCAATCATAACCCAATCAAGGGTAACCCAATCATATAGCTAGTATGCTTAATAAAATTTTCTTAACATTTTGATTAATTTAAATGATTTTCAGATATCTATATACAAGATTATAAATGTTTTCAAAGAAGCCCACATTTATCATATATGACACTGAATGACACTTGAGGATGGGGCTTGTCAGGGATCAAAACAGTTTTGATGGCCTCGGAAGTAATTAAATAATATGGATTAAGCAAAAGAGTTACCAAGCAGAGACATTTTTAAACTCAAAAGAGTTCTAGATATAGATATTTCATGTGCATGGCGAGGAAGACTATTTTAACACAAGGAAACTTATTATGCATGAGGATCTCCTTTTAGAGCACTGCAAAATGCCATCCATATCAAGCAAAATTGACCCAACTCGGAGGACAAACTTTCCTTTTCACAGTTAGTGAGTTGCTCAACTGAGTTGACCAACTGAAAAAATTGGGTAGAGCTACAAGCTCCAGAAATTTCGAGTTTTCTGCAGCTTGTACCCATCAAAGGAAAGTGGTCTTTGTGAGGAATTTGCAATCTGTAGAACTAACTAAATGCCTCTATTTTGAACCAAATCATGCCTGTTGCAACTGTTAGAAAGACATATTGCTTTCAAATTTGTAAGCGTTGCTTTAGATGACCAGATAAATACCATTTTATAATAAATCATTTATATAAATAAAAACCTGCAACATGATGTATAGATACATCTCAATTTTCACCAAATTGTTCTTTTTTAAAATCACTATTTACATCCATTTCAGAAGTATAATTCTTCTGTGAAGCACCTTTATGCAGAAAGCCACTTATACGGCAGATTTTTATTTTGAAATTTAGCATTCACTTAAGATGTAATAAAAAATTATGCTACAAATATTTCATCAGAAAAATCAATACTCTGAGGGTACTCCTTTCAGACCAGCAAATTGCGAAGCTGCAATGGCACCGCAGCAACTTCATGGCTGTGAATGTGTAAGACAAGTTACTGAGAATCTGGACACATTTATAACTAGTGTCATCAAAAGACACTATGCAATTTGCTTTCCCATTTACCCTTATCCTATTCATACATTCTCATAAAGCCATCTCCATTGGAGGGAGGCACTTTGGTCTGATGCAGCTCCATTGAGAGTCTCACTTCCCTTCTGTAAAGCAATGGGCTATGGAAACAAGGCACATGGCCAACTAAATTAATCCGCTGATGCTAATTAAAGCATGTGAAAGCATTGTAATTGTGATTATCACCCTCAAAGTTCACTCTTTCAGGCCAAAATGAAGCATGAATCAACAAATCCTGGTGAAAAACAAGGATTGGATGAGAGCGTACACTTAGTCCAACAGATATTAAATTAAGTCATCATAATTTCATCTGACCAATGAAGTTTTTCACTATAATTCTTTTGAGTCAAAATGAAATTCCTCTCATTGAATTTTTGAGAGGTTCAGAAAACAGGTAATGATAAATTTTACATGAAAGGCAGAAATGTTGGTCAAAACAATAAATTATGCAGAAGACAATTTTGAAAGACAATATGCCAAGACACAATTACTAAATAAGGCAAAAAGTTCACTACCAATGGAGGAAGCATGACACAGATGGTAAACAGATTAGCACAAGCAGAGCAGACTTTCTATAAGAATAAAAGCATAATAGATCGCAACTTTTACTAGTCTAGGCAATAGGAAGCATTGTGTTGGATAAAACATATTGAGTTTCATCTTTAATGGCTGGAGAGCAAGGAAGAGAGGAGCTGTAAAAAGATTAGAACCAATGGAAACTTTTTATTATTATTCTTCCACAGAAAAATAATAAAAATGACGTGCATACAGAGAGAGTGCCAAGTAAAGAAGTACTCTGAAGATTGGGAGAAGAAAGAAGATCATGGAAGAACAGATAATGATGGAAACTACCTGATTAGAAATATGATAATTACCAAAGACAATAAGCAAAGGATTACATTATAGACAAAGGCTAAGGATAAATTATAAGAACCAGGTAAAGGAAGTCATCAGCACTTTGAAAGATTGAAGAGATAGGCAGGAAGTCGGATAGCTTGGAGGGATGCTACAAACCAATCTTTAAATTGATAACCCATGATGATAGAGCAACTTAACAGATTGGTATAAGTTTCCCATTAGAGGTTTGATCTGGTTTTAGTAGATCAAACCCTAAAACAAAGAATTACTAAAAGATATGGAATATGGCAAATACCATTTTATCATCTTGAAGCACTTCAATAATCAGTTCATTAGCACTTACCATTTAGGACTTTTAACACGCACTTCCAAGAATATTAAACACACCAAGGAATGTTTTGTATCAGAGAATGTCATCTGCTCATTGCACTTTCGCTGAAAAAGAAAAATGAGTAAAAAATATCATTTATCCATACAATCCTATCTATCATGTATGGAAAGCATTGCACAAAACATTAACATGGCAAACTACTATGAAAAAGATGAGGACATTTTTGAGAAATAAAATAGTTAATTTGAGTGAAAAGAAATAATGTTCCAATTTATAAGTAATGCCTCAATAATATAAAAAAGCTGAAATATTAAAGAGAGTGGGCCCAAGATAACTGTAAACTTACTGGATATATGTTGAAGATGTTGCTTCCAAGCAGATCATAGAAGCCTACAACACCATTGCTTTGTGCACAAGCAAGCATACTACAATCTGGACTCCATGCTAATTTCCTCCATTGAGGGTAAGGATCCTTCAAAACTATTAAGAGAATTAAGAAGTTAGTGCTGATTGCAAGATCAATTAAAGTGAGAAATAACTTCAAACGGTCCATGCAGTCACAATCAAACCTCCTGTTTTATGCTGCATTATAATATGGGGGTCATCGCCACATCTACCAAAAATCATATTACAATACAAAAGGTAGCAGTTCAAATATACATAAATGTATGTTAATTCCAAGCTATGGATTGGTTGGTTATTCATGAATAAAGTCATTAACATAACTAATGGGTAAGTCTAATGGGTAAGTTAACCACTGGCCAACTGAACAGGTGTGATCCCACACTGTGCATGGCTATCCGGCAAAATCTGCTGGTTCAGACTCAGAAAAACCCAATAAAAAGCTCATAATCAGCCAATCAGAATCCTAGGGGAAATGGAATTTCATGGACCAAGTATCCTAACAGCAGGAAAATGAGTCCCTCATCCTTCATTTGACTTAACACTCTGGAGTCTCTAATAAAATCGGGTAACATTTAATAGAATGATGTATATTACTTTATCTAACAATGATAAGGAAATATGTAATTGCAGTCAATAAATATTATTCCAGCTAAATAAAGCACATTAAAGGGCATTGGGCCTATTCAGCAACACTTGTATTGGCCATCTGTAGTAATAATTAGGCTTTTACATTATTTGCTGACCTCAGTCGCTTTGCAAACAACATGTTCCATAAAAGGAAATCACTCTGTAATCGAATCTCTTCCCTAATTTCCAAGACCATTCTGCTTACAATTATCATCTCTCCTCATTCAGGTGAGAGATTTACTGCGAGAGATGGATTTCTTGAATCGTTTTAGAGTAATTTCCAACAAATGCTGTCTTTATTCTGCTCATGAATCGCTAATAATATAGAATTCGCCCAACACCACTAAAATTTAACGTCTTAATAATTGGAAAAGAACAATATGGAACTATACTTTTCTACTTAATCTCTAGACGAAGACATTAAGTGACCATCTATGCATAAAAAAATAACCTTGAAGAGAAAACTACACATTCAGGACTTTCTTTATTGGGTGAAATATTCATTAATTATCATACTCATAATATCCTGAAGTTCAGCTAACTTCATCCAAGTTGGCCCTTGTGGATCAATAATATTACCCTGGTAGTTACACAAAGGTCTAACGCATTTAACAAGAAAATCGAAGTAATAATTATTACTGATATTTGTTTTTTATGATTTTGTTCGGTTCAACAATTCCATTGATTTAAAGATCCAACTACCAATATTCAGACTCGTTGCGCTTTAGTGAAAACTCCTATAGCAAGCTTGTGATTTTCAATATTTGGAGAAGGCACTACGCAACACGTACTTACATCAATTTCGAAAACAATTTGGCCTCTTCACCATGGCCGGTCATTGAAGTCTAAATATTGTATGTCACTTACTTGCAGCTTTTCCAACAACGGAAGAATATTCATCCCTTGACGTACGAATTTCCAAAATTTCATTCTGCATGATTGCCACGACTTTTCCTTTCTGCCCAACAGCAAACTGCCAAGGCAGTTGAGAACTGACAAGCCTACGGATTTAATATGAATGCCTATTATTAATTTTCTGCAGGACCAAAATGATCAGCAAATATCTCAGTGCAAGGTATTCCACTACCGATAATACAAACACAAAAGTAGTTAATTAGTAGGTAATGTACTACGATATCAACATTCAAGTCAAACCTGAAAACGTTTTCATCGTGGACCTCCTTATATGTTACGGACTGGAATATACTCTTCAAATAGCGTAGGAGCAATTCCGTACTACTTCTTACATCGTCTGTCTGTTTACTGCATTTCAGCTGAAACCAAAACAATTTTTCACCGATTTACATTCATGACACTACTTAATCCATTGTTTATATTTAACCAATGCATAACAAAAAGTAGAATGAATTACCTCTGGCTCTTCCTTCCATTCACAATAAACTAATAATTCATATAAAATACAATTATCCATTTCTGAAGACAGCTGACAGCCCACACAGTACTGCCAACGTCCATCACAATTTGATTTTGCGCATAATATATTCGTTTCTCAGCTATCACCGTCAACAGACCAGAAACGATATTTGAGTGTTTACTTCATTATCTAAGTTGTGCAATTCGAAAATGTCAATATTCGTCAATGATGCTATTAAATAGGGAGTGCGGCGTTAAATAAATGTCAAATATCTGAATGAATACTTGGTCCAATTATTATTATTTTGCACAGTAACGAGTAGCAGGAGGAAGCGATAAAAGACAAATCATTAGGCATTTAGTTATTAAATCGGGACGTGCTTTGCGACAGAGCTTCGATGATTAATCCAAAATAATTGATGTCACCCAAGCCGGAAAAGACAAGTATGGGGACACTAATAACTGACCTCGGGCATTCCGAGTTGACCGGTTCTTTCAAAGTTGAAATTATAGAACTCCGAAGCCGTTGTTGAGTTGGAAGGCGCGATAGCATAACCTTAGAGGCTAAATACCCTTTAGAGAATTTCTGGCTAAAATTGTATCATTGGAAAAAGAACGTTAAGCTCACCCATGCTAAATTCTACCTTAACTTTAAAATAATGAAAATATTACCTCGATTGCACAGCCACCAAATGTTGCCTACATATCCACTGTAGGGGTACTAGTTACTGTGTAAATTATGATTTACGGCATCCAAACTACTTACTTAAGGTTGAGTAAGGTTACCATGAGTGTACTTGGTTTGTATAAAAATTTTCGAAAAAACTGATTTATTTCAGATATTGCTACAGCGCTTCAAAATTCTTCAAAGTACGAGTACATCCCTTAAGCGTGGACACTCGCCAGCGGCTTTTTCATGACTCGAAGGCTCCCTGGAAGGTGAATTCCGGAAGGTTCTTAAGTGGAGCGGCACGGTTCTTTGTCGGCTCTTAGGGCCCCCATGGTGGTGCCCTTTGAGGGAGGAATTCACTTTTGAGAATAGAAAATAGTCTGATGGTGCCAAGTCAGGAAAGTGAGAGGTTTTGGGAATCGTCCTTTTTCATTGCAGAAGGTCTGCCGCAATCACTCGCCTCTGCTTTTGGTCGTCCCTCAAGTCCGGACGGACAATTTTAGCGCAGATCTTTCGCATCGTCAAATTTTCAGTGATAATAGTGTGGACTGTCATCTTAGCAATGTCAATACGATCTGCGATCATGCGCACACTTAAATTTCGGCCTAAATTAAGCTCTTCACGAACACATCAGGAAAGAATTGTCACCGATACTTTTTTTTACAAAGCTTATATATCGACTTTTTCATTCACCATTTACAACAATTCATAGCTCCTATTTGAGTAAACAACTCGGCCCAGGGAAAAGTAAATACATGCATTCAGCTTTC
Source organism: Hetaerina americana (assembly GCF_022747635.1). Taxonomy (NCBI): domain Eukaryota; kingdom Metazoa; phylum Arthropoda; class Insecta; order Odonata; family Calopterygidae; genus Hetaerina; species Hetaerina americana. The sequence goes on along the minus strand of NW_027287008.1, from coordinate 4,263,921 downwards.
CTGAGAGCCAAGTTAAGCTTAGCCGAGTTTTTCTCGACATCTATCATATGAGATGGAACTATCATCCTAGGGTGATGGAACGAGATTTCATAATGAGAATTATTTTGAATTTATTCATTGAATCACGAATTTTGAGAGCAGGAAGGTGAAATTGAAGCCAATATAATTATATAAGATACACTTATATTGTCCTTAGTATCCTCTTTGCAAGTAAAGCAATAAATTTAAATATTTCGTGACAATATTGTACTAATTTGCTCGAAAATACAGTCTATGTGTTGGTTTATTGACTCTTTGGCTAGTTTTTAGATCAATTGTTTTACCTCGTGTGTATGAATAATTCAATGTTAACTCACCTTAAATACCTCTATTTACGGGTAAAAAAATGCCCTTTATTTTTATGAATTATCTATTCATGAAACAAATATTTGCCTATTTATAATGAACCTCATGCATTGGCATTTTTTAGTTTGGTTATCTTGTTGATGATACATCAGGTTTTTGACACATGCAAATTATGTGAGAATCTGGAAGTTGACTCACATTTCCAACCCTGATGGAAGTTCTGATGCAGTATTTGTTAATGAAGCCATGACTCCTTCCTAAAATTAATTTATAACTCATAAAGCTATTTGATGGAGTTATCAATGGTGAAACTGATAGTGAATCTCATGATTGTCTGGAAAATTTACATAAAAACTTGGAGGCTTCCACAGCTTCTTTTTTCTATTATATTACATATTTCAGGATCAGTTTTCAAAATTAATAAATGGGTACTCAGAATTTCACTCCTCAATATGAAAGACCAGATCATTGGCCAAGCTCTCGATGGAAGGCCTGTGGGGATGAGTTTAGGTTAGTTAAATAACAAAATGCTAGGACCATGCATATTTTCTTCTCTGCAGAGATGATCCCTATTTTGTGAAAGTGACACTCTTTTCTTACCATGAGTCATTTTCCAATGAAACATTGAGTGGAGGGAACTTTTATGCTGTTGTGGTGAAGTATTACAAAGCTCTAAAGGAGAATTATTGGTTACCAGGGGATAGGTCATCATTTTCATTTGTTGATGACTTTGTTACTCAGTGTGTGGTAAGATCTTAGAAGCAAGACAGAGCAATAGTAAAAGTGTGAAAGGTAAATATAATTGAGTAACTTACATTTTATAACTGTATGTGGTGCCTCTTTCAAACTTTTTACCATTGACTGTTTTATTCACAGCCATTATCTCCTCAATCCAACCAATTGGACACAAATTATTTATCCATTACTAAAAAAGAAAGAAAGACTCTTACTTTTCCACAGATTTTATTATACGGTACAACGTGATTCACCGACTTGCTTACTTACTTGATTACTCCGTTATCCAAACACCCAACCGCGAGTTTCCAAAGTGAAGTGAAACGTGCAGTGTCCAAGTGTAAGTTTTTAAATGCTAGGGAAAAATTTAGTTTAATCCAAATGAACCCCTCCGCCCCCAGGTTGTACGGACTCCCCAAATTACACAAAAAAGCCATACCTATTCGGCCTGTCATCTCAGCTGTGTCCGCCCCTTCACACCTTCTGGCACGAAAATTAGACGTATTGCTTCGAGATCTCACAGGTTTTAAACCTAAATATGGAGTTAAAAACTCTATAGAGCTAGCCCGAAAATTGAAAGATATTGATGTCCCGGAAAAAGCGAGGCTAGTCTCCTTCGACATTAGCAATTTATTTACTTGCGTACCAATATCGGAAACTTTGCTTAGGGTGGAAGAACTACTCAAGGATTCCACCATTGCCCAAAATATCTCAGATGAATTGGTCCCTCTCATCAAAATGACAGTTAACCAGAATTATTTTAGTTTCAACCACACCCTTTACAGCCAAACGGATGGGTTAGCTATGGGTTCCCCACTGTCCCCCTTCCTAGCCGAAGTCTTCCTCAATTCTGTAGAAGAACATCTTTTTAATGCTGACAATCAGCATAACAAAAACGTGGGCTATTGGTTTCGTTACGTTGACGACATACTATGCCTATGGACTAAAACCAACCGACAGTTAGACTCCTTCCTTAATTTCCTAAACACTCTTCATCGGAATATCTCCTTCTCCATGGAAAAAGACGTCAACGGCACCATCAACTTCCTCGACTTGACAATCATAATTAGGGATAATAGACACGAATTTGCAATTTATAGGAAACCCACATATACAGACCATATAATTTCTAATGATTCCGCACACCACTTTTCTCACAAACACGCAGCCCTCCACTCCATGATCCACCGCCTCCTACACATCCCCCTTTCCCCCAAAAACTTCAAAATTGAACTCGTGAATATCACTAATATAGCTACCAACAATGGTTTCAACCCCAAACTAGTTGACACATTACTACGGAAAATACAAAAAGCAATGGCCATAAAAAGCATTTTCGTATCACAGCCCGCAGTATCTAAAGATTTTAAGTGGTGCTCGATCCCGTTTCTGGGAGATCTTTCATATAGGATTTCCAACTGCCTACCCACCTCACTCAAAGCAGCCTTCTACCCACCCATAACCCTCTCCAAACTTCTAGCCAATGGAAAAGACACCCAGGATAGCCTTCTCAAATCAGGCATTTATAAACTGAAATGCAACGATTGCAACAGCGTTTATGTCGGTCAGACCGGCAGGAATATCAAGTTACGAGTCAAGGAACACGCTAGGTGTCACAAAAATCAGAATAACAACTCTCTCTTCGCCAAGCATTTACTAGAATTCGACCACAGCAGTGACTTTGTCCCAGAGATATTACACACACTCCCAAAAGGATTAAAAATGGACGCTCTCGAGCAATTAGAGATTAGAAAGCACTTGGTGAACCCAACACGACACTTTGTAATGAGCAATTATTCCCATACCCCTCCCCACTCCTCTCCGAGAAATTAGCCTGGAAATGGTCAAAACAATCCATCAACGCACCTGCGAGCCCCCACCCCTCTCAAATCCTTCCAACCCTCCCCGCCCCCACTCTGTCCTGAGGGTATATATGCTTGCTCTGTCTGTTTTGCAAATTTGTACCTGATGATGCCGCAAGTCGGTGAAACGCGTTGTACCGTATAATAAAATCTGTGGAAAAGTACGAGTCTTTCTTTCTTTTTTAGTAATGGATATTAAATACTTCCACGAAGTGAAGCCTGAAACAATAGAATACATTCACAAATTATTTAATTTGGAATCCACTTCTATGTGAAAATCCTGAAAGTAAGGAGTTCAAAATTTTGAAATCCAACTGCTAAGCTGATTGTTTCTAGAAGCAATAACCAAAATTATGTAATTCCAATCAAATTTTATGATGGAATCCATGGTTATAACAGCCCAATTATTCAATTTATTTAACCAATTGACTATTAAAATTGTGGATAGGATTGTGGCTAGCCAATTAACATGGTACCTCAAGAGCACATTCTCTTCTCCAGTGTAGCTTCAATGTAGAAGGTTTGTGAACAACCACCTGGCGAGAATTGACAACTTTATTTGTAGTAGCAGGCTTGTTTACATTAAATATCTAAGGCAACACATAGAGGTATAAAATTTTACAAGCTTGGCATAATTGCTTCTTAGAGATAATTCCTAAATATTTTCTGCATAATTTTAGTTTCTGGGGTATATTGAAATATTCTCTCTAAACTTACACATTGGAGAATGGAGTCCTTCAAGATTCTGTTCTTATTATCATTTTTGCTGGTGCCATTTAGACAGTTCTGAACTGCATAAAAATGGCTGTCCCTTTTTGTAGACAACTTAGCATTATTTTACAAATCCCAGCACTGCACTACTTGAGAGAAGCATTGAAATTACTAAAAACCTCCTTAATTTGGTCTCTTAGAAATGAGCTTTGTTCCTCCAAATAGAAAACAAAATTTTGGCACTTTCAGAGGCTAAAAGATTTTTTTAAATATAACTTAAGAACATGTAATCAAATTCATCTTCCATGTGATCTGTCTATTTCTAAGTGACATATTTTGTTTGCTTAGAGGTTGGAGTAACAAGAGCTCTAGCAGCACAAACGATTCATGCTCTTTTAAGGTATTAAACATCTTTGCTTATTTAAGTCTTATGGTGCTGACGGAACGTCATTGCTTCGTATATTAGAGCATTAGCCAAATTAAGACTAGAGCTTTTGATGTTTCAAGTGCTGGTGATCCCTGAGTTATTGAATTATACCAGTGATATATATTCTTTAATTGTGGTTTCTGATTCAATTTTGATTCTATTTAATCACCTACTTTCTGCTCAGGAGTAGGAAACCCCAATTAAAGGGGGAGAGTTTATGAAAGGAAAGGACATGCTATATCTACCAGTTGCATCCCTGTTGGGGTTTTCAAAAGGAATTCCTTGCTAGGTTGTATCTCTGTATTCTAAATTACTTCAGTGATAGCTTATACTCGTCATCCAAAAAATGCCTCAATCAATTCACAAAAGAGGCTTCAAAGAGAGAATGAGATGCAATGGGAGAAGGAACTGAAGATGGAATGGACAGGTTACCCGTTAGGACCCATCCAAAAATAGTATCTAGAGGAACTTAATAAAAAATATTTAATGTTTTTATCCACCAAGAAGTATCATGGGCAGAAAATCTCTGCCAATAATTAAATAAGTGAAAATAAATCAAAGGAAGTATTCACAAGGAAAAGATGTGAAAAGTTTCCATGAGGAGAAGAGGGTAAAGGTACATGGGGTATATTCTTTGTCAAAGAAGAATGACAGTTTTAATGGTGCAAATTGGGGTTGATGTGTGCATTAGTGAAAGAGTATTCTGCGTACAATATTTAGGTCACTGATGAGGAATGATATATAATCAATATAAAGAGCAGTACATTTTAAGTTGAAGCAGAGAATTTTAAGCATCTGGCTGCTGCTGAAGAAATGGCTTTGATTTATGCACCATGGTTCAAGAGGATCCTGATTGGCTCCATTTGATCATCAACAGTTTGTTATGTGTACGGCAAAAGTAGAACTCATCTTGAAAGAGTTCACTTGGAAATGATAGACTCCCTGGTAAGAGAGATGAGGAAAGCTTTAATAGCACTAGCAACAGAGTAATGAAGAGGGTAATTGTGCAATTACATGTGTTCTTGTACAATGCACATTCTTATAAAAACTTCTGGAGACTCAATGTCCCAGTTTTATATAGTAAAGGTACAGTTTTTGGAGCATACATATTCCATAAGTTGTTTAATATCCAACTCCACATCTTAAGAATATCTAAAAAGGATCATGGATTTATTCTCAACGATTTCAACCACAATCACCACATACTCACTCCCCTCGGTCCTCTCCCCTATCTCCCCTTCCCCCGCACTTACCTGTGATCTGCAATGCAAACATTTGACAATGAAACTTTTCCTGATGAAGATGGCTTTGCCATTGAAATGACATTGTGTATTTCTCTTTTTCTCTCACCTTTTCAGTCCTCTTGGATCCTTCCTTAAATAGCTTTTGTCCTTCACAACCTGCACTAATATTTCATTACACCACATCCCCATCCCAGTGACCACCCATCATCTTGTGGCTGCTCTACCACAGTGGAAGTGCCACCAGCATCCAAATTGTCCCATGGGTGCTAATCGTCAAGGAATTCTCTGGTGAGTGATTTAGCCCCATGAGCCAACTTTTTTTCATCTTTAATTCTCACACTTCCCTCATTCCTATTCTCATCTCTCCCCACTTAACAAACACTGGCCATTGAAAACCTTCCCAGAATTCATATCTTGAAAGGGACAAGAAAAAATATATCATAGTGGCCTTCAGCATCTAGATTGAGTATCACAAACAGAAAGTGTGTGATATTTCTATATTAATCTGGAGTTTTTACTTATCTAGCATTTTTTATTTCGCTGCAGTCAGGTAGTATGTACAACACGTCTATTCAATGTGGAGAGTTGGCATTATGTAAATTTGTCCTTAGAACTTGAAACAAAGTTCCTTGACTAACTGCCTCAATTCATTAAATTGCGGATTATCATGATTGTATATTACAGAGGGTTTATTTCAGTGAAATCGCAAACAGAGAAAAATAATTTTCAATAGATGATGATTGTAAATTTCAACCGTTTTAATGCAGACTTCATTGCTAATTTACTCCAAGGACATGCTAAAATAGAGATACCCAACAACCTTGTTCCTCCCTCATGTAGTTGGCACTCACTCCTGTGAATAGACGCATTGTTATTTTATTCCCTTAGCACAGGAGGGACCCGTGTTTCATTTTGCAGAGTGTAGGAATATCAATGAACCATTTTCTTGGGACACCTTGGTGGTCTCATGGTAAAGAGATGTCTAAATTAACTTTCTGCTTAATGGGCCATTAAACTTTTTCCCAGAGTGATATGCTCTTTCAGCTATGAGAATGTTACTGATCTGGGTTTCTCCCTATCAATCTTTTATTCCATAATTTCTTTTTAGCTCTGAATTCATTGCTAATTATAATGGCTGGTGTTGTACGATGATTTAACCCTTGTGACCATAATCCACCTTGTGATTGAAGGATCTCATTTCTAAAGAAAATATCAGTGGATTAGACAATTTACATCCATTTCCTCCATTTATCTAGGGTAGTTTATTATACACAGTTTTGGTAGTATTCTAAACATCATCTTCACGTTCAAAGATTCCCCCGTTGAGTTTTGATAACTCCCTTGGTGTCAAATGATGCTTTATATCCAGAAAGGTTACCTGAGTGAGGGCCAATTTTTTTGGGACAATGGACTAAATAACTGGATTTTTTCATCGAGTGCCATTGAGATACATGGGATTCATTAAAATATATTCTTCGCATCTCAATATTATCTGAATTGCAAAGTCTTAATAGTTCGCTACTTTAGCTGTTAGTTCTGTGTATAATGAACATGCTGCCAATATTTTATGAATCATATTATTCCGATGTGTTGTTTTTAGGTATGGAACTACGAGAGTTGTACTACTAAGCTAGATTGCACATAATCTATGCATTTTTGAATCTAGCGCTTTTAATTATCTGCAACAACAGCTCCTCTACGTGCGATAAATCTGCGAAAGAAAAACAACTGAACATCCTAATGCGTACCCTTGTATAGGTAGTGTGTTAATTGTATTTATTAATGTTTATTGAAAATTCGGCGAACGTAGTTGAAAAGGTTAAGAACTAACAAAATGGATTTCAGAAGTGGCACGAAGAGAAAACTTTCCAAAAATATCCTGGAAATGAAGGTATTACCATCTATTTGTATCGAAGATGTTAAATGTATTAGTATAAAATGATTTATTGATATCCCATTTCAATTTTCAAACACAGTTTATGAAGCGGAGCAAAGATAAAGCAGAAAAAGAGAAGGAAGATGAGGACCGTCAGATAATGTTTTCACATGAGATAACTCCTGGAATGAAAGAGTATGATTACCTGCGTTAGCATATGCTGAATTTTAAACCTGTCATTTGTGTGGTTTTTTATTGTTGCTCGGTTTTTACAGAAGCAGATATATTTTAGAACGCAGCTTTGTCCCTTGTGAGGATTTAATCTCTGGGAGATTGTCATTTCACGGATTTAATCCTGCCGTAGAATGCATTATGAAAGCCCAGGCTGAGGAAGAGGAAGCCAGAGCACAAATAGAAAAGGAAGCTGCGGAACGCAAAGCCGAAAAGGATATTTCAGACGAAGAAATGGCATGGCAGTATGGAGCACTTTCTGGAACCTTATCGCGTAAATTCAAAACAGGAGCTGTTGCACCTGATGAATTGTTTAACGGACCGAAACGGAGGAAAGGGAAAGACCCTAAATATATTTGGACCAAAGGTGACGATTCCATAGATAAAAATGCTAATGAGAAAAAACTTGGTAGTGAAAGAAAAGTTAAAGTGAAAAATCAGATGAATGAACCTATTTAACTTGTGTATCCGCTTTTTCAAAGTGACTTGGCATAAATTCAGTGAGTGTTGTTATGAATTATAGGAAAGGTTTTTATTCACATTGAGTGGCCTTTTCCACCATTCTATTTACTAAATTTCTCATAAATTCTTGCGAGAGCGAGAGAGTGTTTTGGTCGAAGAGCTACAAAAACTGCAAGATGTGAACTGTCTGACTGTTACTTAATAAAGACTTAACTGAACATGGCCCACGTCTCCTTCTCGGCCGGTAGAGACGATAAGTTTTCTAGTAACCTACAAATTTTCCACAAAGTATACAACTATATCTCCTAAAGTAGCGCATTATTCTCCATAAAATTTACTCATTATACTCGGTAGTACTGCCTCAATTCACTTGCATACTCAAGCCCTATGCTTATTACCTACGAGTAGTATAGGATATAAGGCCCACCGAAAGTGACAAAGACAGTTCACTGAAGTTAGCCCTCAAAGGCAGTCATATTTACTTGCGGATTTGCCATGTATTAGACAATATCTCTCTAGCTAGAGCACATCTTTAAAATCGACAAGGTTCAATAAGTGGTATTCCCTCTATTCTTGATTGAATCTTTATTCCTCAAAGAGCAGCACTTGCTACTATAGATGTCATAAAAAGAAAAACTTATAAATTCATACATTCATTACCGTGGTGAATAGATACACATGTATTATAATTTCACTCTAATAAGTCCAGTTCAAAATATTCACTTAAAATATACGAGAGGTTTGAAGTCAACCAATTCTAAATAAAGTTTTTTAACCTATTAGAGCTAGTGTCTGTCTTGCAGTATGGAGAAGGTTGTCATAGAATTTTAAAGCTAGGCCATCCGACTGGTTGAAGGTTTTGGACAATTTGCATTAGTTCATGTCTAACATATTTCTTCACCTTGCATTATGGCTGTGTATATTTCCTCTTATACCTATTTCTGTACATCATCTTTTACATGAATTAGGCACTAGTAAGTGTACATGTTAAGGACCGTGATAACTCTTAGCCTTACAAATGGTGGACGATAGTGATTATGATGGCCAGAGCTGGATATAGTCCTAAATGCCTTCTTTTGTAATATAAGCAGAGCTTATGTGTCACTTACATGTCCCCAAAACCTTAGGACCTAACTTAGGTGACTTTGGGAAAAGGCAAATCTCAAATGTTCCGCAGGAAAACAGCTTTTAAGTCTCCTGATTGGTAAGGGATGCTTGGAAAGTGTTTTAAGATTGTAGTTATGTGACTTTCCTAGGAAAGGTTAGAGTCAATAAAAAACCCTAAGATCTTGACAGAGCTTTGAGCTTTACCAGAACTTTTAAGGTCACATAGAAGATATTGCGTTTTTTCATGATTTAAAAATAGTTTCAAAACATAAACTGGCTTGTTGTTGCACATCTTTCAGTTCTTCATGTGCCTGTTCAGGATTTTTAAATTTATTTATGAAAGTAGTGTCATCAGCATACAGGACACAATCAGCAGGTATGCTACTTGGTAAGTCTTTGATCATTAGCAGAAGTAACAGAAGACAAAATTTTTATCTTTAAAATTGACCAAGTACAATACATAGTACTCCCTCTAATTGACTGCATACACAAATTCTATGCTAATGACTCAGTATAGGTTCCAGGGCCCAGCGAAGTAGACAATGATACTATACTGATTTTGGCCCCAGCTATATAACTGTCAAGTGATGGGTACAATGGGTATGTATCGCATTTCATATCTCTCTTTTCAATAACACAAAATAACTAATGAAGAACAAAATTGATTATAAACAACTTGCTCAGAAAACACATTTGTGCTTCATATCCAAGGTGACGTGAAGTTGCATGAATAATATCCTGCTCGAAATAGTGGTAGGGTTAGTTGATGGACTATTCGGTGTATTTACGGAACAAAGTACTCCCTTAAGAGCTTTTAAAGTTGAGACCAACGATGCTGGATTGTCTGTTTACAGGTAAGTGTTGAATTGTAAATGTAATACTGTACGAAGATTGAGACCATCGGGTTTATTATTACATTATTTGAACTGATGTACCATCCGTTGCTATCAGCATTAATGAAGATCTTGAGGATAACGAAGAGTTGTCCAGAAAATAACCATAATACAATCAACATTGAGCGATGTAATTAGAGTTTTGAATAATTAATTGAAGTAGTTTAATTTGGGCTATATTGAATTTTATTTCATAAAATTAAATCTACTCTCTTATATCTATGTGAGTAGTTTCTTTTCGATGAGCAAAACATTAGTGAAAACTGTAGGTATATATGTAGCGCAGTGATATCACAAGGATGATGATGGTGTCACTAGGTCTGCACCATTATGACTCTAAAATCCTGCTTCCTCCAGTACCCCTATAATGTGAGCTCTATTGTTAAAGTTTTTTTCTGAACTAGGAAAACACCATCTATAAATAACTGAAAATGTTGGACAAAATGCTAGCTGATTCAGTGCGTTATTAATTGCAGAACTAACTATATCATGGTGAGATGTCAAGAGAAATTGACTGCAGACCTGATTGATATAAACGATCCTTTTTCCCTCACATTATTTGAGATCATAACAGATGGAAATATAACGTGCAAAAAATCAAACTTCCAGAATGTAGTAGTTAATCGCCTGGCCTGCAGCTAACTCACCTGGCACAAAAATCCCTTGATTCAAAAAACTGTGGTTAGATAAAGGGTAAGATAATAGCAAATTACATAGTATACATTTAGAAAGTAGCTTTACATTTGGAAGTCATTTTGGCCATGTCTCTGCTATGGAGAACAGTGGACATTAATAGAGAACCATAAAGAAAGGTAGTTTAAGATTTTATAGATGCATGGCCTGGAAAATTTTTCTTCGTTTTTGGAAATTTTCTAGAACCAAGTAGCTAAAGTAAGGTAAGGGCAAGAGAAGAAGAAAAGGTTTAGGCAATTGATTAACAGGAATGTTTTCAATCACTCTTGTCTGAACAACCTCAGTTTAAAAGAACGCATTCATCCAGCATACAATTGGTGAATCAAAGAGTTCATATTGTCTTTTTTATTTTAGTCCATAGTATGGAAGAGTATGAAACGCTTTCGCAAAATCAACCGAAATTGCTGATACCATTGCCACTTTTTCAAAGGCATCTCTGCATCTTCAACTAAGGATTTTAGATATGACACTCAATAAGAGCCTAAGATGAAAATGTGTTAATATATTTTTAGACTATCAACTACTCCAAATGGTTCTCAATATGCAGATTACAATTATTTTTCTCGTATAATGCACACCCCTGATGTCGAACACACCGGCCTATAGTTTTGCGTGTTCATCTTCCATATATTATTGTAGACTTGGGAAGCAGTACCTAATATGAAACATTAGCTCATCAGAAAATTTGCATGCATCCTCTGTGCATTCCATCCAACATGCCTATCGTATTCCTACCCCTTCCTTGCCTAACATTTTCCCCTATATCTGAGGCTTCAACATTCTATTGCCAATGAGTATGTTCTGCATCCATATGTTCTGCCTCCTTTTGATATCTCCCAACAATCCTCTCTCCTTACACACCATACCTTACACTTCCTCATTTGTTTTCCTTTCTGTCCACTTCACCTTCTCCATCCTTTTTCACACCCACATTTCAAAAGCTTCCAATCTACAACTATCGTACTGGTTCAATGACTAAGTTTCCGTGCTGTACAAAACTATGCTCATTATCCAGGTTTTGATGAGCCGTTTCTTAAGATCCTCACCTAAGGTCCCTGTCATCAATTTTCTGCTCCTTGTAAAAGCTTCTTCGACCAACATGATTCTTTTCCTTATGTCCCCATTACTTTGACCATTTTGGTCCAGTAACTTCTGAAATAGGTAACTGCTCCACCTGCTCTTGTCTATGAATTCCTATTTTAATGTTTAACTTGGCCTTCCTCTTTCTTAAAAATTACATAACTTTTGCATTGTTTACATTTATTCTCATCCCATACTTATTGTACTGGCTTTTTAATGTGCTCAGGAATGTTTGCAACCCTTTGGCTGACTGACAAACTAAAGCTTGGTCTTCAGCAAACCTAAATGACTCTATGAATACCCCGCCGACTTTCAATCCTATCTCCAGTTCCTCCCAAGCCTCTTGAATCATTTACTCCTTATATACATTGAACAGTACCAGTGATAATGGGCAACCCCGCCTTACTCCTCTTCCTAACACTGCCCATCCGGACTCTCCATCCCCCACTTGCACCTGAGTGGTCTGAGACATGTACAGGTTGCAAATTAGCCTTTTGCCCCTCCAATGTATTCCTAGTTTCTGCAATATACTCAATAGTTTTTCCCAATTCACTCTATCAAACACCTTTTCAAAAGCTGCGAAACAGGCAATTGCATCCTGATTGTATTCTATATCCCTCCCGATTAGTTATCTCATTACTGCTACGGAATCACTTGTGCCTCTCCCCTTCTTGAAATCCCACTGATCATCACCAAAGTAATTATTTGACCTGCTCTCAAATCCTCTCATTGATTATCCAAGGGCCACTTAGCTGTGTGGGAAATCAAGCTTATTGTTCTCTAGTCCTAACATATTGCTTGCTGCCTTTCCCTTTTTGGAATATAAACTGACACTGATCTGACAAAATATTTTGGCTTCGCAGGCCTACTTATTTCTACATCATGTACATTTGCAGCCCCTTTAGCAAATGTGTTCCATATAAACAGCATCCACCACAGTTCAGATTATTTTATTGTGATGAGAAGTGCTCTTTGACAAAATATCAATGCTTTGTTTTATTTATTTCTTAATTGACTTTAACAAAGCAGTTTTATTTGATTTCATAATAATTTTGTCCTCGCAATATACGAGTTGTTCATAGCTTTATTTTCCTAGCATTTTTATCTCAGGATTTTCTTATTCTTGGAGTCCATAATCGGAATGACATGCTTTAGAATGCACATAATAGTAAATTCAAACTTTCATTATTTTTACATGGAGTAATTCAACGCATTATTTAATGACGGATTCAGCCTAGGCTGCGTCAGGTAATACGAATGATTTAAGGTTGAGAAGAAGAAGCTTAAGAATGTTTTACGGTATCGGGGGACTATAATGCTTAATGTACGACTTGTGATACGACCCGAGCGGCATCCCAGCGCGGCACGGCTACGAGCCATGCATGCACTTTATGCATGCTAATGAATCGTATTAAACATTCGCAAGACGAAAAGTGCGAGCCAATAGCTCCTGTAGGACATTATCATCTGGAATTCAACATTTAAATGGTGACTTAAATGATTCAACTTTCAAGATTCCCCCTGAACGGCTTCCATCCTCCAATAGGAAATGTACACACCCTCCCTCCCCACAAAAGATCTTATTAATTAAAGGTCCGTCTATATGTGCTCTTTCGGCACTCTTATTTTCCTCTGTATCATTAAGATCCAGTGGAAAATCACTATCCCCGCCCGGGAAGTAACCGTAAGTCCTTGGCTGCAAAAACTGCTTTCAGATAGGGAAGGGGGTTCCGATGTTTTTTTTGGTGCCACCGAGGGTAATTGCCTATATCAGTAAGGTGGCTGATTTTCCTTCCCTCCGCTTATGCGCATACGTGATATAACCGCTGTTGAAGTTGATAATAAATATGTTGATTGATATGCGATCAAGCTGAAACAGAGGAACAAAAACTACAGATCGAGTCAAGTGTCCTAAGGTTACCATAAAATGAAGACATTTTAGTGATGATTTTCGACCTAAATAATCGAATAATAAGTTTTTGTAAAATCAAGATATAAGAAATTACCTTGAAGAGAGTTGCTTTAAAGAGCTCAAAATAACATAAAGTATTTATTGCTTTTCTTTAAAGCTCCTGAGGGGTCTGACATCTTCGTCTTCATAATGGTTACAGTAAGTTCTCCATGGTTTGGAGAGGACTATTCAGTTACGACGGCGATGAGCCAAGCGTGCGCTGTGAGCCGTTGTGTGGGAAATTCCTCCCATTTCGTTACAAGCAGCCACTGACTTTCTACTTGACGCGTCGTCTGGTGCGCCACTTATCAGCGCTTATATTCGCCGTCCTGCCCCGCTCCCAGAAGGACACTGAGGAGGTAGACCTCATCGAGAGCAAACCCAGCTCAGCGCATACATAACTACCAGGCGTTCAGTCGAAGAGAAAGCGTCTAGGCTGTAGGTACCGCGATCAGCGCAAGATGAGGCTCAACGCTGTGTTCCCCAATTTCCAGGCCGACACCACTCAAGGACCCATTGATTTCTACAATTGGCTTGGAAACTCGTGAGTAAACCGTAATTATAAATATTCATGCTATTTTTCACTTTGTCTTCCGCCCCCACGTGAAATGAGTTCATTTATCACATATTACGTACACATATCATGTATTACATACAGAAGAGAATGATAGAACTGAAGAGTAGGGAAATTACTGAATTACCGGTAAGGACGAATAGATTGTACGTATCTGTTGGCGCATCATTACGTAACCCTATTTTGCGTGAGGGGGTCCTTCGGATTCCACGCATCGACTAGCGGCGTCCGTGCTATGCTATGCGTTGGTGTGAAGAGTTGGGGTCGGCTAAACACGACATATTCCAAGAGCAAAAAGAACTGGCTGGGAGAGAAAAGGGTTTAAGACTAATCGAAAGTCAGTCCTCCGAATATCTTATCCGCCACAAATCCTGTATTGACCATTTAGGGTTCATACTCGGCTGTAATAGGGATGTAAAACGAACTGCATTTATGGGGAATGCGAAAATAACTCGTACTTGGGTTTGGGACCGAAAGAGTAATCACGGACTCACAAAATCGGATTAGAAAGTTGGGACCAAAGTAAGTAACTTCGTGCGTAGGACACTTCATAGACAATGAGACTAGCGCTTGAGATGCTCCGCCAAATAACCATTTTTATCTTGTGGTTTTTTATATGTGCTAAAGAAAATGGCAACTGAATTGTTAAGTGTTAATTATAAGTTACGGTAGAACGTCGATTGTCCAACGCCCGTTTATTTCTTGGCCTGATCAAGAGAAATCCCCCCCTGTCCCATCCTTCCTCTCTCTTCAGCCTCAATTCAAGTGGCTAATTACGTTTAATCAGCTAGAAAAGTATTTCCTGTCTCACTCAAGTAATTAACTCAAACAACTGATAGGCGAGTATTTGTACTACGATTAGTCAAGACGAAAGATGTATTACTTCGTTTGAGATCCGCTGCTTCAACTTACGTTTGAAGTCTTATTTACATTTCCTTCAGAACAATTTGAAGAATGAGAGTCAACGTTTGATCGGAAATAATATTTTGGAAACATTGGTCAATGGTTCACTTCGTGAGCTTGTGTTGCGTGAAGACGTGGATAAGGATATCTGCGCCTCTTGATTGGGAGAAGTCGAGGTCGGCGACCTTGATAGTTATGTGGGAAATGAGAGGGTTTTGGTGAGGGGTTGGAATACCTCTGAAAGATCATTTCATATGCCAGACGACGCCAGATGACCTGTTCTCAGCCACCGTGCTCTCTTCTAGTTCTCTGCTTTTGAGAGGGAGCGGACGCTGATAGCATCCGTAAAATTAGTGCGCGCCTGAACTTATACGAGTAATTTGTCCGGAATATAAATTCTTGTAAGTGGGGCTACTTTTCCGATTGATCAATTATAAATATTGTGCAAAATCACCTTTATTTTTGATAAATAATTTAATTCAAACGCCACCAGACATAATTAATATGAACTTTACGATTGACGATATCAAACGCGTATGAATATTGACTATTGGTTTTTTTGCATAATTATAAAGCGTGGGAATGCAGATACGTAATCAAATGACCGTGATTTTTACTTTGTGAAATTTTTCCGGAGGGAATTGGAATGAATTTTTGGGTAAATGAGATGGAGAAAAACTAAATAATTCGGTTAAAAATGAATGGGAAATATTTGCCTAATATGCCACTGAATATGCGACCAAGATGTCTGTGACTCCTAAACTATTAATCGGGGTATTTGCCATCTGCTGGCGTCTTTCCCTCACAATTACGGGCCCAACCATGCTCCCTCAGAGACAGTATAGGGATCTAAAAAAGTCAAATTCATGGTACATACCTGGCATTTAGAAGAGGAGGAAAGATGATACTGTGGATGCTGTGTAATAATGATGCTATAGTATACTAAATTACTGATTTCAGGCTTTGCGATTTTCGAACTGCTCTATCACCTAAGGGTGCTGTTTCCCAGGAGAATTATTTAATGTTACCATTGAGGTTCCAATATCACTCCTAAAATGTTTGTTTCGTATCTCACCCTTTTCCTGCTATTCTGTCCTTAATCTCATTACCTCACCTAGTAACTATTCGTATTTACCGCCTATTTATTAATTTCTTTGGCGGCAGTATAATTTTAATAGCTAATGTAGACTAACCATAAATGTATTTAATCATTCAAGGAACCCGGTCGTCATCGAGATTTTTCTTTTTCAATTACTCCCCATCATTTTAAGATTGATCATCAATTGTTTAAGACAAATAGAGCTGAAAAGTGCAGGGTTTCGAGATCGCAAAGGTTTCGGGTTGACAAAATGTTGCTAGGTAACTTAAATTTGCTAGATCTTTATCCAATCAAATCGACTTCTCCAACGGAATCGAAGAAAGAAAAAGCGATCCGTCGAGAAAGAAATAATTTGGGCAGTAAAAATCAATACTAATGAACCATACCTATTGTAGGAGAGGCTAACCATTCGTTATAAGGCGGCTTGGATCATTTAAAACGGCCCGCCGCCTTTCCCCGTCGCGTTCAGTTCGGGCCCTGCTGAATTAATTAAAATTTGTGGTCTCATCTCTGTTAGACATTCAGCTCAATTCGAGTCTTCGCGACAATCTCCCCAATACTATTTACGTGCGGAATGGGCAGGCAAAATAGTTACTTGTCCGCAAGAAGTACCGCACTTACGATTTTTATCTCGGTAGATTTTTTCAAAGCATCGAAAAAGTAAGGAAAGCGGGGCAAAAATTGCTGCCAGGAATGCCTCTCTTCTTTTTTGGGAGTTAACGTAAGGCACTTCTCTATTGCCTCTGCCTTCTGTTAAAGCAGATTTTAAAGTCGAGGAAATTATTAATCGAGCCGTCAGGGCCGGTATGTACCGCGTAATCGGAATGAAAAGCGTATTATTCACTCAACTTACCAAATTACGAGTACTCGTATTTTTCGAGTACGAGTGGATTCTATGAGAAGAAGTCTATGTAAATTTTACAAGGGGCTCCTGAGACTGCTTTGGTTATTACACAGGGGCATATTCTAAGCTTCCTGATTTTCATGAGAGTAGCACTAACATCTGAATAATATTTTTGCGCGTGACCTTATGGATAGCGAAATTTTTGTAATAATTATCTTTCGACATAAATTAAACTAGTGCTAAAGAACGTTCCTAGAATACCAAGTTGCCATAATGCGCATTACAATACGGCGCCATGCCTCAAGTGGAATTTAATTTCGCGATCTATGAATCGGCCTAATACGATACACCATACCACACCCACGCCCATTAATACTACGTAATTTGGTGGTAGTTCTTTAATCATTTGGTAGCATATTTAGAGGTAAAAAAGTTATCCAACTATCTGTTCAATAGTTTTATCCTGATATCTATTTGATTTTAAGAGTAGCTACACCGTTGTTTGTCTAATATCACAGATTAACGTAATCTTGGATTGAGTGTACACTTATTGAACTGTTAAATGGTCGCTTTTCTCTATCTCACGTTTCCCTTCTTTGTACCGTTCACGCTCTCCTGTCTCACGTGATATGAAGGCGTCGCCCTTATGCAACGCTGGAAGTTACAAAAAAAGGGCACCCGAGACGACGCCTGCGTGTTACATGACCGCAATCTATTCAATGGGAACGAATATTCTAGGCGAGCAGTCGACGAGAGGGCTGCGGAGGCGTCCACCACTTGACGCGCAGATCACGCACTCCCTTGCCGCGCTCTCTCGACCGGCCAGAGATGCAACTTATACGCAATAAGGGGGGAGTGACGGCAGATGCACCGAAGGCCGTCCCGCGAACGGGGAAGGGGGACCGGAAAGATTCCCCAGCAGAACTGACGGCGATGCTGGTTGCGGTTCGCCCCCGGCTTCTATTGGCGACTCGCAAACTTGCGAAGGGGCCATTTGCACCGTTGTATTTTATTATTTACATGAATCGAAGGTATCGCCATAGAGCTCTCTATCTGTTACGTTAAACGTGAAGAGATAAATTCTCAACGACCTTGGTATCTCGCATAATATGCTGGAGGCGCGGGTTCCAACTCCGCCAATGTGGGATTCTCTCCAATGAAGGCTTGGATGTTGCCGATAATTTTTGCTTTTATTTTTCGTGAAAATATTTCAGAATACACATTTTTTTCAGAACTACTGGTAAAAATATACATTTATTCTTGAAGGCATTCTTTTCCTGGTAATTTGTGGTCCATCCAGTCATTTCAGATCTTAATTCCAGAGAATAGAGGGAGACCATATTTTGGAGAGTGTTGGTCGTATTTAGAAGATTCGAGAAAGGATACGGATACGTCTCTAGATGTACCGAGTTCAACATTAGTCATTCAGAAAAATTTTGGCCACTAAAGATGATATTGGTATTCTGCCCTTCAAGGTAGTTTTTGAATGGACACAAATTGATCTTCGCTATACTTCCCAGGTCCGTCCAAAAAGACACGATCTGATTTCCGAATCTTTGTTTAACCGTTCTTAAGTCCCACATGGTGCAGATCTTGGTGGTAGTAGAAATTTCTCCTAGGGCTTAGGATCGACTGACTCTTAGGCAACGGCTCTTCACACGAAACCCTTTTCCAAGTTTCCTTCCGCCCTTCATGCTGCCCAATATGCCTATCATTTTTCTGCCCCTTGACTTGACTAACGTTCTCCCTTCTACCACGATCTTGAACATCCATTGCTAATCAAACTACTCTGCATCCACCTTTCTTGCCTCCTTTATTTTCTCCCAACAACCCTCTCTCAGTAGGAGTAGTAGTTTTTTTCGGGAGGCGACCGACAGCTAAGGTCATTTACGCCATTATGAATGGATGGGAAAGGAAGGGTGGAGAGAAACCCGGCGTCGGCATTAGCCCACTCTTATCTATAGGCGCCAAGGAGTCCGCAGTTTAAAGTTCCATCCGACGGACGTCATACTCACTCAAAGTGCTCTTCGCACAGCACTTCAAGTAAGGATCGGGATACCGCTGAAAAATATCTGTCGTCTCTACGATTCGACCTCGGGACATCTTAGTGAGAAGCCAGTATGTTAGTCACCGCACCATCCCGATTCCCACAACCCTCTCTTTTCCCCCAGCATACGCATATGTTTCTTCCTCGTTTAGACCTTCAAGTTACTCTTCCTCGTTTATTTTACTTTCTGTCCGTTTCACCTTTTCCATCCTCCACATCCATCTTTTTAGGGTCTCCAATCTACGCCTATGATATTTCCTCATCGATCATTTTTCCACGCCATCCAAAACAACACCCCATATCAAAGTTTTAACCAGTCTTTTCTTAACATATAACTCAAAGTTTGTACCATCAATTACCTTCTTTTGGTGAAAATTTTCGGCAATTCCTCCTCAAATGTCCCAATCACTTTGACCATCTTAATCCAAAACCCAAATCCATGCCAAGAGAGATGAACTGCTTAACCTGCTCTGAAAACCTCATAACCCTTATTTTGCTTACGTTGATTCTCATTCCATCGCTATCACATTGATTTTCTAATTCGCTCCTAACTGATTTATGAATTTCCCACCGAATTTCATCCCTATCATCAGTTCTTCCTATATATATCTTTAACCATTTCCTCCACATGTACGTTGAAACGCACGTATGATAATGGACCGTCTTCTTCCTAACACTTCGGAACCCGACCCTCCGTCCGCCCCTCGCACCTGAAGTCTAAGACATGTACAGGATGAGGATAAGTCTCCTATCCCGTCAATCTATTCCTATTTTATGCAATAACGTCATTGATTAAATTCTATTTACTCTATCGAACACTTTCTCTAAATCCACGAAACCAAAAAATCCATTCCGATTGTTTTCAATGTTCCCCTATTAGAAACCTAATTACTTCAATGGCATCTCACTCTAACCTCTCCACTTCCTGAACCCAAACTTATCATCCCCTAAGTATTCATTTGCACTCCTCTTTATCCTCTTATTCATGACCCTAAGTACCACTTTAGCTGCATACGAAATTAAACGTATTGTTTTCTGGTTCTCACATATGGCTGCCATTCCCCTTTTTGGGTTGGAATCTGACACTGACCTAACAAAATCTTTTTGACCAAATTTCTCTCCCGTAAATTCTACGAATTAGCCCATAAAAACTCTTCCTCCAATGTTTTCTTAAACCCTTAAGCATTTGCGGGAATGTTATCTATCACCAATCCCGTATTTATTCCAATTCTTTTCATGCCTTTTCTATCTCGCAATCAAGTGTACCTCGACCACCATCGTCTACGCCATACTCACTTTCTATGAATAAACTTGCTTTCCTAATATCTTCATCGTAGAGACAATTAAAAATTAGTGCAAAACTAATCATAGTTATGTACTACCGTAACATTGAGTAATTCTAAGAGATACGGGGTTAGATCATCGACGTACACGCAGATATTGGCTAAGGTAAATGGTTTTATAATTTCACAATTTGCTTAAAAGTAATACTCTCACCACCTGTAGAGGATTAAACTTCAATAAGGGATTCGAAAAAATAGGATAAATAGTGGCTGTTGCCCATCCGATCACAAAAGATAAAATCTCGAATAAGCGTAATAGGGTTGTGATGACATTTTTATAATCTTTTTAAATTGTGATAAATACTAAAAAATTACTCTGTCGCTTGAATTACCTTTAAACGTATATAGTCACATATTTTTTTCTGCATTATGGCATTAGTCTGCGTTTTTCAGATGTAACGAAAGCGAATGAAAGCAAGAGTAAGAATGATATTTATTTTTAAAATTGGAATTTACTGAATATTCAACTTGTATGTTTAGATAATTACCATTTTTCATTTGGCCTTGTGGTGCGAAATCTAATTCTCTCTACGAAACCGTGAACCCTACTTGTTCTTCTATTTACGCTTACTTCGGTTTTATAAATTTTTATACTCCTGAACTATTACCTTAATTTTTTAAACATCACTATAATTGTGGAATGAAAACATTTTTACGCAGAAGTAAACGAGACCCAAGATCATCAAATGGATTTCTGCAGCTTATTTTAATTGAATAATGTATTTTGAGATCAGGTCACACAGTTGAAATTAGCCTAGAATTAGAATTTTGGTGGAGTAAGAGATGACTCCCGAGATCCTACCTTTGACCCCTCCCCGTCAAAACATTAATTTGTATTCTGTTCGTCAATAAATGAGAGTGACACCGTAGATTTCTGTGAACAAATCATATTCATCCTCCTATGTGAAATCTCGAATGCAGTTTAAATGCCAGCTTTACACACAAGTGTAGAACCTTGTGGGTGTACGAGACATAGCGAAAGAAAGCTTTGAACGCACGGACAAATTCAGAGTGGTGTTATGCGTGGCCGTTTCGAGCTAAAGGGATGTTAATTATGCATGGAAAGACGGCAAGACGGCGTTTTAGTGCCCTTGGCTGCTCGATATGGCATGGTGTTTACCCATTTCAACCGTAGACGAAAGGGAGGGTATCAGCGAGTGCATAAAAGCAAACGTACTAACAACGATTCTGGCGCATTGCGAAACGAATGCGTGCTCTCCGCTTCCTCGAGTTCAATTGGCTGGGCGCACATTAAGCTGCAACGGCAAATTATCGATGAATATGAAACCAAAATTAAACAAGATTCTGCGCAGTTCCCACTCCTACTTATCGCAGACGGAAAGATTTATTAAGGATGTGTAGTAACGCTTTCATAGATTTGTGGAGCCTCTGTTGGTTTCCCCGTTGAGTGTCATCAGAATGCGTTCCCATTGGACTAATTACATCGTAGTTTACATCGCCACCATTTCGACCTTCACTCGGAGACTGGATTAACGTACTTTTCTTAGACTTCAAGGTTTTATATTATATCTCTAAGTGTAAAACATTTTTGAAAAACTGGAGTGACGGTAATTATCGTTGATGTGCGGTATTGTCGACGCATGTCATATCATATCACCACGGCTCCTGTTAAGATAAAGCCATCCGTTTGCATCCCATTGGTCAACCATTTTCTGCCGATTTAATCGGTATACCATATAGGTGGTATTTGTATTGATGTTCAAAATTGAAAATGGAATATCACCCAGTTCCACACCCGACCAGCTTACCTATTTTCGTCCCTTGTTCCGGGAGTATTTGAGCTCACCACTATTAATTTCCACAGTAAACTTCATTACATGTTACGAAGTATACGACTCCGGAGAAAGATCCAACCATATTTGGCAATTCTGGCATAAAGGCAATAATATGCCTTTTCTTTTCCCATGCTGTTATTTAAAGGTCCATCTTTTGAAACTTCTGTTCTCCTACCCTCGCACATTCATTTATTTTAATTATTTACCCTCAGCGTCATATTCCGACAGGTTAGAATCTTCCTTGTCTATGCTTTATGCTTCATGGAATACTACATTCTAGTCGACGATTTTTTTTCAGTTTTCCTCTTTTGGTTTCTCAGGGCATTGGATTTTTCAAAGCGACCTCCCACATCACTTGGTTTATCCTACATACGATATGTGTTACTCATTATCTAAAAAATCTCTGCAATAATTTTTTCTTTCCTCATTGCCAATTTCTTAAAAAAATAACTTCTATCGAACGATTTCTAACTTCTTAATAAATATATAAAACATAATAATCAACCCGAAGGCTGGCTTTAAGGGTGTGAGTAGAGCTCAAGCAACAACAAGGGCAATTACCACATCAGGGTGAAAATCACACAGCTTGGTGGTAGCTGAAGGTGCCAAAAGGCGTCCCCCGGAATCGATCCCTGGCCCTCTGGTCAGTGACCCAGCTCTGGATCCACACAAATCATTGCGCCCCTAATTGCAAATGCACCTCCATTAGGAATGTTTTCACTTGGTTGTTGTTCACAGATAGTCCTCGTGATGACCGGTTGATGGATGAAAAATCTTCCTCCCCTTTCCCGGTGCCGCGAACATTCACTGGCGCGATCCCTTGGTCCCCCGCTTAGCGCCCCGGGCGAAATGAAATGGCCAAGTGGGACGGAGACGGCGGGGGAGCCGCCGATGAGGCGACACGGAGGGACGGGGGCGGCAGGGAACGGCCTCAAAGGAGCGCGGCCGGAATGAAAGCGACCCAGGCGGGAGAATCAAATCGAGCATTTCGAGGCGGCGAAGGGCACAGCTCGGGGAACAGGAAAGTTTAGAAGAAGTGGTGGAGCGGCGGGGCACGTCGTCATGTCGGACACTTGGAAGGCCTTTGATCAAACTAGCAGCTGGGACTCATTTTCCGGCGTATTCGCAAGGGAGGGGAGGGTAAAGCTCGTAGTGTGCTTGGGTGTGAAGAGCCAAAGTGAATAAATGACGAGAAGCGAAATGGGGACGGAATGGGAATGAGTCTACTCGAAAAGACTTGATGCCTGATTGGGTCGTCTGAATGGAGTAAATTATTCGCTCCCTCTTTTCAGAAAGAAAGAACTCTCGAGACTGAATTTCTTATTGATTTATGGACGATTTTCTTAAAACTACAACAGTAATCAATCCAAAGTTCATCTTTATAGGTCAGGGTAGAAACAATAAATTGATGACTGAATATTTGAAGTGTAAATCAATCTTTGATGCAGCCGTAGGAATCCTCATTTTGTGTATGAATGGAATACGATTAGTCATGAGTGTAAAACGTATTCGCTGGTTTTGGAGGAAGACCAAGAGTTGCTGTCATGTTTTAGATAAATAACGTTAGACTGCTGAATTTCGGCAAATATATGCCCCCAAAATTATGGAACAGAAAGCAGAATACGCAGCTTTTGTGGTGGCAAAAATTTTGGAGAAGTGCTTCAACAAAATATTCCGCATCTGATCAAGGATTTTCTGATGTAAAAATGACGAGGGATTCTGGTAATCAAAGTGGAGGATCAAATGCATGAATTACATCGGTTTTGCCAAATAATGCATGCCATTGAAGTAGTCCAATACCCTTTAGTCTCCCCCAACTTGTGTGCTTGCTAGACAGTGACAGTTTCCAGTACATTCAGTGGGAGTTCTTAGTCTTGAATGGACGGATAAAAATGCCATTTATCTGCCTTACACCAATTGCAGGAACACCAAGCTTTTTTGAATTGAAAAGTAGTTTCAAAATCTATTACAAATAAGCTACGTATAGAGCACATGGGTCGAAACATTCAAGACGGTTAATTACCAACATAATAATAATGCCAGTCCATTGCAGTGAAATTTGCAATACTAGTAGTCTGCCAACAGATATAAATACCAAACATTTGGAAATCAACGCTTATTTATTTTTTGCCGATATGCTATTTGCATTACTTTATTGCATTGGGCGATTTACATGAGTTAGTAAGCCTATCGTTAAAATCCAGCTACTTGACTTAGGCATTTTACAAATCGTCGGTGATATTCCACGGGATAAATTTAACATTTTGGCGGAGCTCAAATGATGTGCATGTTTCATACGTTTAAAAAGCATAAGAAAGAAACCAAAAATTTTCAGTTCATCTCAGGAATCCTGTTCCCTCTTTCGGAGATTCCATTTTACTCCTGGCGTCAAAGCCGATTACATTAATGTTTTCAAAGTATATTTAATGGTTGGTCCTACACTATGACAAAGATACCAACGAGGTATATGTGAAAAATTTATCAAAAAGATACAATTAGAGTTGTATTGCCGAAGAGAAACTGCAATCATGTAATTCCGTTGATACGAGAATGAAGAAAATTTCCTCGAAGGTAAACATTGAGCCGAGCATTATGTTATGTTGCACACGGCCGGAAGGAGGGAGGATGGCTCATGCTGGCCAGTCAATCGTGGGGGCCTACACATTTCTCAAATCGGAAATATATTTTTTGAAGATCCAGTACACTTAAAGCATGGATTTTACCTGCATTAAATGATGTCAAAACTTAAACCATTAATGAAGAATGTGTTCTATTGTATTTCTATGAATGAAAGGTGGTAATGGCTAAGTAAACTTAAGGAGAAGTGAGTTGTCGTGTTTATCTTTTATTTCGTTAGTCCCAGTTGGGAGTTTCGTTCTATTTTCTCCCCGTGGAGCTTCTCGCGGTCGAGACTCCCTCCCGGCTTTCCCCGACCCATGATGTATCGAGCGGGAAGGAGCGGTGCGCCTCGGGAGTCAAATCAACTTGTCAACCGGTTGAGAGAAAGTTTCCGATCCACTTGGAGGAAGTAAAACGCTATTTTCAGCATTCGGGACATTAATGGCAGCCTTATTTTTATGAATTGCTGGTACATCAATGAAGGTTGAGAGAGTGCACATGTACCTTGGAATGATTCGCTATTTACACGTACATGCAAGTAATTACCTACATATTAGCTTAACTACTGCCATAATTACTTACAACGTATCATTATCAAAAAGACATATATTACAGAGTGATTATTAACAGTAGGCTACCGGCCAAGGTAGATTTTTGATGGATCCAGGTACCACGTACTGCTATCATTCAAATACCTGCTTAGCACGACACTGAATACTCGAACACATTACATTTCATTAGCTTCACGTACGCACTGCCTTCCTTCATTCCGTTCGAAATAATTATTTTTTTATTCCCTCTATCTCGCCTACCCAGCGTCCTCCCTCCAATCACTCTTCAACTTCCCATTGGAACTCATAATGTCCTCGCTCCATTTTATCTCACGTCTTTGGCTTTTTCCCAATAGCATTTTCTCCCCCCCCCCTACCTTTGCGAGGTATTCCTAGATATTCCTCCCCTAACATTGCTGTTTTTCTTTCCGCACATGTACATACTTCAGAAAGGAACCAAGCATATTGTTATGATCAATAATAAGATCAATTAATATACATGTAGTATTAAAAACAATAAACATGATATCTAGTATATTTTTAGTACCCTGCAAGCCACCGCCAGGGTGTGTGGTAGGGGGTGAATACCCACCAAATTAATTTTTACCCCTACCGCGGCCAGACAACGCTATCCTGATCCCTTATCATCCGCGGAAAAAATGACATCTTAAATCTCTAATTTTATTAACATGATCTCGCCCACTTTAGTTCGATGGGGGTAATAATACATCAAATGATATGTAATTATAAATTAAATAATACATAAACATAGTAATCAACCCGAAGGTCGGTTGGATGGGTGATGATAGAGTTTCACCCTATACTAAGCCAAAACGGCGCGTGGCATTCACACATGAAGGTAGGGGAGGGGGCAATCGATCCTTTCCCTGTCCCGCCTATGGCATAATGGTATATATTCTTAATAGCACTGCCTGCATTACCTACCGATCTGGCTGAGCCCATTATTTTGCTATTTTAGTCCAGCGATTATTTTGATTGCAAACAAGTTTCTTCACGCTTAGTTGAAGTCCATTCGAGGCCCGTGTAATCGACGAAGCCCGACAATGAAAAAGGAAGGGTAATTGGGCCTCATAGTTTTGGCGTGCCGTGGGCACTCGTCCTCGCCCGTGCACCGGAATGTCTCCAGGCACGCCCTTCTTGTCTGCAAAATGAGTTCACGTGTTTCATAATTGGGTCTCGGTAGCAGTCGAGTCAACCACCTCGTGGGAGCGGTGGCGAGTAGTTAAGTGGGCGGGTGTTCAGCACCCACTGCGCGACCCCTGTATAAGTTACCCGGGTTCACTTCGAACATTCCTCTCAATACCTTATGAGAACATAGAATGATGGATCTTCAAATACTTCTTGGTTAAATTAGCCGAGCAATAATTTTGTCTCAAGTCTTCAGCCTGTAACTCAGTTCAACACTTACCCGTTATATCCCCAGGGCTGAAAGCAATTAGAATTTCTCAGCACACGGTTTGAAAAGAGTGGTCAGATATTTAATGCTAAACGATTAAGACCGCAGCGCACGACGAATTCTAATGTACAATCAATTGCGTGATATTGAGGAAGAAGAATCATATAATGTTTTTGGAAACGGTTGGAAAATTATCTAAATCTCTATGTTGGCAAATATAATGATTACTAATGATATTCTGCCTTCATTTGATTTGATTATCTATAGCTTATCATTCTCTACTACTGCTATTACCCATCCTCCCATGTGTGATGAAACGCATCTTCATCTTCATACTCTATTGCCACATGCCTATCAATCACTTTTCCATTCCTTCAATCCCTTCATCTCTTACATGGCCTATTTTTGTGCACTCTCCCTAGATTTCCTCCTCTCATCATAAATGATACAGTGGCTTGGCCAGAAAATAATTTTGGTGATGACTCTTCAGTGCCAGCTACTCTACCCGAAGAAGTTATTTCTCCGAAAGCTCACAATAATAACGTGAGCTCACTTATTTTGTGTCTATATTCTCCCACATGTACACCAACTCGTCTTCGTTTCCCCCATCGGAAGGGAGAGGATTTACAACTTGTATCTTACGTTAAAATGTTAATAAAACGGGAATGAAAAACTTGCAAAATAATATGATTGTATGAGTGTAAAAAAATATTTGTAAATTTTTAGTCGGTATTATCGTTAATACAAACGAAAATTACTCTCATAATTAAAGTACCAATAGTATTTAACAGTCTCAACTATTCTTCTGGGAGTAAAATTTAATGGAGTTTAATAGCTTAATCAGCACATCACCCCCTGGCTGTGCCGCTGATCCTATATATATATATATATATATATATATATATATATATATATATATATATATAAATATAAATATAAATATAAATATAAATATAAATATAAATATATATATATATAAATATATATATAAATATATATATATATATATATATATATATATATATAGGGTCTTTAGGTTATATATACATATATATGTATATATATATATGTGTGTGTATATATATGTATGTATATAAATATATTATATATATAAATATATATATATGTAAACACAGATGTGGATTTTTAAACCATAGAGACACAAAGAAAGGGCACCCACAATATGTTGTTTTGACGTTTCGACGAGATTCTGAAGATGACGGCCGAGCCGTCATCTCATAATTAATAGTCCAATAGCCACTCACATAATTAAAGTACCAATAGTATTTAACAGTCTCAACTATTCTTCTGGGAGTAAAAGTTAGTGGAGTTTAATAGCTTAATCAGCACATCACCCCCTGGCTGTGCCGCTGATCCTATATATATATATATATATATATATAGGGTCCTTAGGTTATATATACATATATATGTATATATATATATATATATGTGTGTGTGTATATATATGTATGTATATAAATATATTATATATATAAATATATATATATTTAAACACAGATGTGGATTTTTAAACCATAGAGACACAAAGAAAGGGCACCCACAATATGTTGTTTTGACGTTTCGACGAGATTCTGAAGATGACGGCCGAGCCGTAAAAACGTCAAAGAAACATATTGTGAGTGCCCTTTCTTTGTGTCTCTATGGTTTAAAAATCTACATCTGTGTTTATATATATATATAATAAATTGGACGGCAACAAACAATATAGAAACACATAAAAAGATTACTCAAACGTTATTTCTTGATCATTTCGACGGAATTCTGCTCCGTCTTCATCGGGAGATATAAAGTAATGAAAATAAATAATATATATATATATATATATATATATATGTATATGTATATATAATATTTGGACGGCACAATAGCACACTAATAAAACAGTAACACTGAAAAGGACACTCACATTTTAAATCGTTTAAGCTTTCGGCCTTCAAGTAAGACTTCATGTAAGAAGGCCTCGGAGAAGGCCGAAAGCTTAAACAATTTACAATATGACTGTCTTTTTTAGTGTTAATATTTTATTTTGTGTTCTATTGTGCCGTCCAAATATCATACTGCTCGTGTGAATGTTTCTATATAATCAATAGAAGCGGTAGGTCAGGCGGAAGAGCGTTGGACTGCTGACCGGAGGATTCCGGGTTCGATTCCCGGGCAAGGCACTCTGGGTATCTGCAGCTCTACCCAAGCTAAAGTGATTTTTCGGGTACCAGATCTTCATGGGAAACCACAACTGGCTCAGGGAAAGGAACTGGCCCCCCTACCCATATGAGTGAATTTCACACGCCGTCGGGCTTAGTACAGGGTGAACTCTACCATCACCTACCAAACCGACCCTTGGGTTGATTACTGTGTTCATGGTTTTTTAAATATATATTTTTACATAATCCTATGATTTGGCCCTGAGAATGTGGGAAATACTGCTCGGCCGCAAGACACGAGTTTCATTCTTGGTCGGTATCAATTATCCCCGCTCCCATTATGGATCACATCCATCCCACCGTGACAATTTGTTCCTTACATATTTCCAATTGATAAAATTAATGGACATATATATGGCGACAAGACGGGCTGTGAATTTAGAAAGGTGACTTTGTTTTTCGTCAATTTTCCACTATCTGCTTCCCTCGTCGATCCGTCCAAGCGTCATCGTTACTCCGTGGGACAAGAGACACCCCTTGACTACTTCAACGCCCAGCGTCCGCTTTTCCAGTCTGCTCGCTCCACGCGGCCATTTTCTTCCCTTCGCCACTGATGCTAACTTCATTTTTCTTCCCCTCCCGGCGCATCAGATGGGCAGTGGTGTTCTCGCACCCGGCTGACTTCACTCCCGTGTGCACGACCGAGCTCGGCCGCATAGCAGTCCATGTCAACGAGTTCAAGAAGCGGAACGTGAAGCTCCTCTCGATCTCTTGCGACAAGCTGCAGTCGCACAAGGACTGGGTGGCGGTGAGTGAAGCTGAACGTGACCCTGTTAACGGTTTGTTGGTGCCAACCCCCGTCGAAATGATGTTACCCTCCAAGCCCCCCCTCAACATATCTCGTTCACAACGGTCAAAAATCTTTGTCACAATGCATAGGAGTATCGCTATTTTTAAATTATTTGATTGAAACTTATTGTTACACCACACTACGAGCTCAGAAGCAAACCCTCTTCAGGCACATTTTTGAAATATAAGTGCTAAGTTAATATTTCAATCAACTTTCTGTCACATGCATTGCAATGAAATAACTCTCTTTACGTGAAGACAATATCATGTTATTGAATGAATATAATAAAAAAAACAATGTTATTTTGGAAAGATTTATGATTATTTAATGTTTACAATGAGAAAAAGTTATAAGAGTGATTAATTGGGAATATGATTTTGTAATTATTCATCTTAAGAAACTGTCAATTGAATTGACGTTAACGACCTTATGTCCCAAGCTAAATCTCATTTTTGTTCAAATATTTTCCTTATTTCCACATTAATGATTTGAATAAAATGCCTAACATGGGTTAAAGCTAATTTTATGGTATTAATTATTGTTAGACACATTTTCTTAAAAGTCAAAAATAATACTTTGTTGTAGAGTTCATATTTTGTCTCGCCGATATTTATTTCTACACTCAAAAACAAGTAATTAACATAAGTTTTGCTATAAGCAATATTAAAATAAAATCAACAGTTTCTCAGTGGAAACAGCCATAGGACCACGTAATGCTAGTATCATTAGAAATCAGATAAAATCTTTCAGAAATTAGAGTAACATGGAAAGATTTAATGACCAACATTTAGTGAAATTGATTACGTGCTCAGTCTTTAAAAATGCCTTTTGGCCAAGTAAGGTAGTGGGAGTGTGCCTGCTACTATGAATTGAAATAAATAGTAGCCGGTAATATTATACGTGACATGAACGTCGCTCGATAGCTTAATTACAATCGCACCTCGATTCGTAGGTTTTTATTGTTCAAGAACGCGTGCTTCCTCAGACATAAAGTGGATTAAACAAGAGAAATACTTCTTTGAGCTCAAAATGAACGAGGGAACTTTTCTTCCACCGATTTCTAGAGAATTTTCAGCTTGAAAACGATACCATCGCATCCACGATGAAGCGCGCAGCATTTAATACATATTTATTCTGGAATAAGTGTTAATTTTGACGAAATGGGGTTGAATGAAGCTCAGGACTGAGAAAGAATTCCATGGGAGTTATATCCGAGTATGTAGCCATTGATATAATTGTCAATTTTACTGATATTATTGCAATGCAGAATTTCAATTTTGTTGATATTTCAAATATCATTGTGAGTGTAATATTTTTAGGCTTTATCTTATAATTAGAATAACAAAATAATCCATTGAGACAATATGTCAAAGGAAACACCTAACGTTTGATAGCAATTATATTAACTTTTAAGGTGTTATATTGCTCCCAAATACATAATAAGCCTCTTAACTCTTCCCTGCTGAAGCCCTCCCGTTCTCCTTTTTTCCTGCAGACTATATTCCCTTTGAGATATTGAAGTTACTGTGTTTGTTAATGGTAATCCACAGTAAAAACATATCTGCATAGTCGTTTATCCGTTTGCCACATCCAACCCCTTAGTTATGACACGGATATTAACTGAATTGCAAACAAATGTAGCCATGAGAGATGGCTAGCTCTCAATTTTCCAAACTTACCAATTATACATGAATTTCTATACACCGCATAGTTTCTGGCTTAACTTTGTGGAAACATTCCATATTGGAGAGAAATGATATTTAAAACAAGTGATTTTCACTATACTATTTATGTATATAATACGTGTATGTAATGTTCACCTGACGATGACACTATGCCGAAACTCGGGTCTTGTCAATAAAAATAGTATATTGGAAATCACAAGTGTTGAATATCATTTCTCTCCAATATTTTTATGCATGTATGCCCAGATTTTTAAACGAGATGTTCCACCAAAGTCATATTTTGCTTCTTTAGATTGTAAATCCTTCCGTCATTATTTCCTTTCAGTGCTTCCACTGAATTGCTCTGTTAAATGTACATACTTTTTATCCCTTATTTTTAGTATTTAAAATGATATTCTGCCATTGCAGAATGACAGTCTGTTTCTAAGTTCGTTTTTCGATTGTATTCTTCACATCCGCAGAGTCACATTTCCATTCTTTTAATATAATTTAATTTACTTTATATAACTTTCCTTTTTCCGGTCTTCGCATGCGTAGGTATGTTCACCCCGATACTCACTACGGTATTGCACGCAATGATAGCGTTTCTTCGCCTTCAGACCTATGTTATTTGCTGTGTGCGGACGTTTCTTCAGATAGAAAGAATTCTTTTAGAGTGACTATTCGAGAGCAGCTCTGCTTCGCCTCATGCCGTATCCGCAGATAATCTTGTTTCCGAGATAAAATATTTTTCTAATTCTTCAAGTCTGTACACTTGCTTAACTGAATATTTCTGCCGACTCATTTCCTTTGACCTCTTGACTTCATACTCATTCTGATAGTTATCCTCACTGTTTAGTTCTCTTTGCCTTTTCTAGTTAAATGGCGAGCTCATAAGATGCTTCTTTTAGTCTTCACCGAGAGAGATGACGACTGTGGTTTCCGAGAAAAGTGACGCACTGATAATTTATTCTTCTTTGGTACACACTCATGCTGCACGCCTGCGGGGGGTCTCGTTAAAGTCATTTAGATAATTTGTTTGGAAGGAATTTGAAATGCGTGAAAAATGGAGGGTGGATATAGAGATCAAGGGTTAACACTTTTAAAATCCATCCATATACACTACGTAATCAACCCGAATATAGTTTAATGCTAGCAGTCACTCCGACATAGGACTGAAGAATGTGATATTCACATAGGAAGCCGAAAGGGGCTAGTTCTTTTCCATGTGCAATTATTCGGTTCCCTCAGGGGATTTGAAATGACCTTGCCCAAAGATGTTTCTCGGGAGTCAATCCAGTAACCTGCAGCACTAGTCCCTTGGCCACCACTTCCTTACTTTATAAATATATAAGCATTTAATATATTCGTTTAGCAACGATGATAGGTCCAAAGTAGAAGCCAATCGTTTCTTGAAGGTGCTCCACTGAATGGGGCTTAATTGAAACCTTATTGATAATCACTTTTCCAAATTTTTTAAGTGCACAAAGTAATTATGTTTATGCTGTTCCGTATGAGTTTCGCTCGCCTGAAGTCGATTCTGTCACGCCCAATATTTAGTGCCACTAACAAAGGAGAAAAATGGAAGCAGCAACACTTTTCTTCAGTTTAAATGATTAACTGCATCTCAAGAGACAGAGACGCCAGGGTTATAATAGGAAATTTAAATTTTATCATGTATTCACTAAACAAATATGATTTCGTACATTTTGGCAATTTGAATTTTAACTTGCACTTCTTACAATTTAAAGCGCATATTACATTATCAATAATTTGAGTAAAAACGCAGTAAATATTTTTCATCGTTTCCTCTCAATGAGGACGTAGTTTCGTAAACTTTTAAACTACAAGTGAAAATTGAGAGAACAAAAATTTCTATCGGCAGCTTTGTGGTTCCTGGCCACATTTCCGTCGCGCAATGAGGTGAGTGCCCACACTACCGGCGCGTGGTCTCTTCTTTCTTACCTGATAGGTACCACATATTACAATCACAATGAAAATCATCATTGAGGAAATTTTCAGACTGTTCAAGAACAGAGAGAAATGGAAATGATTCTCTTTCCCTTTCACTTTAATATTTTTTACTATATATTAATTTATAATACGCCAACCAAGACGGCATTCGACGACAGAATTAGTAATAGTTGTTAACGTTTGCGCATTCCCTGAGAGCAATCAATCATTTACCTCTACCTAACTAATTAAGTTTTACTCATATTCAATATCCATTTAACGTACAGCAAATTAATTTTCTTGGTGGCCTTGGAATGCCGAATGGGAAAATTGGCCACTTCTCACCCGGGGTCATCTTTATGGTCCGTTCTTACAATGTGGCTGTATCGTTTTTATTTTCACCATCAATTTGCCAGTTGTCTACACAGGACGATCGGGATGTTATTCCGCTAGCGTTCATCGTCTCGGGGAAAAGGAGAAACATGTTCAACTACGTCGAAGGCTTAGAACTGGTCGAAGTAAAGTTCTGACACTGAGGCACATAGCAAGTAGTTAATCATAATGGGTAAATTAACCGTTTCGTGAAATTCTCAGAGTATGGATGGGGAGTGATGGGTGGGATTCAACTAAATCCTCTTCCACTCATGCCGATGTAGATTGGATAAAACTCGATATGGAGCATAGCACTTTGAAATAAAGTTGTAGATAATCCTTCACAAATCATTTTCCCGTTTAGAAAAATAATTATCATACAGAAGTGTGGAAAACAAATCAATTAACTCTTGTGATTACACGAGCAGTATGTATCTATTTTTTTCTTCTCCCTGAGCTTCGACCGTTTAAGATTTGCGATAAGATGGTGCAAATACGCCGTGCTGAGATTTCGCTATCGGTAACGGTGATTTTTCTATCAGAAATGAACTCAAGTTCATTGATGAAACAGAGTGGGAGGATTTGAAGAGTTTATGGCCGGCGGCACTGCTCCCTTCGTTCGGCATACGTACTTACTTGGAGAGAAGGCTTTATGGGGGTGGGCAATAGATTTAAATAGAGAAGAGTTATTCAATAAAATGGCATCTCAGCACAAAAATGAAACAAGAAAATTAAAGCGGAAGGAACACCCTGAAATTTGGAAAAACAAAGAAAATTTGACCAAAATTATTTGAAATATAACGCAAACACGATGTCTCTCTCCCTTTAACAGAATTAATAATATTTTCTCTTGTCAACATATCGAGTTCGGTTAATTTGTAAAAAAATACAATATCTCTCTAAATTATCCAGCGAATACATAAATACACTTTAAAATGTCTGCATTCATAGAACATTTCGAACGGCTAACTATAAATTTGAATTTAAATGCAGCGAAAACATATTTTTAAACTCATATCTACTAATTAACCTGCTGAGGCCAGGGACCGAAGAGGTATCTTGATATCACTAGTGCGACGCTATTTTTTAAAGACATTTGTCTTTGGTGGATATAGTACCGAATCACGATAATACCGATATAATGG
Organism: Hetaerina americana; assembly: GCF_022747635.1. Lineage (NCBI taxonomy): Eukaryota > Metazoa > Arthropoda > Insecta > Odonata > Calopterygidae > Hetaerina > Hetaerina americana. The sequence goes on along the minus strand of NW_027287008.1, from coordinate 4,228,962 downwards.
AATAGTGGAACGTCTTTACCGGCATGCGTAAATAAAAAAGATACCAGAATTATATCGGAATAAGTAGTCTGAGAGTATTAAATTACTCATAATTACGTCTGAATATGTAAACTTTTAGCGGAAACCAAACGAATTGTTTCGGATTTCGACATGAGTTCATGTACACGTATTACCGCTTTTAAATGCTCTCTCGGAGTTATGTCTAATAACGCTAAATTGTTGAAATTAATTCTAATTTTGGCGTTTTAGGGAAAAGGTTTACAACTACGAGAAAAATTCTCAAGCAATCTTTTCCTATATACAACCAGATGGTAGAATAAAGCCCGAAGAGGAAAATTACACCCGTACATTCACTTCACACCGTTGGCTTTCGGAAATCAGCAGGAGAGAATTTGGATTTTAGCTAAAGAGAAGAAAACTACTCTTTTTTACTGAGGGTTTCCATTCCCAAATCCTTTGATTTAACATTCCTTGTCTTGAGGATCTCTTTGAGCATATGCACCTTCTCTCTACCTCTCCCTGTCAAACCATTTACTCTTGTCTTTGGTGATAAATACATTCCCTCAAAATTACCAAAACAGCAAAACAGATTCTTGTCATACTAGTCTTTAAAAAGGTATATAATGTATATATATATATATAAATACATATATATTTTTATAATAAAGGTCTATTGTAAAGGTAATGATATTAGGGCAGCAAGCGTACGTAGGCATAAGGAGCCTCCTCCTAATTATTGTAGATGGAGATAGCTTACTCCCAGGGATACTTGACTATGAGGAAGATAAAAGAACATGAAAATTGAAATCAAATAAGGCTATAGTGTTAGATAATATTCCCGCAGAAGAATTTGGATTTAGGGCTTAAGAAAACGCGGCAGGAAGAATTTCTGTGAGGTAATTCGTAGCATTTAAGGGGGAGTAAGTTGAATGGAAGATTTTGTAAGATCAGGATTAGTTCCTATCTCAAAAAAAAAGGAAAGGCAACCATACACAGTGTGTCCCATAAGTTTTAAGACTGTGGCTATAAAAGATGCAACAAGATTACAAACATTTTTGTGCATGTGAGAACCTTAGAAAAATGTTGGTTTCGCAGACAGCTAAGGTGATACTTAAGGTCGCCAATAAGAATATGGAGATAAGAGAAAATGATTACTTTGGGGATGATCAGTTCGGGAAGATGCACGTGTGATGCCATAGATCTAATGAAGTCACTAATGAAAAGGAATATAAAGTACAAGCAGGTTGTATTTGCTTGTTCAGTATATTAAAAGAAGGTCTTTGATATAGTCAATTGGGTAGAATTGATGAATTTATTATAGAAGATCAGAGTTAATTGGAGGGATGGATGGCTTAACCGCAACCTGGACGTGACTCAGAGGGATCAGCTGTGGGTGGCGGATGGAGGTTATGATAAATAATGAAGGAAATATCTTTAATACATGGTATGTACCCATTCGTGTGCATTGTAGAGTAAGTATTCGATTTCAAGACGCTCATTTTTCACGAAGTTGCTCCTGAAAACTGTAGCAAAATTATCATTTTCATACTCTAGCCAAAAACACATGAAAAAATATCTTCTATTTTGCTGTATGGCAAAATAATTTACAAATTTTATTATTTTACGACTTTATGGGATAAATACAATCTTTTTAAGGAGAATTTTTGTTGACTCATGGAACATGTGTTTCGATCTCTACTTGCAAGTGCTCACGATCATAACGGAAGTAAGGAGAAGCACCATTAAGTGTTCCTCAAAGCAAAAGAAGTGCAATATTTGCATGAATCCTGAACTTCCTGTTGTGACCTACTTAGTTTTAGCTTACGTTCAAACACCACCTGCCACACAAACTTGTAGTGACACGCGTGGAGAATGTGGCCACAGGTAATCGAAAATTATCGTAATTCGATTGTAAAAATTCGTTTTGGATGCATTAGAACTTAAATGCGTTATACCTAGTGTATGATAGTTTTTCGATACATTCGGCAGGCTTGTTGTTTTAGTGAACCCATCTAAAAACAATACGAAATGTGATATTTTCCTTAAACGAGAGGGCAGGTCCATACTGCCAGTCCCTCCCACCCCGGGCGTCCCGGTAAGGTGTGCGCGAGGCCGACTAGTCTATCAGTGCTTCAAACTTACGGCGTGATTTTTTTTCGTTTGCTCAGGACATCAAGTCATACTGCCTTGACATCCCCGGGGAATTCCCGTACCCGATTATAGCCGACGAGAAGAGGGAGCTGGCGGTCAAGTTGGACATGCTGGACGAGGACCAGAAGGACGACACGGAGGCCGGTCTCACTGTCCGGGCCCTCTACATCGTTGGACCGGACAGGAAGCTCAAACTGTCGATGGTTTACCCGTTCTCCACGGGAAGGAATGTCGAGTGAGTGCATCGAGTGGGCGGGGGCGGGTATGGGGATGGGATGAGCCTTCCCACGGGTGCATGCATGCAGCCGTATTTCCTCTGTTTGCTTGGAGGCCTCAAGAAAATGTTTGACTTAAGATAAGGCTGCTTCCGTTGGTGGTGAGAGACTATCCATACATTTCGTCACCCGCGAAAGGGAAGTAGGAAAAGAAATTTACTTCGGAAATCGTAAGTTAAACATGAGGGAGGGGTTAGCACATATGATACAACATGTAATACGTTAGAAATGTACGCGATTAAACGACTTATCATTAATCCCAGTTACTTTCGCACTAAATCCCACTTGAAAGACCGATGGTCAGTTGTACCTTCAATCGACAACATTTATTCGAAGTTCTTAAGTCTTAAGGAATACGGGGGTAGGTGTAAATATAATCATGGAGAGGACTGGACGTGTGTGAGAAAAGAGACATGTGGGTTTTCAGGTTCAAAATAGTCAAGTATGTTTTATGTATTATATATCGATAGCACTTCAGTAAAGGAAAGGGTTAATATTTAATGAATAACCCCATTGCTGTGCGTTTTAAAAATATTACTTCTCGCGACCTCTACGTAGTTAATTAAAAATAGCAATTTTCCACAAAAATAAAATTTAATGCGTCTGGTTTCAATGTTACTACATCATCATCAGGTAAATTATGTAGTAACCTGATGATGATGTAGTAACATTGAAACCGGTCGCATTAAATTTTATTTTTGTGGTAAATTGCTATTTTTAATTAATCATGATATTCCACCATATCACGCCTGAAACGTCTCTTTTTACCTCTACGTAGTGTTGTATTATTGTGCGCCTGTCTTCGAAATCGTAAATGACATAAGCAGTCGCATTATTCCATGTATAATTATATAATTATGATTGGTATTAACTGGTTTTACCCTGTAAAACTTTGAAGATATATTACTTCTAAAATATATTGGCTGTATTAATGATATATTATGCGTGTACATGTTAGTAGATCGTGAATGAAGAATTTAAACGGATGCAGTTTGTTTAAGAATAAAATTTACAAAGGCAATATAGAGAGTTATGTAGAAATAGAGTTTTCTATTTAGATTAAGGAACTGACGGGAAAATTGGAATATAAAGTATGGCGGTCTCATACTTTTTCTTCTACTTCTTTACATCTCCTGTGGGACATTAATAAAGCAGTAGTGACCTAAGGCAAATTATGGAATTGATGTTTGCATTTGATCAAGTATTCAATAAAAATTAAACGTTATATTTCCTAACTCTATGGAAAATGTGTCTATTTGATCATAGCCTATGTTTAATAGCCTGAATACGTTAGCACGAAATGTATAGGCTACTGATATTTCTCTAATTAGCTTTAAAGATATAATTTTTATCAATGAATTCTATCAATGGTGAATTATTTTAATTGATAGAAAACTCAACTGAGCGTCTGCATTTGGACATGCTGAAAACAATGAAATTGATTCTGGAACAAGATTGAATGATTCTAACTTGGGTGATTAGAGATTTTCCAGGAAACCCTCATCAAGGGGTTTGAAACAGTTTCAGAAAAAAACTCGATAATAAAAATTTGGCAGTGTTAAAAGTTTTGATTAAGCGTTTTTCTTCTAGAACCGTTTTTTTATGGGAGTAAAATTGTCAAAAACACCGCGTGCAAAATGGAATCGCGAACGAGAACCGCCTCCGCATTTAGTTCATGAAATACCTCACTAGAGGACAGGAGTTGTCGCTACGAGGGTGAGGCTTTGACTCAGAAAACCTTCGAATCAAGAGTTCGTGCGAATTACAGCAACACGTCTTTCCGTTGATGAACACAGCAAAGTATTCAAAATTTTTTAGCAATACGACAGTTTGTTATCGATATAGAGACAGAGCCACTTATTTATGACGCTTAGTCATGGGAATGAGAGCGAATGAATTTCTGCTGAATAAGTGAATACACACACTGCTGTGTAACAGGCATGTGGGACTCTAAAGAGGAATAGCTTAGCTATTCTACACACCGTTCCTAATACCAGTAACTTCCCTCTTGTTCTTCTTTGGAATGCAATTGCTGCGTAAAAGCAGCAGTAAGGTTTTAGGAAAAAATATGAGAACTTTATTTTCGGTCTATTTAATATTTTTTAGTACCCTGGAAGCCACTGGTATGGTGTGTGACTAGGGTGAATACACAGCAGACTACTTATGACCCAAAATACTTTTCCCCCTAGCGCGGTCGGACAACGTTATTCTGATCTTTTATCGTTCGTGGAAAAAATTACATGTTAAATCTATCCGTTCTACTCTTAATCTATCGAATTCTATTGGTATTATCACGCATACTGTAGTACAATGGGGATGATAACTTTTAATATCTATTTTTTGTTAATTAAATATTAATTAAGAGTGTGATTCTTTATTTATAATGTACGAAAATATATATCGGTAAGGTCTAAAGTGAAGTCACCACTGCTCCATAATATAATTGTTTCATTGATCTATTTGGACATATTTGAGTTTTGGGAAAGTATTCAGCTGAAATAAAATCTACGACACATATGAACGAAGCACAAGTTTTCATCACAGGTATCAATTACATGTTCTACTATCTCTTGTGTCACGTGATTATGAGGTAGTCTTACATTTATCACGGATTTCCGTGTTGCGCATTTAGCCGATTGGAAACCATAGAAGCTAGAAATTCGTTGTGGCTTCCAACGGAAACATTTCAAGGCTGCGACTTTTGTAGTTCACTAATTATATTAAGCCTGATAAGTCAATATTAGAGGGGAACCTCAATGTTTCCTTATAATTGCGGAAACTCGCTCATCGCTTCCTAGTTGGCGATAATCTAGTGCTGACGTTCATCGTGGATAATTATACATTATTTACCTGATGAAATACCCTTTAATATTTAACGGGGATGTTATAAATTATAATCCATTCACTCTACTACAATTTTCAATCGAAAACAGATTATGACCATATAGTGGCACAGCATTTTTAAGATGATGGAGAAGTAACCCAATATCCGCACATTTCGTTCCACAGAAAAATTATTTATTCTTCAACTAGTCTCATTACTTTGTTGTATCATGAGGCTCCTTCTTGAACGTGTTGCAGCGTAGGGTGTCTAGTTGGAGACTAAATATATTTTCTGTGGAACGGAATTCTGCATATTGTTAGCCTCTATATTACCATTATGGAGTTTCAAGAAATCTCGGCCACAGCTATTTCTCATTTCAAATTTTTAAATTTTCCATTGTCAAATATTCAAAGATCCAAAAAAAAAAATTTGTGCAATTCACTTTCTACTCGACGTATATAGGGCATGGCATGGTGATGAAAGTTGTGGTATATCTTCTGAGATGTCTGGGGAGAAAGAGTTCCCTACCCGCTGGGATACGCGAGAAGAAGTCATTCACTGTTCTACCATGCACTGTTTCCTCGTTCTCTCTCCCTGTCCTAAATACGAGCCTCCGATACCATTACACCGGTCTCTGCTGACGAGGGTTCCGGCGAAGACAGTATTTCAAATGCAGCGTATTATTTCCTCTTTCGTTGCCCGTAGCCGAGATGAACGATTCAACTTTCAATGGTTACCGCTGAAACAATACCCGATTAAAATCAATGAAACGTGTTAATAAATAAAAAAATAAATAAAAATGCTTGAAATTTTTATTTATTTTAAAATATTTCCACTTTCTACTGAACAAACTTCGCATACAGAAGTACAGTTAATTAATTATAGTTTTTATTCTAATGGCTGGTATTATTTTTCTTTCGTAAACCCCATAACAAATATATTAATTATAAAATTGAATGCGAAATTTTCTAGTCAATGAAATTTCTTTCTCTCCGTGCATTTATCTTTCAACCTAATTTCAATTACCAAATTGATTTTTCGACCCAATCCATTGCTTAATTCCAAGTATATTATAATCGTCTTCTTGCCCTCTATTTTTCATAATCTTAAACATTTTTTATTCAAACAATGGATTTATAAAAATCAGCATGTACCACTGTTTACCTTTTTCATTGTTTATGAATAATTGCATTTCACTCAACGACTTTCGTTTTGTCAATTTCAAAATTTTCTTCTATCTCACATTTGTCTTCTGCAATTCCATATTTCTCTTCACACATCAGAGCGTGCCAATTATATACCAATATTAGGTGTTATATCACTATTTACCCTAATAAAAATTTATTTTTCATTTCTTTTGCACATGAGTATTATATCTTTAAACGATCTGTATGCATATTACTATGGGAAAGGGATTGCCTAGACCCAACATTTGGAAATAGATCTGTTAAACGTTTAGAAATCATCAAAACATGGAAGATCCCTATTAATTTACAACAACAATAGTTTAAAAACTTCAAAGATATTAGTTTCAATGCCAATACGGGTTAATTTGCAGAGCGTTGATTGTCCATAGAGACAAAGCTCGAGAAAGTAAATGAAAATCGTTAAAATACACACTCAATTGAAATATTTTCCAATATTCGAGTTAGGTACGAAAATAGATAAACAAGAGTAAAAGGTGGTATATATTATCTGAATTTTCATCTGAGACCCCTGCTTGAAGATACATTATTCCATATTTTAATGATCGAAAGAAAATGTTTGTACAGAAAATTTTAGTTTTCCCATTAAACGCATGATTGAAAAATACGAGTATAAACGTTTATGACTTGAACTCGGGCCAGTAACTCAAGCTTAAACGAGTAATAGGTGCTGAAGAAGAAGAAGTGTCTACAAGGAGTCCTTGTTTAGTTTCCTTTAGCAAATTACAATTCAATTCCAGCATTAGTTTTGGCTTGAGAACGAAACAAACAAACACACTCTAAGATTTTAATTTATTTCTATTTGGGATTTAAACCCCTTATAATGTTTATAAAAAGCACGGCCGCCGGCATTCCTTTAGGCTAATACAACTGAAGATGCCGAATATAATGTTGGAGAAACTATTGTATTTTATTAAACATTATTAGTAAATTAAATCAAAAAATCATCAACAACTTTCTGCGGAAGTTTTTACAAAGATTTTAAAGTTGATATATAAGTAAGGATATACTTACATATTGAATTCAAGAATACATCTCTCAAGGAATACAGGCATGTTTTCCTGTTGCATCGAAAATCAGGATGTTAGAACGTAAAATAGAAAGGAAAATATTAAATTGACTTCAATTAAATTGAAATATTTTAAGTCGTAATATTTTAAGCACTGGGATGTAATTTAGCCGTTACTTTTACGTATTGAAGAGAAAATAATTTTTAAAATATTCATTCATATTAAGACTCATTTCAATTCTAAATATTTTGACTATGATGACCAGGGACAAACTAATCTTCCGCCCTTTGAACTTCACTGACTTCGTCTTATGCGATCGATAGCTAACAAGAACTGACATATATGTACATAAAATTTGTTCTCAATTGTGTGAATCCCTTATTTACATAAAATGAGTGAACTTTCTCCATCACTGCGAATGAAATAAGAACGAGATTTGTTTGAAAGGCAAAGCTCGAAATAAAAAAAAATATTTTCGACGAGCTTTGAACTATAAGATACTGTGACATTTAATGTAAAATAAATTGCTCCAAGACTTTTACATGTGGCCAAATTACTGGAAAGAAATTTACCTTTACTACGATAACCGTAAATCTTTGCGCGTATGAAGTTTAATCATTTTATCTGATATCGTGGTGGATTAAAACTTATTACCACTTTTATAGCGCCCGGTGATATAAATATGTATTTGGACATTATCTCACCTTTTAAATTAACGACATTTTTTTTGCATCTTGAGTCGGTACCAATTATATACCACTGTAATTGTAGCTCTAGATATCTGTAGTTCTGGTTATCAAAACCATTCATTGTCTATTTTTATGTTTCCTCCTCTTTCTGATTGAATTTATTGATATCGGAAGCAAGGTCTTCCTGAGAGGGAGGGAGAGAGAAAGAACAGATATAGATCTTTGAGTCAGTAGCAAGAGTAGTTCACGACCTATTCTTTTAGTTTGAGCGGGTTATCGAAAAAAATTCATTGACTTCAAAAATGGGTCCCTCCCTTGTCTGATAGAATTCCTTGACTTCGAAAACGAGGCTCGACTTAGAAAAAGGAATTACGCATTAACTTGACCCTCGGCTGCCGACCCTCGGCTAACTGAATGGGATGAAGCGTCCCGAGATCACCCTCCGTAACTGGAAAATAGGGTCCAGGCGTGCGTGCACCGGTGTGTGCTCCCCCACAGACATCCAATCTCCCGGGAAACTCCTCGATGCCGCGCGAACCGAATATCTTAACCTGTCGTGCTCGAGAGAAATAAGGCAACATCTTTATTGCCTTATCACGGAGCCATTCCACTCGCTTAAGGGGAAGGTGACCTTTCGAATGGCCAGTTTCTCGTGCTCGCAAATTGCGACTTTGTTCAAAATCGCCCTCGCGTGTCGTCCTCCCCCTCCCGAATCGCCGAGACGCTCGCTCTCGCCTTCACCCGCCTCCTCGACTTAGCCACTCCGCACACCCTCGCGGATGTCCTCCCCGCACCGAATGGCGACGGCATCTTCCCGTGCCGCTCGCCCGCCTCCTAAGCGACGGAACCACCGGCGTCGCGAGCTGCACCGTCGCATAAATTTCGATCGAGGGCGGCCGTTTCTCTCTCCCTCCCGCTTCGACCGTCGGCGGTAGGATACTTAACAATCGCGTGGAGACCCAATAGAGGACGACCTCCCCCTTACCTTCGTTTCCTTCTCCAACCTCTTTCCTTACCCCCCCGCCCCTCAAATACTGCTTCATTCCTCGCCACGTCTCGCCAACTTCTCTCGCACTCACTCAGACACAACCACACACTCACCCACTCGAGGATTGAGACGCAGGAGTAAGTAATCCGAGAAATGACGGGGATAATCTCGGTCGGATCTCGCTCCTCCATCCTCATCCCTTCCCCCCTTCCCACCCTCACCCCGGCCCATCTTCCGAGCAAACTGCCGCGGAAGGGAACATTGATTTAGCATCCGGTTGCCCTCCGCTCGCGTGGTCCATTCATCCAAGCGGACTTGCGACATGTGCGGACGCTTATCAGATAATGTTACCCCCGCAGCAGCAGTCGCCGCGGCGAGGAGGAGTTCGGGCGTGATAAAGGGATAACACAATATCCGCGGGTTCCTCGAATTGGATCCCCGGCCATCCGCGACAGGGACATCTACGGGCGATTTCATTTCATTATGTCTGCCTCGTCTCACTCGCTGTTCATCGTATCACGACCATCAATCCTCGTTCAAGTATTTAAAAATAAGATTGTTTTGGCCATTAGCGATAACATTTCACAGCTAACTCAGCGTCGGGGGCTAGTCGTTAAGGATGAAGAAGCATGGAAATTCACCCATAAATTATTTTTTCCTAAGAAATTTGGAGTTATTTCAGAACAGTTGCGAAATCTTGTTTGGAGTATACTGATGATAATTGCTCGTAAAGGACACCAAGGAAGAAGTCATTTCAGAGAATGTAAAAGAAACGACGTGATACCGAATTACTGGACCTTAGAACTAATTTTGTTTTCAAGTTGGAAGGTGATCGCACAATGGGAGTAGAGGTTAATATAAATTTATTTATATAGTTATTTCAAAATATGGCGTAGCGTGACAATTAGCTCTGAAATGGGCTAGAATAGGATGCTCTAATCACCAAAATGAGAGGGCATATTCCTGGAAAAAAGGGCAAATATTTATCATCAAGGGTATATCGGATGTCCGGCTAGGCTTCCGCGGAAAATCAAGTTTTAGTTATATTTCGATCAGTATCATTGGAGCGACAACCCTTAAGGCACGTTTTACTATTTGTGTTGCCTTCTCTTGGATAAAAGCCTCGGGATTTCTCGGATATACTTTTCGTATGGAAATCCATAATTGTCCCAGAGCTTCAGCTTTTGTTGATACGTGATTGAATAGTTTCGATCGTTACTCGGGATGTCTCCCATCATTGTAAATGCAATTTTTACATGGTTGTACCATTGACTTGCGCATCACAGTCAAAGATTATCGGTGTACTGCAATTATTCGTGGTGTCTCGGCAAGTCTGGGAGTTCTAATTACTTTCTACTCTAAAACCGATATAGTCACTATTATCTGTCTTAAAATGTGTTGCGTGATTTTTTTTATAGGAAATGATTTCGCCTGGAGGGATACTCGATTTCAGGACTGCCACCGTATTTCATTTCTCAATGGATGAAGTGGTACTTTTTGCAGTAGTTCATTAATTGAGTCCTCAGGAAAATCGATAAGTGTTATACACTGTAAACAAATCTTTACACATTTATTTTTTATTGTGAAAGATCGTTCGTAATGCCGAGCAATGTCTAACGTTAATAAAGAGGCTCCGCATTGCCCAACACTTCCTGTGGAGACAAATGCACGCCTAAACCCGTTTCTCAATGGATTTGCCACCTTTTTTTATCGCTTGTCTCTCTCTTTCTCTGCTCCTCTGCTATCTTAATCTTCCAATCTATATCTTGGATTTCACATCTCATTGTATCCACTATCAATATCTTCTCTTCACTTCCGTTCCAACGCTTAAAGAAGAAAAAAACACCCTAAGGTTAAATCGCCTCGTTACTTGCATCGCGTCTCTTCAAGATACGCATAAACAAATGAACGGCGGAATTGTGATGACATTCAGTCGCTCGAATTTCAGCGATTCCATCGCAGGAAATGGCCGCGTCACGCTAACGGAGATCAGCTCGTGCGGGATATTCGCTTTTTTATTCGTCGATTCGTAGCGTGTCGATTTCTTAATTTTTATACCGCTGGAGACTAACGTGTTTTTGAAACTGTGAAACTAACGTGTTTTTACACGACTCGATAAATGGGAAGAAGTACCCTCATCTTAACTCCTAGAGCACACGGCAATTCTCTACAGTCAATGTTCCTAACCGATATCAGTACTATTTGACACTGATTTCTCAATATTGAAGATACTCTGAGACTGCGATGCTTCTTACATGCAAATAAATATTATGTGTTTGTGACATTATTATTCTGAATTGGCCAAATCTTGAGATGGATGCCATCATTCTTCTTTCCTAGCAACCGCGTTTTTTTCCTTTAGAAATCATTATTGAAGTGAAACGAATTCCAATGGTAACGACTTGGAAATAATTACAATAAAAATTATCCATCTTATCCTTTGATGAAGTAAAGGGTAAAAACTGAAGCGGCTCTTTGGATGTGGATACCGTATGTAAATGAGTTGAATTGCGATACAAATCGTCCTGACCTTGGGACGAAATTATTGCATGAGTAAATATTAATTATATTGTTGGATTACGCGTATTCTCATGTTTTATTTGATGAGCGGTCAAATTATTTGTAAATACCGAGTAACAAGTGAAGTGGTGATGGTGAGAGAAGACTATGAGAGACTCTCACAAGTGGATGAGGAGAATTGATTGGACGCGTTCTTGGGCGATTAGTAGTTCCGAAGGCCATAATTGAAGGAGCTACAGAGAGGGAGGAATTACAGAGGACGGCCAAGGATGAATTACGAGAAGCAGGTGATGGAAGACGTCAACGCAAGGAACTATGAAGGATTATAAGAGATTAGTAAATAAGAGGAGGCTTGGAGAACCGCTATGTTGTATTACTCCGATTGATAATCTATGATGATGATAATCAAACAGTTCTATGCCTCCATGGACGAGTGTACTCAGTAGCAATACAGAAACTGGGTTTTAATTGAAACACGTCATCGTTCGTCTTCCAAAGCAATCGTGTTTTTTCCTTTGCATTGATTACTGAATGCGATGAACTCTATTGATATCAACTTGGAAATGATTGCAATACAAATTCCAAAGAAACTGCGGGAGATGCCGCAACGGTAACTTTTAACGGAGTCATCCGCTAATGAGCAATTCCATGCAACAATTTCAGAGTGTCAAAATCATTCACCTTGACTGGGATCCCAGTCAAGGCGAATGATTTTTACACTCTGAAATTGGTGCATTGAATTGCAATACAAATCATTCAGGGATTTCTTTAATTAAGTAATGGGAAAAAATTGAGTGGGCCTTTCGATATGTTGATGCCTCATATTAAAGCGTATATAAAGATTTGGATGTCCTCGGCTATGAAATGTATTCAACGAGACACACTACCATTTAACCAATAAAAAAACTGGTGTATATGCTGTGGCAATTTTGTTTCCGGGAAATGTTTGGCTGACAACTCTGCTTTCGAACTTACGAGTTACTGATATGTTAACAGATTACAGTCAAGTGGGAATGGAATATTTAAAAGTTAGCCTCACTTTACCTCTCTTATTGATCATCTTTACAAGTTTCAAATAAATGCTTATGACAGTTATCGGCTAAAAAAATTTTCCTTCGACATTTAATCTTCATTTATTCGATTAGAGAGAGAACTGGTTACACTGCAGAAGGAACGGAATATAGTACATTTTGTTATTCAAAAAATTATTTTCATAATAGGTGGTATTCAAAAAGTTTAGCTTAAAATTTCTCAAAGAAAAAACTTACGCATGTTACATATTCTCAATTTTTCTGATGCATCTAGCCAAATTTTTATGCAAAGATTGTTCCAAATTTTGTTGCTAAAGAACCAGATGGCTATCTCCCCATCTGGTATTTCATTTCTCCGTTGCGAGATTTTTATCATAATAAATTGAATTGAGTGATCTTTACAGGTTAAACATATCTTGATAAATATTTTTACCATAGGAGCGATAAATAAATAGAAATATACAAGTGCATCATAAAATTTGCCAACCGATGGGAATACAAGGCAGCGTAATTCGTGATGAGTACTATAATATATCATACACGGAGATTCGTTTATTTTCGGGTAGCTGAGGAGTGACTTGTTTGCTTGGTTAAAGAAAAATGATCGCTGAAATTTATGGTTGAACTTAATTTCAGACGCTCTTGGCTGCGAAAAGTCTACCGGAATTTTAAATATCCATGAAATAGTCAACAAATCGAACAAATATCAATAGTTTTAAGTTAACGATGGCCCTAAAGGTGCCCTTTCTATTTACTTTAAATGTCTCCCATTTTAAATGACGTGTTACCTGGCAGAACGCCAAAGAATCCCATGAGGTAATTTCGTTACTTCATTGAATTTATCTCATAATGGTATTTCTTCAAGGTTCATGATGGTCTACAATTAAGTCGATGCAACATTTGTGAGTAACCTGGGAATAAATATTAAACTTTTCTTTTTTCCTATTCCTTCACAGTGAAATCCTTCGCGTCATTGACTCCTTGCAGCTAACGGCGAAGAAGCAGGTGGCGACACCTGCTAATTGGACGGTGAGTGAAAAATAAATTACTCAACATATACCATAATGTGTAAGCAAACTTTATCTACTTACACAAAACAACTTCACTTGGCACATTTCCAAGGCCGCCCCAACTCTTGATTCGCTACAATGGGCTCTTATCCACGAACACGTCCGTAGATTCCACGGAATAAGTTGAAGGGAATCGGTTTCGGAATGGCAATAGGGGATCGAAGTTAAGATGAATAAGACAATCGACGTAGAACGACATATCCGAACGGAAGGCAAACTGCTAAAGCGTAGCATCTCAGAAATGTGTTCTTCCCTGATTAGAATACATAAATACGTTTGACCTTCGATTAAAATAATTTCGCGCAAACGAATCAATGAAAGAAACCTGAAAGCAAAGAGTAATGCTTTAAAATTTTCAAATTAGGCATTAACTTTTGGAATAGATAATCTTAGATATAATACGTGTATACGATTGATCATTGCACTTACGATCTCATTAATGGTAACCCAATACACGTGTTCATTTCTTTGGCTGTAAAATAGTGAAATGCTCTCGACGATTCATTACTCATTTCCTTTTTTTATGCATTTATATTATCTTATATAAATGTATATGTATATACATACATATATAATAATGCATGTGTATGTATGTATATACGAGGGTCATCCGGAAAGTAGTACCCGTTCGTGCCGCATGAAGTGCTGACGACGCGAGTAGCCGCTGGACGAGGTCAGATAGCTTCAGTGGCTTGTCTGCCTTCTCTGAGCCAAGTTGCGTGACGCTAGCATTGCCTGTGTTGTTTCTGTGATTGTTTACAATGTTTAAAAAAATTGAGAACGCCGCCAGTTGTGAAGTGAGGGCAGTGATTAAATTCCTCAATGCAAGAAACGTTCGCCCATGTGATATTCATCGCCAATTAAAGGAGGTGTATGGAGACAATGTAATGGACGAGTCGTCTGTTCGGCGGTGGTGTCGCAACTTCAACATGGGGAGGGGGAACACACATGACGATGAGCGTTCGGAGAGACCGTCTGTCATTACAGACCAACTGGTGAGCTCAGTTGACGAATTCGTGAGGAACGATCGGCGCGTCACAATTGATGACATCTGTGAGCATTTTCCCAATGTTTCTCGAACAATTGTTCATGAAATTGTTAAACACCATCTGCATTATGCAAAAATTTGTGCAAGATGGGTCCCTCGCGTATCTCAATGAGCTGGCGGCGAAGGACTATGCAGCAGGAATACAGAAACTTGTCACACGTTATGACAAATGCCTTAATTTGCTTGGAGATTATGTTGAGAAGTAGTTTAAAGTATCCTCTTTCAAATAAAATTTTTTATGTTTGTTAATATTTACTTTTGTGTCTTTATTTCACGAACGGGTACTACTTTCCGGATGACCCTCGTGTGTGTGTGTGTATATATATATATATATATATATATATATATATATATATACACATACATACATGCATTAGTCTACAGGGAGTAACTTATATTATATATATATATATATATATATATATATATATATATATATATATATATACATATATTTATATATATGTATACACTCGTACATGTATATATATATTAATATGTGTGTGTGTGCGCGCGTTTCAACAATCGTTTAATTCAAAGTAATTTGGTCCTTTATAAATTAGTTTTGAAGACATTGCTACGAAAAGACTACTGGCTAAGTTTTGATACCTCGTAAGAAATACTACGTTGAGTGGTTACAGGTAAGTTTGGATGAATTAGAGTGACAGTATTTTGTGTATTTTACTTCACCTTTAACACTTCAAATCTGAATATTTCTGTGTTACCTACAGTTCTGTAACACCGGAATTTGAGGTTAACTCTATTATTGCAATTGTAATTTAATTTTGATTAATGCAATTGTACCTGCTTACGGAAAGTAATCGCCATAATATTCTTATGCACATCCTGGTTTAAAATGTTTGGCTTTGCCCTGCAAACTCGGTACCCTTACTCCACTAAGATAAAGCACAGTAAACACCAAAAAAGAGTATCTTAGTAATAATTTTATTTATATAACCTGTTAAATATTAATTAATAATTATGCATATTTTAATGAATTTTATAATGGGAAGGCAATGAAAAGTACCTGTGAGACGAAAGATGATGTTTAGGGTGTACTAATAAATAAAAATTTGGTAGTTTGGATGAAATGACCCAGAATTTGAAACTCGATCAGAAGTACTCTAATTTAGTCCAATCAATTACTTCCAGATTCTTTACAAGTGTTTTCACTCTACCAATAGCCCCCATCTTAAGGATTCTGGTGGAATTTAAAATTAAATATTTTGCACCAGCATACAGGCTCCTTCGTGCCTCTCCATTGGAAGAAAAATTTTATGTCACTTACTCCTTGTCAATTGGACAAGTTCTTTAATGAACTCTAAATTTTTAATTCCTATAATGGATGTGGACTTCGGTAAAATGTCTCTCAATGGCTCAACTTCAATTCTAGGAGATAGCTTTCGAAAGTTTATGGTCTACAAATTTATGGGAAATGAGTCAGTGGATTACATAAACGAATCAATGAATTCAAAGAAATTGCGGAAGATGTCGGGACAGTAACATTTAGCGGAGTCATCCTAATGCAAATGCGCATTACAAATGCAACAATTTCGAAGCGCAGACTTGCCAAGTTTGTGGAATAGTCTGAAACCATAGGGTAAAGAATGGAAGTAAAGTATGGGATAACAAGAATGAACAAATGAAATAGACCAATAAATTGAAAAAAAAACTTTCGATAAAGGAATGGCGAATGTGAATTGATCCACAAATCTGATCCAAGGTTGCAATTGCCATTCAATTGTTTGAGACGGGTTTCAGGGTCATTTCTCTCGTTTCTCCCTCTGTATGTGGCCGCGCTCTCCAGCCGGGCGATAAGGTCATGATTCTGCCGAGTGTCAAGAAGGAAGAGCTGTCGAAGCTGTTCCCTGGGGGCGTGGACACCGTCAAGATGCCCTCCGGGATCGAGTACGTCCGCACCACGACCGACTACTGAAACGGGGACGAGCTCGCCGGAGCCGCGAGAGTCCACGTGGTGGCGGGTAGGGAGAGAGGGCAGTGGGGGGTTGGGGGGGGGGTTTCTTCTTCATCGAGGAGGGCCCTCGACACAATTACCATTCAAGTCCACGCCACATCAAGAGATAAACTCACTCTCTCCCTCGACCATCCTATTCTCTCCTCCGCCAACCACTCTCCCCTCCCTCCTCCCCGGGGACCCTCGTCTCCCCATCATTCCAATCGCCCACGCACACACTCCCTCCCACCCCCTCTCCGATCCTCCCCCCCCCCCCCCGAAAAATCTGGGGATAGTCGCCGGGTCGCGCCGATGAGGGAGCGGCTTCCTTCAGGACACCTTTTAACCCGTTGGTCACGCAGGGGAGAGGAAGACCCTACACACCTACCCACCATACCGCGGGGCGTGAGAAAGGAGGAGGCGGAGGATGGCGGGAAGGAGGAGAAGGGCGGGGCGCGGTATTTCTCTCACGACCCAATCACCTGCGCGCGCCTGTTTCCTGGTGACACGGTTCATATCCACGCAGTCACACTTCCCACCTAGAGAGAGAGAGAGAGAGAGAGAGATTTGGGCTTGATTTACTGCCAAAAATAAGCTAAAGTTGAATTTATCTTTCCTGTGAATGCTTCATAAAAAATGCAGTTAGCGTGATTCCTCAGGGCACGATAGCTGAATTTTAAATTGCCAAAAGTACTCCTTTTCAGTATCTTCTGAGTGCATTTATTCATAGAAAAAATGTACCTATTTGGAAATTTTGATGATTTACATTGTAACTAGTGTATTTGTAAATAAAGCGTGTCCCCCTTATCATTTCTCGGATGTTTTGTTATTTTTATTATAAAACCTTTGATCCATTATTTCTGGACTTAATCCTGCTAAATTTGTCACAAATCAATGGGCTAATCCATGCGGTTAAGACCCTCATCTTTCGAAGCTGCAAGTCAACTCCTAAGTTTTCATTCTTTTTGGTCGTCCTGAGAGTGACCGCGGCAGCACATCCGTTTCAATGCTCTTGCCAACGGGTCAATGGATGCGATTTGTAAGGAATGATATTGAATATTTGTTTTTCTGAAGGATTTCCAAATTGACTTATTTCCCAATTACGATGCGCTTTGAAAATACTCGGACTAAGTTCTTCACTTGTGGAGGGAGCACTTCAACGGCACATAAGAATTGAAGATTCCTTTTTGATTATTTTCTTGTGATTTCCTCTTCTTGCTGGAGGATTATGCCGCTGGAGTGAAAACTGTTTTATGTTGCTGCTCTGGTGAAAAAATTTGGAATTGATGCATCGGATTCGATGAATGCTGTCCCTGGCATCAGCGCCATGCAGCAATTCCTGAACCAACAAAACTCTCTCGGTCATGGATTATTGGCGACAGAAGATATGGAATCCCCCTCCGAACATCACATTTACTCGTTTTTTATTTGCGTACATCGAGTTTTTATTGACTTCGCTTCGTTATTGCTTCCTGAGCAATGTCACGTACTTATTTCTCCTCCACTTAAATAAACACGAGAAGAAAGGGTACCTACTTTTTGGATCTATGAGGATAACGGTAGCTTTATGGCTGTTTTTTAAAATGTGAAGGGAAAAGCACACGAGCATTTTTTTCATCTTCTTAGTTCAGTCTTTTTTCCGACTCCATTTTCTAATATTGGCTGAGGTTCCTTCTCCCGTTATTTGCGAGATTTTTTGCGTAACTCTTCGCAAGAATTTATGATTTAATTTTTTTCAGACATGATCAGGTACTACATCTTTACCCAAACGCAATAATGTAGTATATTGCAAGCTATAAGCTACGCTTTCGTAAATTTCGATATTTGACATCAGTCATTCGTCTTATGAAAATCAGAATGCTGTAATAACGTTAGAATTTAAGTCAAATTGCATTATGGCATATCACGCCACAAGCATGACGCATACGAGTTGTACAACCTTTTCCAGACTCTTTGCCAATTAGTTCTTCTTTTGGAAATACAGTTAGTTCTCTGCAGATATTTTCCGTCCACAATGGAATTAAGAACTCGGATAGCCTGCAGTGCAGCCCTCCGATGCAGGACGTGTACGGTCTCCTTGGACGCATGACCACAAAACATCTTGGCTATGAAATTCAAGTGGCCACTTGTACATAAAAAAGTATAATTCATACGATTAACACACATTGCTCTGAAGCGACAAAGACTTAAAACTGTAACTAATGTTTCAAAGGAAAATTTAATATATACTATAGAACTACATTCTACTGAGAATTCTCCCAGTAAGATTAAGCCCACGATTGAATGAGTCTATGTACTCTTTGTGCAAGAATTAAGATATTTATTTTTATATCTGAGGAGGTTTCGTGATCTTTCACATTGCAATTAAATGTTTAAGATAATTATTAAGTCCACTTCAAAGGACGCTTAATGCATATTATTAAGAAAATGTGGTAAAAACCAATATCCGTGGCTGGAAACCTATGAAAATAAACTAATTTAATGTAGATATAAACGGGAAGAAGTAATTAGCATAAAAAAACAATATCAATATAAGTGTCTGAATCACCTGAAAGACGGGATAAAAAATGATATAATCTAGTGTGATTGTGCTCCAAAAGGAAAATTAATCTGGTCGATCAGTGATAGGACTGGGAAATCTTCTCTTGATAATTACACTTAAGACAATGGCAGCAGCAACTTAGCTCATTGAGTGGCCCCCAATGGTGGGAGAGTGGAGGAGGGGTGTTAATCTTCTTTTAATAATTGCTGCCGAAGTTGATTCGATGGTGGAGTTTACTTCTGAGTTTTTTGAAACTTTTTTTAATATTTAAGAGATGGATTTGGTGCATCTCAATGACGCGGAAACAAAATATTCTCTTTTGGTTGACCTTCATGTTTTCATAAAAATGATGCTTAAATTTAATTAATGGCAAATGAATCGACGTTCACTCATGAGCATCTTATTGCTCGGTGGTTATTTTAAGGGGAAAAAATTTTTCTACAATTTCCTGTATCAGACCAAGGTGTGATCATTGTGGTGTAATGAACTACTCATGTTTTGCATAACTACATTTGCTAAATGTTTGCATAAATAAAAGTATTTCATTTCATTTATTCACCGAGTAGCCATTTGGAAATAACAAGACTAAGTGTATTTATGGATAAGTTAAAATTTAGTGACTTAATCTAGTAGGGATCGAAGCATTCTGTTATTGGATAAAATCCTTTTCACTCTATTATGTAAATGTCAACTGTTGTTTACACAATATTAAACAGATATATCTTGTAATGGAGTAACTATAGTGATCCTTTCATCGCTTTTCCGATTCGATGGCTATTTTCCAAGGAGAAAACAAAAAAAGGCATTTCCGAGACTAATTCTTCCTACGATAGCCTTCAATCCATAATCCCTAACGTCAGTGCCATTCTGAACTAAGTACGACGCAAATTTTGAAACAAATTTCCGTGACATGTCTCTGTTTTACATGAAGCAAAAATTAAGGGCCGAAACCGGTCAATATAACAAAAGTAGCATCGCATTGTCTTTCTATCGGAGAGCAGTCTTCTTACTTGCACTTCTATGCTATAAGCTAAGCAAATACTCACGTTTTGTGCAACTGAAACATAAATTGAACTTTTTTTTTCATTTATGTCGAGTTTCATATGAGAAATGCATTACCTACCCCGTTAGCAAGAGCATCCTTCGTCGAGGAACGCTTCGCCAAGTGGGGTGAAGGATGTTCACGCCTAATATGCACAATGGAGTTTCAATTTATCCCGGGTCCTTTCTTGTACGTCACTCTCGTTCCTTCTCTTTGCCTCTCTCCCTTCCCATTCTCCGTTATAGTGAGCACACACGCGGGATTAATCCAGCTCCACCGACTCCTCTTCGTCGGCCACAGTTTTAATTGCGATTTTTCTTCCATTTACCCATCCCATCCCCCAACACTTGTTCCCCTCCTCACTCAGTCACCCACTCACTTCCACTTCTCCGGGTTCTCGGCCCCCATCACCCCCGCAGTGAATAAGTCCTTTCCTACCGCACAAAGTAACAGTCACAGCAAGATTGTGACAGAGAGAGTTTCAATGCCCTTCATACTACCATGTACCCAAGAAGCTTCTGATCAGAAGTCTACTTCAACGCCATAAGACGAGTATGGAATCACAAATACTATCATTTTTGGAGATTCTCTGAAAATCTAGTATAAACTAGCTTCTCGAAAAATTGAAACAGCATTGATCAAGGTCATACATCCTCAGGTCAAGATGTAAGCACTACCTTTGAAAGGCGAAAGAAGTGTCCAAAATATTATTCACAGTATTCATAATAGTTTAACTTAAAGAATGCTAATTCAAACATGCAGTTGCTGATTAAGCTTATGAAATTGCAAATGCAAATTGATGCCAGAAAAAAATATAGGATACCTGTATGGTAAAAATATTTCAAATCAAAAAAGATAAACAACCCGACCGAATAATAGTTATAAATATGAAATTTCTTCTATAATGATATGCTGACTGTGAATTGAATTACTGTAAGTCAACGATGCTTCAAACACCATAGACGTCTTACTGCCAAAACGGACTCTAAATAACCTTTAGCAAGATACGGTGCATACGCCAATGCTGCCCAGTTGCTCAGAAACAGCCCTTTTTCGTACGGACTAGCAAAATAGGCAGTGTCGGAAATATCTAGTATACTTATTGGCCCGTTCACATGATAACAACTGAAATTTAAACATTCGCGTTCTCTTACCGTTACTCTAAATATGATCGTGTGAACTGCCCTTTATGTGCGTGCATTTTTTATCCGGCTTTTAACGACCACCTCCAAGCAGGGAGGCAAAGAGTAGATGAATAACGAGAGGAGAGTTGTTTGGAGGTGTACGGGTAGGTGCGGGGGAGGGATGGGAACACGGGAAAGAAGAAGAAGACGTAACTGCGCTGGCGGGGACTCGGCTTGCTCATTACTGGCCGCGTACGATTTGAGGGAGTGGCGCGGGTGTGTAGGAGGCGCTGCCGGGCGGAAACACCTCCCTACCCCCAGGAGGATGAAATTTCGCCCCCGGAAGGCTTTTGTTTTTTCGCTCTCGCTCGCTGAGGAACGCGTGAAACCGGGCGGTTTGGAAGGAGGGAGGGGGCGAGGGGGAGGTAGGTTGGCGGCCTCTCGCACTCGGAGGAAACCTCATTCCAGTGGGGATTTTAACGCCTCACTTCTCTTTGTCCACGAGAAAAATACGCGGCGCTGTGATCGCCGTCGACCGCACACGGTTGGAACGGGAATGAATGCGTGGCTCTTCGATGGCGCGCGGGGCACGCTTTTCTTTTTTTTTATTTCCCATTCACTACCGAGACATACCCGCGCACCCACGAGCAAACAAGCAAACTGTATCCATTCTGTTCCAAAGCACAGTGAATCTAAACGCCTTTTTTTCTGGCACGAATGGGGTTTCAACTCGCGTCGTAATTGTTTTAGGTGCCTTCGGAGTGTCACTGATGCCATACAAAAGCTCCCGTGAGGGACGTGATGGAATGAAAGAGGTTTTTGGGTATTGTGAGGTCTCGCCGAAAGGTCGGAGACTTCATTTGAAGCGCAACGATGCTGTTAAGGGAGACGGGATTAAAAATGACAGCTATTCAGAACATTTAATCGTGCAAAGAATATTTGTCTTTTTATTGGAAAATCCACGAAATCATTTTAATGTGGCGACGATGTAATGAACAGCTCGAGAAATTAGAAGGTTTTTAATGAACGTTTGAAAATCACTATGGCATCGCCGTCCCATTTATGAGTTGAATTTGAGGGAAATGTTTCCACCATCATAGTGTTTCTTTCTTGTGGAATTTAGGTATTGGATTCATAAAAAAGCTACCTTGACCGATTGACAAGTCTTAAGAAAAATAATTTTCCTTTCAAGGAGCAATGGTTACTCCATCATGATGTGTATTTAATGTTATTTAAAGGAGAAATAAACAAATATAAAAGTAAATTACGTACATTTTAATGAAAAAATCCTTCTACTATACCTAACGCAAAATTTTAATCTTTCTTACCCTATATTTATTTTCATCCAAACTCATTTCTAAATTCTCGCGTTCTTGTTTGCCACTTCACTAGCAGCAGGTGAGTTACCCTTCGTACTAAACTGATTTTGCGGCTGCCATCTAGGAAGCTATAGCGAAAGGAATTTGCTGAATTATTTCACAAAATATGCAAACTTCTTTCCCAAAAATAAACCCATTTCATGAAAAATTGAATACACATATTCTTCCGCTGTTCAAGATGCGATTAATGTCAAGAATAAACTCCTGATTCAATGAGTTAATGCGTCCATACACCGCCAAGACGTCTAGAACAGCAGGATCCATCGCTAGAGGAAGTGGGATCCTTTGATTTTAAGATACCACCCGAAGTGGAACGTTGCCTCTGGGTCAATCGGCGACCACCTTCCATCGGTGGATATACCGCAGCCGTGTGACGCAGGCTTCTAGATTGAATTCAGGCTGATTGTTTATTGGATCGGGACTCCGCCCACCCCCTCGACTGACTTACTGTAATTGACGTGGCGCGCAGTGATTCAAAGGCTCTTGCGGGCGAGGGGCGAGCAGTCTTTTTCATGGCTTCGCCGAGGAGGGTGTTGAATCAAAGAGGACGACGGTACGGGCGAGAGCCTCGCGTGTATCCGCGTGGAGTCTCTCCAATTGCGAAATACGCAATTAAGGAAATGAAACGGGAGGAGGGTAGGTCCAATTCACGCCGAGGGAAGGAGGGGTGTTCTGATAGAAGGGAAGGGGAGAAGGAGAGGGGCTTAGCTGCGGAAAGAGGATGGGAAACCCTCCTCCTTCCAGGACAGAGCCCTTAACGTTCTTCATCATCCACCCTCTTCTTATTCCCCCACCCCACCCGAAGGGTGAACGGGGATTTTTTTTCATAGAGCCAAGGGAAGCAAGTAGGAGTTATTTCTTTTGGCTGCAGGGGGGCGGGGTTATCAAGGCAACAGGGGGGGGCAGAGAAGCGGATTAGAGGCTAGCCGTAATCCTTCATCACGCGCTGCATATTTGAACGAGGCCGTGCACTCGGGGAGTGCATGCGGTTCAGAGTGTGTCGCGGATGACCGTGGGGAAGTGGGGGAGGGAGGGAGCGAGGGTGAGGGGAGAGAGAGGGGATGCGGCACGTGAAGCTGCGCAAAAAGGCGGGGATGGGGATATAAGTGGAGGGAGAGGGTTAGAAGTAGAGGGGGGGAGGGTAGGTTGAGGGGGATTGAATAGGGAATCAGAAAGAGTAATTAAGGGAGTTCGGGAATAGAAAGGGGGCAGGGCAAGGACTTTAAGCCTCAGTTCGTGTTAATGAACATTTTTCCCCCTGCATAATTTTAGATTTTCGAAGTTCCGATAGCTGGTGAAAATATAAAACCGTTCCTGTGAAGTGAATTGGCATAATTATTAAAAAATGTGTGGCTTGCACCTCTCTATCCTCTCCTGCGCCAAATCTACCACATCCGACCGCACTAGGAGAGGGAATAAAATATTAATTTTTGACTCTCCGTTTTAGGGAAAAAAAATTACGCTCGAAAAACCGGTCGCAAATCGGAGATTTTTCTCAATCGAATTTTGGAAACGAATTGAATTACTTTAATCCAAATTTTTTTTCTTTGCCGCCAATGAAGTGGACGAAATTTATTTTTCGTCGCTACCATCAGGTCAAGGCGCACCTACTCATCCTACCGGGAGACGGAAAGGGCTAAAAATCTAATAGCAAAAATTCTCCTCTGACCGAATGAACATTTCCGAGGGACAGTGATTTGGTTAGAATGATTTTTAATCAATTTTGACTGAATTCCGGGACGTTTGTCTGCCTGTACCTTTCTTGAAGTTGTTGACGGTCAGGCGGAGAGAGTCGTGTATGAAAGAGAGACGTGATCACTGTGGTCAAGTTGCTGCCACGCCCTTTAGTATCTTTGTGGCTAAGGATTTTGAGATGTGTGGTGATCGAGAAGGGCGTGAATGACTTGGAATGGGCTGGATTAGGCGGGATATCGAGGAGGCGGCGAGAAAGCGGACGTGCGAGGAGTGATAGTAATTGCGTTGGATGGAATGCGAACAAGATAAGCAAAGTATCGCGTTTCCGTATCTGAACGAATTAAAAAAAAATATACGTTTACCAAAATAGAGAGTGTAGACTTGAGTCCTCGTAGGAATAAATAATTATGCAGTCTTCGTCATAAATAAACAAGCACCTTGGGATAAAATACGTTCAATTCAGTTGAAAAAAAAGTTAGTTTTGAATTACAATTAGAGTAAGTTATGCTCATGCTCTCATGCCCATGTAGCGTTTTGGATGGGTTTCTCTCCATTTAATGCAACGAGCAGAAGTACTCCTCCAGCATAGTTTCCTCAAATTACAAACAGTCATCAATGCTGACTACGTTGTCCGAGGTACTTATTTAAATTTGAAGATTACAATAATTAAATTGATATTTGTCAAGAAATCGACGTCATGCCATATTCCAACTAAAATACCTCGGTTACCATTTATATACACTTCGATCGTCGTCTGTATTCACTTTTCTCGAGTTAGAGACTTGGAAAAAGACTTTTTTAAAACCCCCTCATTCATTCATGCAAATTCATCATGAATTAAACAGCGCACGAAGTTGAAAATATTTCTCCTTTAAATTAATTCAATGCCAGTGCTTTTTGATGTTAAAAGTCTCTTTCAATTAGATTAGAAACTTTGGGGGATCGAGCGAAGATTCTGAGGTCATGTGATATAGATATACTTAGTCTGGTTCAACGTTTAAGTCGAAAAGAATTTGGTGAGGAAGAGAAGTCAGGGAGTGGCGGCAAGATGATGGGTTCCATGGTGAAACGGGTAATTAGTCTCACGCTCTGGTATCACACTCAAACGGTACTAGGCTTACCCTAGTTCAGGGGATCCTCTCGATGGCATACTTCGATGCACGGTCACAGATATCTCAGCAGCACGGAGGGACTCCAGCCGTTAACCTCGCAGATACCGATTCTGTGGTATGTAGGGCGGGCCGATGTCTTCCAACGAGATCAGGAGTATGCACCAGTCCAATGCACTTACTGGGTGTACGGGCACTCCAATCGGGCATCACATTTGATGCCATCCAACATTTTAGCCTAGGTGTGTTTGAACGGAAGAATAAATTGCTCATTTAGTCAACCCTCATAATGGATAAAGAGAACAAAAATGTTGGCATAATTTGTGTTCATTATTATGCATAGCGTTATTTTGGAAATACAAGGGTTTTAGAAATATTTTTCAGACCCAGATTTTTTCAAGAGGAATTGTTACGTGCCTGAAAAATATTCGCAGACAACATTTCAAGATCAAATATGCAATATGCCTATCAGCAATAATTGTTGCAGCGATAGCTAGTAGTAAAAATAACATGAATTGGCAAAAATAATCAAGGAATAGGTAAAGAATGATCTCGGAGGAGAGACCAGTTCCTTAGCCCAAGTTTTAACATCTCCAACCTAGATTTGGTTGCAAGTCTGGTTCAGGAGAGAAACTGTTACAGGAGACTACATGTAAAACAACTGTGGAAGGAAAACTGTACGAGTTATTCAAGAATGTTGACTGACGTAATTGAGAAATGTTCAAGAACAAATAGAAAAATTTAACAGATATAATACAGTATATTTACTAATATTTTTAATAAAATAAACTTATAATACAACTAATATTTATAACCAAAGAATATTTATGAGAAAAACAAAATTTGCACATTTCCATAGATTTATTTTTGTAACGTACAACGCGTTCCAGTTCATCGAATCATCATCAGGCACAAGAACTTCCACTCCATCTGTTGAATAAAAAAGAATATTTATTCCTAAAAAAATGTATCTTTGTTAGTTCCTATAATTTTGCTATACATTTGGAAAATAAATCCAAATGGCCAACTTATTTAACGCCATTCCATCCCACTCATTAACCTGAGGATGGGTTGGATAGGTGGGGATGGAGTTCCTCAGATAAATATCATACCCTAGGACGTGTGAAATTTACACATTCGGGGTACGTGGTTCAGGCCTTAGGGCCATTCCGCATTGGGTTTAGCCGGGTTGTGGCGTGAGGCATGGACTGGATTTGAATGCGAGATCCACCGGACATTAACAGAAAGCCCACAAAGTGATTGAAGATTTTCTTCTATTTACAAAAGTATTTATCAAATCCAAAGTTTATGACAGGGGCGTCCACAGTTTTTGGATTTCTGGACCACTTTGGCTGGAGAACACACTCAAAACACAAAGACTAACGTTTGATGTTGAGTAAGCAAAAGATTAGTGGATAATATGTGTTGTATAGACTGTTAGTGTCCCATAGTAAGATCTTCGAGGCTTTGTTTTTTGACATGGAGATTATACATGACCATAATATAAATTTACGACAGCAAATAAAGCAAATATAAGTATATAAAAGATAAAACTTGATAATAAAATAATTAAAATTTAAAAATAATGGAAAAAAGGCAGCGTAAAACAAGTGGAATGTTTGACACCAAATGAGATATCAGATTCGTTGTGGAGGGAGTTGCAATTCTTTTGGTGCTTTCAAATTGTTCAGTCGTGCTAGTTAAAAATTGCTTGTGGGGCCGCAATCATGTCCATCCTCGGGGACGCATGTGGCCCGCGGATTTGACATTCCTGGTCTTTAACTCTACCCACCGGATTGCCTCACCAACCGAAAGCAATAGGCAGCATGGAAGATTTATTTTTATTTTATTTTTTATTCAGTATTAGTCCGAAAACAGCGCATTTTTGGCCTTTACATCGAACTGTTAACAACGATAACAATGGTCACATTTACAAACACCCAAGCCCTAGATGGAGGGAAACTCACCCAGGCGGGAATCGAACCCGCGACCCTTGGCAGACGAGGACGTTACCCCGCCGCCACCGGGGTCGGCCATCTTTTCCTAGTTAGCAGTTCTGGAAGCGGCAGCGAAAGTGAGCACCTAAAAACTTTGCTTTTTGCGCTGCTACGTTGTCTTTGGTAGAGGAGAGCCATTTCACCTCGTTGCGGTTGCCCGCTTCTCCCTCTGAGGCGATGGTCGAGGCGTTCCGCCCGCCGATACAGTTTCCGCCTCCACTTCGTTCACAGCGGGGAGCGATCCGCTCTTCGAGCGGTGTCCTCCCCCCAACCTCTCTCGTGGAGCACGCGCAGGCGGACACAGGCGACTAAGGTGGCACGACGCTGGGGCAGGCTGGCACGTGACGGGGTGGGTGGCGGGGCTAGGGGATGAGACGGGGGCCACGAGAACGACACAAAAGAGCCTTTAGCTCCTCGACCTCACGCACAGCAACGGTCCCCCATAAAGGGCCCATCGAAGGAAGATCGGCGCCAGGATTCTTGCTTTGCCAGCGGATATTCAGCGTTGTGTGTCACGATTTTCCTTTTCGTTTCCCATGCCTCATTCTCAAAGACGTAGAATGGGTGGAGCTCAATTTTGTGCTGAGAAATTTTGTCGCGGAGGATCTTCCGAATTAATTTTAGCTCGTCCGATTCTCATAAGGAAAACAACTGTGGTAATTTTGTGATGATAATTCTATCCAACGGCATCATATATCTTAAGTACTCTCTTTGTACGAAACCAAAGTAGACGTGGTAATAATACTTAAAGCTAGAGACCCGAATAACAAAATCAGGGATCTATAAGGCATAAAGCCAGCAAAATAATCACGACACTGACTTCAGCATAATTATTGAAACTGGTATATGCATTAAATATAACTTCCCTTGCAATTCACCTGAAACTGTATTCGGATTATGATGAGCACAAAGATCACGACCAGTTTCTAAATCAAATAAAAGCAGCGTTTGAAGTAGTTGAAATTTACCTGAAACTTTATTTTCGATCTCAAATAAGGTAGTATCCTGTGTTCAACTTAAAATCTCAAACAACGACCAACAATTAAAAATTAGTATTTTTAGCGAATTACTGCTTTGTTTTAAGTCTCCTTTTTCCCTTTGTTCCTGGTTGATTGAGTTCAAAGCATGATTCAAAATAATTACTTACGTACTGCATTTGATTTACTTGCTAAGTGATCCGCGCACATCGGAAGCAAGAAATCGATACTATTTTACGTGAAATGAGAAACTCTCATTTCGCTTATCACTCCAGGATCAAGTTTGAAGTTAACCGGAGCTGAATCTTAATTATTAACGTCAGGCCATTGATGAAAAATTCTCTCGCCGCCAGAGATGTTGAACGCCCTTCGAGTTCACATCAAAGTGAACATGACTGATTAAAGGCACCATAAAATTTTCGGAGAATGGAAGCTCCATTGCCTCTCGGCAAAAAGATCTTTTAGTATGCACTGACACGCTTAAGAGAGCGTTATCCGTCTCGATGAACCCTTTTCCTCGTTTTCGGGAAAGTCTGAATTTTGGAAGCGCCAAAACGACTGCAAATATTCGACCCCGGTCCGACGCGCCCGTTTCCTCCGATCTAAACTTTCCCTTTATTTTGTGAGGCGTAAGCGTTTGCCATGTGAATTAATGTAGCGGCGCTGTGCTGATACCAAAGCAGCGAGACGCCCGTAACTCTCCCGCCCCTCTTCCACCCCCCCCCCCGAACCCCACCCGCACTCTCCTTCCCGAGTACGCAGATTGGGATCTCAATAATGGGGACGGTGGGAAAAAAATATGAATAACGACGTTCTTTATTTAGTTCGCAACGGACAATTGTTCCCTCGGGAACGCATAACTCCGATCTCCTTCTTTTTTTAAATAAAAACAATAAAAAAAACGAAAAATGTGCGATGCTTAGTTACGCCCCAGAGGGGAGGGTGGGGGAATAGGCGGGGGGTGGGTGGGTTGACAGTGGTCCCGCCCTGCACAAAACACAGGCGTGTGCGTAAGTAAATAGATCTCTCAGGTGCATGCGCTGCTGCTCCGGCCTTTTTTTTATTGTCGGTGAGGAAATCCAATAAAAGCGGCCTTCCGGAGGATCTAAATCATCCCCGCGACGAAGATTTCGATAATTCTTGGCCCGGAGATAAGGGAGGGGAGCTGGGAGGGAGGGCTCTTTTTTTGATACGTGATGGTAACGCCAAGATATTAAACCATTCCCACAGAATTCAGTGAGATCTGCAATTCCCCGAAAAGATTTTATAATTGATGAATACGATGGAGAATCCAGCCTGTCGGACAGAATTACCCCAATGTAGGATAAAAACGTCGTTCGTCACATCATTAAATCGCATAAATGCGCCAAAGGTCCAAATTTAAGCTGATACAGACATCATTGAAGCCATTAATCTCTCCAAAAATAATTATCTTGTTTGAATTTTTTTAAATTGATGGATGATATCCAATGTTCATTGTGGTTGTGTGAGGGAAGATGTATAGGGAACTATCCATTTTTTTCCAATATAAGCTTCAAAAATATCACCATTGGGATATATTGGCTATTGTTATTCAGCTAGCATAAAGGAGGTTTTAGAACTGTCCAAGGTATAGTTAGATTCGAATGCATATTGCTAGTGGTGATGTACGAATATTCAGTTAATTGTTGACGATATAAGAATAAATGTACATTTTTTCCGAAATTATTTTCACTAAAATGTCAACCCCTTTTAAACTGCTTTTACTTCCGCATGATCCACTGTTTCAATTTTATGTATTTACAAATAGACGAGAATTATTCAGAAAGTTTCCTATATCGTTGTGCACACATTAATGTTCCTTTCAATAATCCGAGCCATGATTTTCATATTAAATGCAAACGGCTCAAGGAGTGATTTTTTGTATCTTTCACTGAATTTTAGTTTTGAAATAAATTAAATTAGGCATTATTTTCAATCTGATCGCAGATACATCCCAACATATACCTTGTTCTCTTATTATCTTTCATTCAGTCAAACATCTCTATTTTTGTGATTTCGTGTAATTCCTTCCGTAAAATATTTATAATTTTGTCGCATTTTTCAGCGAATTTTTTGAGCAAAATAGTATTCTCAAATTAGGAGAGCACTTGTATTTAATTGAGGAACTAGAGAAGATTATCATTAGTCACCCATTTCCCTCTCCAACTATGATTTCCGATCGGCTCAATACAATAAAACCTAGAGGAATGACTGATTAAGATCAAGGTAGACTAGTAACTTAAATGTAGGGGGTCAGATTTAATTGTTAATGCCCTTTTTAATCCAAATGAATCAAATAAAAATTCTTGAAACTACCCTATATTAGTGATGGATTATGCACCATGCGTTTTGTTATAGGAGAAGCCGATGCGAATCCTTGGACATGATTGCTTCGATCCCTCGGTATGGATGACTCTGGGTTTAGGTATAGTCACGATATTACTTTATACAATCTTTAACTCAATTATCACTGCCAAAAGTTGGTTGTTGTACTCTTCATTATGATACGCTGGGGTGGTTTACCGTTTAATTACTGGTTCTGTTCCGTAAGAATACGATGCAGTTAACGAGACCCACTAACAGCGAAGGCTTGTGGTTCGATAGAATCTCCGTTTCGAAGAACAGCGTCAAACCAGGTTATTTTTTTACCAAAATTGTGCGTGTGCATTTATTTCCTCTCGCGATCACTCGTATTATCTGAAAAGACGGATTTGCGAATATTTCGAGGGTGGACACGAGCTTACAAAATGTGGGGAAGAGGACGGCGATACGACGGATACTAATCTCTTAGGCATGCCAGCCTTCGGATATCTTCGGGGAGGGGGAGAGGGAGGGAGTGGCGAGTGGGGGGGAGAGGTCGTCATTGTGAGGAGGGAGGGGCGAAGACATTGAGAGGATGGAGTTGACGAAGTCGGCGCTTTAACGAGCGCAAGGAAGAAGGAGAGGGGATATGTCGGAGCGACATGAAATGGCATTATCCGCTCCTTCAATCCCTTCTCTGCTCAGAAATTAGTTCGGCCAAACGGACCAGTATACAACATAAATGTGTCCTGAGTCAACCCGTTGGGTGGAAAGGGAGGGACGAGAGGCGGGGGGAAGATGCGTGCCCTACCAACTAGAGGAGAACCGACCGCCTTGAGGGAAAACTGCGAGTCACGGGCGAGTGCGTACCGGGCCGACGCGATACGAGGCCTTCCCGCCCGCCCCGACCGGCCCCTACCGCACAGCTCGACACAGCCTCCCACTTAACCTAATCTGACTCCATCTCCACGCCATCAAAACCCAGCCCCCCGCACTCCCCACCCCACCAACTACCCCCAAAACCAACACCCTAACTGCCCGCTTTTACTACTCTTCGGGACATCGTATCCCCTCTCTAAACCCAACCCCACACCCCCAGGCCATCTCTCCGACCATCTCACCCCCTCGCTCTCTCCTCTTATTCCAATCGCCACCGATGTACGGTAACGGAGGTATGTCCCCAAGGGGATTTGGAAGGGGGTATCGGCCCCCCTTTAACCTCGCTTTCACCCTCAATGGTTCGCCACCCTAGTGGGGGAGGGGGGGGAGAATGTTACCCACACTTCCACCCCGCCTCCCCCCCACCTTCGCCAGCCCCAGATCTAACTCTATCCGGGTCAGATAAAAACGTCTTTCTGCCCCATTTCCCTACGGAAAACCCTCAGCAGGCCAGAATAAAAGCTCCCTCGATGCCCCCACCGTCCCACATAAATCTCTCCAACCCCTCCCTTTTCTCTCCGCCCTCGCCTTCCACCTCTCCTCCTTGTGACCCCCACCCGCCCGTAGGGGGTCTCTCTCTCTCCTCCCCCTCAGGACTCTGACTCTCCATTAACCCCCGATCTACCCCCTCCCAGCCTTCCCGATCCCATGGAGCAGAGTTTATACGGCCCCGACTTTTAAGCCGTATATAGCGATCCGAGGGGGTGGCAGACGGGGTGTCTGGGGAAATGGCGAAGCGGCGATGCTCAAATTCAAAGCCCCGTCGGAATGGCTTCCTTCCAGAGGCGAGAGGCGTGGATGTGTGCGTCCCCCGCTGTACGCACGCTGGAGTGGGGCCCGCGGAGCCAAAAACAATTGGAGGGCGGATTGGGAGGGAGGAGACGAGAGTCGGGGGACGCGAGGGGGAGGAAAGAAGCCCCGAGGCGGAGGCAATGAGCTCGGAGGGAAAAGGAGTTAAATTGGCAGTGACGAATGGTGTTCGGAGCCTCGATGACGTGGTGGCCCTTGTTGGGAAAAGAGTGGCCCTATGATTGGCCGGGCGAAGGAGGGCGGAGGGGTGGGTGGGAAGGGAGGAGGGAAAGGATGAGGTGGTGAAGAAAGTCAGGAGATGATGCTGCTGCGAGAAGGGAGGAGTTCCTCTTGGTGGGGTGGCGAAAAATGTTTAAGTCCACTGAGTGAAAACCAAAGAGGGTTAATCTTAAGGTTCAGTTTGAACGAAAATCATGAGTTTCACGTGCATTGATGAAACATGAGCCTTAATCGACACAGACGGATCGTAGAAATATGCCATCAGGCAAATTCGATTAACTATGATAATGAATTAGTAACGAAGGATTTCGCGGCGACGTGCTAATGATACCAAGGCTATTGGGATGCTCCGACGTTGATTTGGTTGGCAGGACGACGGTTCCGCTGAATGGCAGACAGAATCTTCAGATCGGAAGAGGTCATCTTCAAACCTGAAGATTCTGACTGCTACGGCAGCGAAACCATCGTCCTGCCGAATACATGTAGACTAATGCGGGAGCAACCCGATAACACGTGGGTCAATTGTAAGATGCATATATTACAGTAAGCTAACCTTTTGTTTTCAATGCTGAATACCGATTCGATACTTGCCATTTTCAAGGGGGCTTAGTTCAATTTTGCGTAGCTAGGTAAATTCCTCAAAAAATATGCTATTATATTCCGCTTAGTTTGAATCCAAAGTTATATCAATGGTATCAGAGAAAACTATATCGAATTAGGACGTAAACAAAAGTAATTCTAGTTTATCTACAATGGAAAAAAAGGAGTTTTCAAACAATAGTTTGTAATAAAAACAGTTTTGTGATACATTGGAAAAGAAAAAGAGCTCCGCTTTTAGCCAGCAATTTAAAACTACGACGTTCTACTTATGGAATTATGTCTTAGTAATTTCGCATAATCCATGTTTGACAAAATCATTAAGCACTATCATGCTCCACTGAGGAGTCTACCCTGAGCATCTGGTTCATGCAATCCCCGCCAGGCTAATTGAAAAAGCAAACTCACAAGAGGTGTGTACGCATAATGTGAATGAATACCGGAAAACACGTCTAGAGAGGCATAAAAAATATGAAATATAGCAGAGTTCATTTATGTTTTTCTAAATTCCTAATAAAATTCCTATTCATGTTTTTATTTTTAAATTTTTCCAAGGGGTCAAAATTCAAACACCTTACAATGGGATCTATTAGAGTGAGTAAACGGAGTTACTTAATATAGAATAAACGTAAAATATTAGTTTTACAATATTCAGTCTCTAAAACTGGCTGTAGAAAGTGTGGCCATTTTATCTTAGTAAAGATTTCTATATTTTTAAATTGGCGGAATAAATGCTTGCTTCACTCTTGAATATATCATGAGGCTAGCCATCACATCTACCGTCCCGCTATTTAATTCGGTGGACCACTCTAGTACAAGTATGTCACGGTTACTGACGAAGACAGATGGTCGAAATCCCTGTCCAAAGCCGGAGCTGGAGTACGCACTTCTCACCAAATGAAAAAAAAGGTTTTGGAGTTTTCGAAAAGAATGACATTTTATGAATGCGTTAAAAAATATTCTGCGCCCCACTCTGTAATTTCTACTCTTTATATTTACACGAGCCAACCTTCGATAACACTTCTGTCAAGTGCAACTACTGAGCTCATAAGATTGTAAAATAACTGAAATTTGAAAAAAATGCTCGCCGTGGAATCGCTGGTGAACGAGTAAAATGAAAATAAATGCTATACCGAAAGTTTACGACTTGAGGTGGAAATTCAGTTGAACTACATGTTTAATACAGAGGAAACTTCGTGCAATTCTTGGTTTTTATTTGATTAATTAGTTTAATAAAGCCCTTGGATATTAAATATGTTTTATATTCACCCATTATAATTAGGGAAAGTATTTATCTTGAGAAATGAAAGGCGCGCGAGCATCAAGAAGAGTGAAGTGGAATAATTTATCAGTAGAAAGAAAAGGGAATGGACTAAGGTTTGAACTTGAGCTGCAGATTAAACCTACGTGTAAAGAGCATGTGGAGGACAATGCAACAATTTCAGAGCGTAAAAATCATTCGCCTTGACTGGGACTCGAACCCAGATCCCTCAATATCCGGTCGAGTGCTTTAGCCACTTAAGCTACCGAGGCGTCCTCTTAAACTCTGAAATTTTGGGGCTTTTAAAGGTACTAGATGTTATGACGAAATACCGTACATACAATGTCACATGTATTCGTAGTCGTGCGCGAGGCGCCACTGTCCACGAGGTTAAA
The DNA here is from genome assembly GCF_022747635.1 of Hetaerina americana. Taxonomy (NCBI): domain Eukaryota; kingdom Metazoa; phylum Arthropoda; class Insecta; order Odonata; family Calopterygidae; genus Hetaerina; species Hetaerina americana. The sequence continues at coordinate 4,193,789 of NW_027287008.1, read as the reverse complement.
GCCAACTTTAAACACGTATGGTGTTTTCCCTTTGACAAATTCCAAAGAAACTGCGGGAGATGCCGCAACAGTAACTTTTAACGGAGTCATCCGCTAATGTGCATTTCAATGCAACAATTTCAAGTTACTGTTAAAAGTTACTGTTGCGGCATCTCCCGCAGTTTCTTTGGAATTTGTCAAAGGGAAAACACCATACGTGTTTAAAGTTGGCTTTAACCTCGTGGACAGTGGCGCCTCGCGCACGACTACGAATACATGTGACATTGTATGTACGGTATTTCGTCATAACATCTAGTACCTTTAAAAGCCCCAAAATTTCAGAGTTTAAGAGGACGCCTCGGTAGCTTAAGTGGCTAAAGCACTCGACCGGATATTGAGGGATCTGGGTTCGAGTCCCAGTCAAGGCGAATGATTTTTACGCTCTGAAATTGTTGCATTGAAATGCACATTAGCGGATGACTCCGTTAAAAGTTACTGTTGCGGCATCTCCCGCAGTTTCTTTGGAATTTGTCAAAGGGAAAACACCATACGTGTTTAAAGTTGGCTTTAACCTCGTGGACAGTGGCGCCTCGCGCACGACTACGAATACATGTGACATTGTATGTACGGTATTTCGTCATAACATCTAGTTCCTTTAAAAGCCCCAAAATTTCAGAGTTTAAGAGGACGCCTCGGTAGCTTAAGTGGCTAAAGCACTCGACCGGATATTGAGGGATCTGGGTTCGAGTCCCAGTCAAGGCGAATGATTTTTACGCTCTGAAATTGTTGCATTGAAATGCACATTAGCGGATGACTCCGTTAAAAGTTACTGTTGCGGCATCTCCCGCAGTTTCTTTGGAGCATGTGGAGGAGAAAATCGCAAAGGAGGCACTCAGGAGGAATGTTGAAACGACCGAGCGGGTCAAACTTTCAGTCAGAAATCCTGGGCGAAGAGCTAAATTATTTGCATGGGTTGCAGCGATGCATGTTTCCAAAATATGGAGCCCGAAGTAGCAGACTGTTCGTATCGACAAGTGTATTTGGAGAGTTGATCAAAAATAAAAGGGATAGATTTTTGGGCAGAGGATAAAACAGGTGAGGAAGAATAACGCTGGGAGGTAAAGGAGATGAAGTAAATGTGTTGAAAGAGAGAGGAATTATGTAATACGAGGGTCATCCGGAAAGTAGTACCCGTTCGTGAAATAAAAAGACAAAAGTAAATATTAACAAACATAAAAAATTTTATTTGAAAGAGGATACTTTAAACTACTTCTCAACATAATCTCCAAGCAAATTAAGGCATTTGTCAACGTGTGATAAGTTTCTGTATTCCTGCTGCATAGTCCTTCGCCGCCAGCTCATTGAGATACGCGAGGGACCCATCTTGCACAAATTTTTGCATAATGCAGATGGTGTTTAACAATTTCATGAACAATTGTTCGAGAAACATTGGGAAAATGCTCACAGATGTCATCAATTGTGACGCGCCGATCGTTCCTCACGAATTCGTCAACTGAGCTCACCAGTTGGTCTGTAATGACAGACGGTCTCTCCGAACGCTCATCGTCGTGTGTGTTCCCCCTCCCCATGTTGAAGTTGCGACACCACCGCCGAACAGACGACTCGTCCATTACATTGTCTCCATACACCTCCTTTAATTGGCGATGAATATCACATGGGCGAACGTTTCTTGCATTGAGGAATTTAATCACTGCCCTCACTTCACAACTGGCGGCGTTCTCAATGTTTTTAAACATTGTAAACAATCACAGAAACAACACAGGCAATGCTAGCGTCACGCAACTTGGCTCAGAGAAGGCAGACAAGCCACTGAAGCTATCTGACCTCGTCCAGCGGCTACTCGCGTCGTCAGCACTTCATGCGGCACGAACGGGTACTACTTTCCGGATGACCCTCGTATTATGTTGGAAGAGGTCAGGAAACCAATGGATATAGGGATGTTAGTAGGGAGGGTATAAATATTATATTATAAGATAGAGAAAAGACCGCCTCATCGCAAGCCGTACTCCTTTGTCTTTCCCTCTTCCTCTACTAACACCCTATCTCCATCCCCACCTTTACCTGTTTTTTCTCCCATCCTTAAGAGTTTCCCCAGTCACCTCTCCCCCAGCCCCTCCCAGCACGTGGAGACACCGTGGTTTCTCCACCTCCTATATTTTATATGTATACATATATATATATATATATATATATATATATATATATATATATATATATATATATATATATACACGTTAATATTAATATATATACATATATATATATATATATATATATATATATATATATATATATATATATATATATATATATATATATTATTTTCACACGCCGTATAGGGCTTAGTACTGGGTGATCTCTACCATCACCTACTAAACCGACCTTCGGGTTGATTACTACCGACCGATGAAGTACTGCGCCTAAACGCATCTAGACCGATTTCCAGCTGCTGCTGATTAACGGTTTTGTGACTTTTTATTGTTTTTGGTTTAGGGCAAGTTAAGGATGATTATGGTTACAGGATTAGGGTTTTGTATTATGAACTGGTTTTCATGGTAGTGTGTTTCGGGCGTTTATGCTTAAAATGAGGATTTTTGTCGTATGCCCATAGATTGTCTAAGAGGGGGTTATTCGTGGAGGCTAGTGATTTTGGGAATGACTCAGCTATTGATTGGAGGTAGGTGCGTATATCAGGTAGTTTGAGGTCTTTTTGAAGGGAGTCGTTACGGATGAACCAAGGTGCATTAACGATTTTCCTGATGGTTTTGTTTTGGAAAGTGCAAATTTTTCTTAGGTGGGTCTCTGCAATAGCCCCCCACGCCGGGTATCCGTAAGTTAGGATTGGCCTTATCATTGTTTTATATAGGGTTAGTTTTGTATTCAGGTTTAGTGGGCTGCCGGATTTTAGTAGGGGGTAAATTGAGCAATATGCTGCATTAGCCTTGTTCACTGCGTATTGCGTGTGGGCGTGCCAAGTAAGTTTACGGTCGGAGAAGACACCCAGAAATTTGGCGGTATCCCTTTGGGGTAGTTGGGCGTTTTTATAAAATAGCTTTGTTGAGCACGGTTTCTTCCATTTCCTAGCAAAGTTTACGACTTCGCTCTTTTCCGCGTTAATTTGCAGTTTCCAGGAGGTCATCCATTCCTCCACAGAGTCGAGGTGTTCTTGTAGTGTATCGGCTGCTGTGTCTGGACAGAAGGATTGGGAGGCGAGTGCTGTGTCATCGGCATATAAAAAGAGCTGCGTTTTTGGGTGGGCCGGAAGGTCATTTATGAATAAATTGAAGAGGGTTGGGGAAAGGATGGCTCCTTGAGGGACCCCTGCTAGGATGCGCCTGGGGTTTGAGAGGTTTGAATTGACTGATACTACAAACGTTCTTGAGGAGAGGAAGGAGGATATTATTTTGATGAGGTTGAAGGATAACTCCGTCTGTGCTAGTTTATGGATGAGTCCCTCCGTCCAGACACGGTCAAAAGCACGCTTTATGTCGAGAAAGGCTACTTGATTGTGCTTGTTGATGTTGAATCCGAAAGTAATATACTCGACAAGTCGTAGAATTTGGTGGGTGGTGGCCGTCTTTTTAGTGAAACCTGTTTGCTCTGGTCTTAATGGGTTTAAGCAGTGTAGCTCTTCTTGAAGGCGGTTTAAGATTAGTCTCTCCAAGACTTTACCCATGCAGGGCAGGAGACTAATGGGCCGATAGTTTGCGGGATCTTTCGGATCCTTACCAGGTTTGGCTAGTAGGATAATTTTAGCTTTTTTCCAGGCAGGCGGGAAGTAGCAATGAGTAAGACAGGCGTTGAGAATGGCTAGGAAGTGTTGGATGTAGGTTTTCGGTAGGTTTTTTAGGTGACAGTAGGAGATGAGGTCAAGGCCGGGTGCAGATTTGTATTTGGAATGGTTTATGACAGATTGTAGTTCAGGTAAGGCTATCGGAGGGATTGAAGGAGGGGGGGAGTGTGAAATGGATTGGAAGGTGGAGTATACTAGGTTGTCAAGTGGAGAGGGATCTGGGTTTCGGAAAATGGACTCCAAAACATCTGAAAATATAGTTGCCTGGTCTTTGTCAGAGTATGCTAGTTTACCCTGGTAAGAGAGCGGGGCAGGAGGAGTAGTCCTCTTTCTGAGAGATCTAGCAAGTGGCCAGACGGAGTTATCCTTGTGCGAAAGGCTGGAAATCTTTTTGTCCCATAATAGGTTTTTATGTTTCCTTAGCTGGGAGGTAACCAGGTTTCTAAGGGCACGGTATTTGCGGCCATCGATAGGGTGGTGAGTACGTTGCCAGAGCTGTCTGGCCTGGTTTCTTAATTGCATCAGCCGTATTATCGCGGCTGGAAGGGCAGGACCGGTGAGGTTTTCCGGATTTGGGCGGAGAGCTGAGGTTGCGGCGATTGAGTTGATTAAGTTTGTAAATTTGGAAATGGCAGAGTCGATCATATCTGTGTTGGATATAATTGGTAATGTAATTGAAGTAGAGCTGCAGGTAGATTTGAATTTGGACCAGTTTATTTTGGAAAAAACGGATAGGTGGCAAGCTGGGATTGAGCGGAATCGTAAAGGTAAGCGGGCAGTGGTCAGAAGCCGCGTTGTCGACGTTGCTGATGGTAAAACTGGGTGGAAGGGAAGTAAGGACGAGGTCTAGGATATCGGGGAGTGCTGGGTTCGGAGGGAAATGGGTTGGTAAAGCTGGTGATATTATGGCGAAGTTTTCAACTTGTTGTAGGCGGTGCAAAGAGTGCCCCCGGCTAGAATTGGTCCTGAAACCCCAGGCCGTGTGCTTGGCGTTTAAATCACCACCCAATATAGATCTGGAAGCTAGTATAGTCGAAAGGGCGTCCAGATCGTCCTTGGGGAGCTTGTAGCGACTGGGGGGGAAGTAGGCAGACCAGATTTGTACCAGACCTTCTCTGGTCATAATACTGATACCGACCAGTTCTAGTGTATTGGTTTTTGGTGGGCATAGTTGGTCGCAGGGGATATGCCTTTTTATGAGAATGGCAACACCACCCCCATGGCTATCGGGTCTATCCCGCCGGAAAACCTTGTAGTTGGGGATTGAAAAGAATTGGTCAGGTTTAAGCTTAGTTTCCTGTAGTAGAATGACATCTGGAGAGTGGTTGGCCACAAGATGTTGCAGTTCAGGGACCTTAGGGTGGATGCTATTACAGTTCCACTGAAGGAAACTTAGGTGTTGGGGAAGGGAAGGCGGATTACAAGCCATTTAGTAGCTGAATGAGGCAGGGGATTAGGTCAGTTTTAAGGATGGCCATAAGGGAAGCATTATCGTCGCTGGTTAGGAGCTTGGAAATGATGGAAAGTAGGGACGACTTCAAATTTGTCGGGACGGGAGGAACAGGATTTAGGTTTTGACTTGAGTTAAGTTCAGATTGGGTTGGTGCGGGTGTGGTAGAGGTTGAGGTGGTCTGGTTTGGAACAGGGCGGTCAGTCGGTGCAAAGGGGTTGGGACGAGTTTGCCATGCGTTTTGAAGGGGTGGAAATGAAGCTTGTGAAACGGAATTTGGCGGGGTGGGTGGAGAGCCAATGTTAAATGACGCACGTTTGGAACGTAATTTATATAGTAACTCTCTGTGGACCACGCAGCCCCTATAGTTAGCTGTATGCGGGCCACCGCAGTTGACGCATTTTGCAGGAAGGTCTTTGGATTTGGTGCATTCCCTGTAGTGGTGGTCACCTGCACACTTGACGCACCTAGGGCTAAGGCCGCAGGTTTTATGAGTATGGCCATACCTCTGGCAAGACATGCATTGGGGTGGGCCAGCTGGCTGGCGAAAAGGTTCAATGGTCGTTTTAAGATGAAGGAGGGATGAAGTTTTGAGGAACTCGTCCCTTCTTGAGTCGTCTTGAAGACGGACTTGAAAGAGGGGAAGTTCCCTTTGTGGGATGGAGGGGAGTATTGCTTCCGAGTTGGCGGCCCTGATGGCGTTTCTCTCTGCTTGTTGAATGCGAGAAGGTCGGGTGGATTTGAGTTGGATGACTTGGTCCGTCGGAAAACCGATGTCGGCCAAGGCTTCTTGAATATTTTCGACCGGGGTGTTTTCAGGGAGACCGCGGATCACAAAGTGAGGTTACTTGTCGCAATGCAATTGGTATGTATAGTGCTCCCAACCTTTTGTACGGAGCATGGCGGAGATGGCTCGGAAGTCTTCTATGGTCTGACAGTTAATTCGGATTTCATTGCGCACGAGAGTGGCAACGGGAGGAAGGACGCAGACAGAGCGAAGGCTGTTGCATTTTTCTTGCCAGTGTCTGATATCTTTTAGGAAGATAGGAGGTATTCTGGGACGTGGTTGAGGCACAGTGGGTTCCTCCTCCATTGAGCACAGGTTAGGTTCAGGAACCGCGTCATTTTCAGGAGAGGAGAGAGGCGAAAATCTATTTGAGGTTGGAGTAGGATTTTCTACTCCTTGGGGCGAGGGTTTCGCTTTCCTCTTTGATTGAACGGTTCTGAATTCCGAATCAGCAGGGGCTGTCCGCTTAGAGCAGGTAGAATTCGGAGGGTTCGATTGGAAAGGTATGGTGGCTGGGCATTGCACTCCGTATGCGCTAAGGATGGATTGGAGGCGGGGATCCTCCAGGGCTTTGGTGGGGATTGGAATGGTTACCGTTTGAACGTTGGTTTTGTTAGTAGGCAGGAGGTTGAGGAGCGTTTGTAGCTCAGGACTTTGCAATGGTGGTGAGGGGGAGTCAGGGCGCAGCGTAAAGTGATCGTCTGCCTGGCCTAAGGTCTTTTTCTCCGAGACCGGGTGGTCCATGTTGAATGGTTCCCGGCCGGAAAGGGCTCGAGAGTTGATTTATAATTGGTGCAACTTGGTATATGAAATCATTTAATATGATTTGGAGTTGTGATATTTCTACAGGCGCACCAACCTGTAAAAGTGAGAAATATCAGTAAACAGAAGGAGAGGGGAGGGTGTATGTAGTGATTGTTATGTGTGTGGGCGACTTGAGACGTACCTAAGGGGGGGATGGGGTTACCTTGGGAGACCCCTTGGACACCCCTGCCGATCCGCAAGCGGGCACAGCAGGTCCGTGCCCAGGAATCTTCCCGCCCTAAATCCCTAATAAGTGGACCCGCCCGGGTCCCAAGGAAGTGCAAGGGGAGACTGGCTCCCTTTCCTTGGTAACCGCACGAGACAACCAATGAGGACACAGCTCGATCGCCACCAAAGAGTGAGAAGGAGGGACTAAGTTAGCCTCCCCTCTCCGGAGCTACGGCTGAGATGGTCTCAAGTCACCTGAGTGTAGTGTGTGTACTGTGTGAAATGGGTATGTGGGAATGGTCCTGAAAAGGTCCGTCCACCTCCGAAGTTTGGGTATGATTTTTCTCAACACCACGCCAAATTGGAGAGCAAATGAGATGTCCAGGAGGACCAGCAGAGTATGCAGAAGCCGTAGAGTGGTCCAGGAGGTCAAGGTCAAACAGGAGAGAAGATGCGATAATTTCAGGTCCAGTCCGTGTAATATCCAGGAGAGAAAGTCCAAGCAGGCAGGGTCCGTAATAAATCAAGCAGTCAGGATCAGTAGCAGAAAGAGACGGAGTCTGAGTTAAACAGTGTTTCCCAGTATTTCCTCTAATCCTCTAATACTTTCCTGTGACTCTCTAATCCAGTCGGGTTGATTACTGTGTTTATGGTTATATATATATATATATATATATATATATATATATATATATATATATATATATATATATATATATATATATATAGCAGTGATATCTTTACTTTAAAATTATGTAGTACACCGAAACTAGGCGGAAATATATCCTTATTAAATGGAAAATCGTAATAGTCTTCGGCTCTGCTATTATAAAATAGAGAACTTAAAAGAAAGACTAATAGAGCAACATATGATTATTTTATTTATTTCGTTAGTGTGATTAATACTGTTTGTTATTTTAGATAAATATATAGAAACATTTCAAAAGATGCTACAGATTGCCAAGCAAAGACTAATAGGAAGGGGAGGATATTTTCAAAGCTTAAAACATATCCATCGAAAATACCCTTGCGATTTGTAAAATGAAAACGATAACGCTCGTTTATTTTTTAATAAAACAGTGATTTAGACTCAAAATCATCGCTATGTACGATAGCTTTGAAATAAATGTATATCGAATCCAGAAAGGTAGTTTTTATCACTACACAACGAATTCATTGTATACACCTAAAAAGCACCGCTTTCCCTTTGAGCATGTTGCTCTTTGAAATTAACCAACAAAATTTCAACAACGTACAGGAAATACATTCTGAATACCACTATCGGTGTTGCTCAACGTGGGCCCTGTGATGAAAGGAATTTGCGTTCACCTTCTCGAAGAACCTTCTCCAAAGAGAATGTGGCGGCGTTGGGAAAATGTAGTCGAAGATTGAGCCGCAGTTAATTAGTGGTTTAAAGGAAACAGGCCGAATGGGGAGGGGGCGTGTGGGTTAGGGAGGAGAGAGAATAGAGTGTGTGCGTGCGCGTGTGAGTGGAGTGCGGGAGGGGAGGAGGGATACGAGTGGAATGGTGCGCAGGCAGCGGCGGTAGGTGACGGACGTTTTGAAGTGCGTGCGGGGAAGGAGGGGGCGGAGGGGCGAATGGGGGGATGATTGATTGCGATGCGCTCCGCAGAGCGGGAAGAAAGGTCGCGACAATGGAGGCGACCGACCCGCTCCCACGGCACCCACGCTCGCTTCGCATGCCCGAATCCTGGATGATATATACGAGTGTTTGTGTATTTATATATATATATATATATATATATATATATATATATATATATATGTGTGTATATATATATACACACACACACACACACACACACACATATATATATATATATATATATATATATATATATATATATATATACACAAAATGGCAAACAAAATGACATTGATCGCCTTGGTGACTGGGATACAAATAATAATATGGGCATTAATATAAGTAAAAGTAAGCATATAAAATTTTCAAATAAAAAGAATGCAGAAAAGGAAATTTACACCCTCTTTGGAGAAAGAATCCCATGTACTAGTCAATGCAAATATTTAGGCATTTATTTAACTAGGGATCTTGGGTGGGGAGTCCAAGTAGATAATTTGACACGGAAGGCATTTAAAGTATGGCATTGGGTGATGAGAAATTTAAAAGGAAGTAGCGTAGTCACAAAAGAAAAAGCATATAAGGCACTGGTTATCCCTATCCTAGAATACTCCTCCATAGTATGGGATCCATATGAGGTGGGACATATTAAAAAGATAGAAAAAGTTCAAAGAAAGGCAGCAAGATATGTACTCGGAAGGTACAAAAGAACAGATAGTGTCACGGATATGTTAGATGTACTGAAATGGGAGAGTTTGAAAAATAGAAGAAAAAGGAGTAGGTTAGGCGCGATGTATAGAATTGTTAAAAAGGACGAAGCGTGGGAAGATTTATGGCAAGGGATAGAAAAGCCTAACTTTAAGGGAAAAAACGACCATAGCCACAAAATAAAAATAAGGACTCAAAAGACCAATAAGAAAAAATACTCTTTTTTAAATAGAACCATTATTGATTGGAACCAGCTGCCTGGAGGTTTGTTTGAGCCCTTTCCATCCAATTTTAGAAGTTTTAAGTTGAAATGTAAAGCAGCCACTGGGTAATAAACTTCACTGTAGTTTTGAAAATATTGTTTGTATGTGATGTGGACGGCATTTTGTAGGTGGTGTGGAAGTTTGTTTGTATGTGATGTGGAAGTGTCATTATGTAAAAATGTTTTGTCTCTTATCTGTTTTTATGTGTTCGTATGTAATTTTCGTTGTTAGTAGTTATCTTTGACCTAACCTGACCGTTGCCACCAGGAAATTTGCCTAATTGCAACGTAATTGTGTAAATAAATATATACATATACACACACACATACATAGACATATACATATATACATAGACACACACACACACACGTATATGTGAAAGCCTCACGGATGTGAATAATAATATATATGAAATAGCACTAGCGAACAAAGACAAAAACACAGGAACAATCAAAAAAGAAAAGAAACTAGCTAGTTTTCGAATTTTCGGTGTTACAAGCCATCTTTCTCAAGGAAGTTGGGAAGAGCTGAGTTCCTTCCTTCTCTTCCTTGAGAAATATGGCTTGTAAGTACCACCGAAAATTCGAAAACTAGTGAATTTCTTTTCCTTTTTGAAGGTTTCTGTGTTTTTGGCTTGGTTCGCTAGTGCTACTTCATATACATTAGATATATATATATATATATATATATATATATATATATACATGTATATATACACACACATACAAGTATATGCATGCTCGGTGGGTACCGTGAGAGCGGATCGACTGCCTCAATTGATCGAAGTCGTCACTAATGAGGCAAAAAATGACATTATATCAAAATTCTAGCGACACTTCCGAAGGAGGAAATATTTAGGGAAATATAACACATCATATTTCATCTTAATGGAAGGAGAAAAGTCGATACATTCCCCGAGTTTTGAAAGTATTGAGTCCGTGATACGCTCATGAAGGGAACGTGAGAAACAGGGAAGTGATTGACAGGGGTAATGAGAGGCTGCGTTTCTAACTGGGAAAGCGTGATTTGGATCAATGACATCGCGGTGGATTTCCACATCCCCCGACTTCAACAAATTCACCGCATTTTTCATGAACATTGACTCTCTCTTTGACCGTTTATTTCCGGGGTGTGTGGGGGGGGGGGAGGGTCCATTGCTCGAGCGAGAGCACCTCCAATTAGAAGGGTTTGAGCTGAGCATTCAGTCATTGGCCTGAAAACCACTTGGACTCAAATTTGACCCCATTTCCAACTCTTCAATTTCTCTCTCTAATGTGGATCATGAAAGATAGATAATATAAACACCGAAAAAACTTATTAAAATCTCATTTTGGTCAGAGTAGAAAATATAATTCGAGAGCTTTCTGAATTTGCGCTGATGGATCTGTTTTTTCCATGATACAATGCCCTTAGCTATCACCGGACGTCACTGATAGTCGTTTATCATGAAGCTGGGATCATTTAGCTGGACTGAGAGCTCATTGCTTCTGATTAAAATTGTTGAAATTTCCGAAAACAAGCGAAAGGAAATAATTGTGACTACGAGCGACGGCGAGCAAAGTGATTCGCGGATAACTGGGACTCGTTCCATTCTACCCTTTCTTGTAAATATTCTCTTTCCGTTGCAGCGTGAATTTAGGTTTCTACTTTGGGTTTTTCCGCAGACATAGGCACTGTCAATCCAATGGAATTCATCTTTGGCATACCTGTTGAAAGTTGATAGCTTACTACAGGTGTTGGAGGGTAGAAATAACATTATTTTGCCCTTCAATATCGTCGGTTTACGGCACTCTATTTGTCTATGCGAATCGCTCAAAGAGAGACCAAAGAATTATAAAACAATCCCAGCATTTAAATTACTGTTAAAATCCTTTATGGGAACCCATCTGGCTTCTTTGCCACGAGCGTTCTAATTTTAAAAAGGTAACACATACATAAATACCTCGATTCTCAGATTATTGAACCTCTCTCTATTATGATTCATTGAATGTATATTATCTTTTATTGTTATTTCAGGCAACTTCACCGTTTTGTTTTTCCGATGTTTTCTTTTCCTATGCTCTTAACAGGAATCAAGGGAGAGAGAAAGTATACGGAATTAACAAATTATCTCTTTTAATGCAGGGTACCAGGTTGCGTCTTCTTAGGTGAAACTAAAAAAATATACTGGTAGTTCGTCTGCGCCTATCCAAATCTATCCCTATCCAAAGACTATCATAAACGTTAGACTGCCAAAACAAAACTCTTTCATATCCATTCAATTTCACAATGTCTCTTTAACACAAATCAATCATGAGGCAACCGTGATGTATGCGCAATATCTACTTAGTTGTATTGATTAAAAATGGATGCATACGAAAAGCCGTGTACTTACTGTCGAAGCTGAGGTAATAAAAATGAATCTCATTGTTAAGGAGGAGTGGAATCCAACTTTGCGCAGGATTTAAAAATCACTTAACCCAGTTGAGTGCATTCGATATTTTCCCGGGGAGATAACACCGTCACTCTTGCTTTCATAGCACTTCGAGGACGATATAGCCAGATACAAAGGATTTCCAGAGAGAGAACCACACAAAAAAGAGGAAAACTGAAACGTTCCCTCGGGATCGTAACGGAGGCAGCCAAGTACCCACCCGACGATCAACCCTGCATGTCCACGGCTCTTTGCCAGACTACTATAAAGTGATAAACACTGACACTGATGTTCCCTCAAAGCGGCATTTAACGGCGCCAACGTGAAAACTTTCCCCACGCGAAAACCCTGGGAAAGGGTTTTTACTTCCACGACTGGAGAGGAGACTCTTTTAGGGGAGGGAAGCGGGTGGGAGCTCTCTTTGGGGGCATTTATTTTGCGTAAATAATGAATGATGAAGACTCCATCCCTTTCGCGTCTCCCTCTCCCGCACTCACTCCGGATTGGCTAAGTGGCTGAGGGGGAACTTTTTTCTCTATTTTCGCATTCCCGAGAAAGTGGGCGAGGAGGGAGGCGAAGGTGGGGGGGGGGGGTGGGCGAGAGGGATAGGAGGGTGGTTAAAAAGGAGCGGGAGGGTGGGGGAATGAAGGAAGGTTTGAAGGAATGAAAAGTCTCTTCTCTTCCATCTCCCCTTCCCCTCCCCACCCTCATGCCCTCCTCCTCCTCATCTTCCTTGAATCCGATTTTCCAATTCCGCGGCACTTCACAAGATTCCATTCATCAAAATTTCATTCCTTTCATCTTCCTTAAATTTTGAATGTCAATAATTGTGCGCCGAGCAAAAGTTTGACGTCGGGACATGAATTATATCGTTCATGGCGTGCTTTCATGGCGGTTGGGGGGCGGATTGGGGATGGAGGGAGGGGGTTGGGAAACGTCCGTGTTCCGCGTGTCTATTCGCGCTCTCCGTTTTGGTCGGCTTGTGGAATGCGAGTATTGTTGACGCAAAGAAAAACGTCTCAACTTTTCATCGCCCGTTCTCGGGGGTTTTTTCGTCCGCGAGGACCCTTTTACTACCAGCAACTCTCGTTCCGTCGTATTCGAGGAAAATCCGAACTCGATCACGGAGCCGACGTAAAGATCAAAGAGTTGAAGGAATCTTATTTAATGATCGCTATTCAGGAAACAAGTTCGGGCGAAGTTTATTGAATCTTATTTCTCGTCCGACTTCTAGAGTTCTGTTTGTTCCCGGCGTGATCGAAGTACAACGATTTGCATTGCGGGGCTCGAAATAATACATTCATGAATTTCGTGTTTCGGATTTTTTCTATTCATGTGATGTACCGGCTACATTTTTTACGCAAGACCAGATACGGTGGTGACGTTGACGACATAAAACAATCCGATTAAGCAATTCATCTCCAACAATATAAATCTGGAAACGGCGTGGTTGCTCAGTGAGCAGAATGCTCGGCTTCCAGTCGGAGTACCTGGGTTCGATTCTTGTTGAATTCTGCAGACACCCTCAGCTACACCCAAGCCGAGTAATTTTTCCGATCGGATCTTTCTGAGAAACCAAATCGTGCCACAGTGAAATAAACTGGCCCCCTAGTTTTATAATGTGAGAATTCCCATGTCGTAGGGCTTAGCACAAGGTGGGTTTTACCCTTACTTACAAGTATAAAACCAACTACGGGGTTGATTTCTGTGGTGGTAATAGACCCTGAAAATCACTCTGCGGTTCTCACTCGCTCATTCCCACATTATTCCCCCAAATTCTAATAATTCAAATGCCATAACGCACTGCAGTCACGCAATCAGTTCTCATTAAAGTGGTTCAATTAATATTGAAAACTCAGTTTCTGTGACTTGCCAATAAAATATTCAACTTACATTTTGAAACACATGTTGATGGAAGTTGATCTGTTGGCACATTCATTTCCCTCTTCTTCTCTCGGGCGTCTCCGTGCGTGAACACATCCAACTTCTCCGGCAACGTATCTCATTACGCGTAACAGCGCACAATCTCCGAGGGACGCTGACTGCAGGGTCACGCAAGACTGGCTCTGCACGAGTCCACGGGCGAACGTAAACTGCGTGAACGAATCTCTTCGCTCGAAATGAAGTGGACGACGACCCGCGAGGGGTTTGGGAAACTTCAAACGAAATATCTACGCCGGATAATGAGAGAGAGACTTAATAGATAATTAAAAAAGAGAGGGAGTGTGGAAGAGGGAAGGGTAAATTTCACAAGAAGATGGAAATAAAAGACTTAGGGGGCTGCTGTATAATTCGTCTAAAATGAGCAGCATGACGACGGAACCATCCTCCCCGCGGAGAAAATAACCCCGGGGAGGATCATTTATGATTGCCTGGGCACATAGGCAAACCCTCATCGCGCGGGAAGTGTGCCGATTGCCACGGTTGACTCAGGGACGCCAACCATCCATGAATTGTAAAAAAAATGTTCCTTACAATTATCCATGCAGCGACCAATGGCAAAGGGGAGAGAGGAAAGGGAGTTAATGCTTTGGGAAGTGGGACCATGCCACGTTCGAACGTGAACACCAAATTACTCATGGTGTATATATAAAATGGAACAAATATCGGCTGTGTCGATGCCGCGGTGGAAATGAAAGACATCGAATTTTCATGTGGTACCCACATCGAATATTAAATTCACACCACATCTCACGGTATTTATGGTAATACTGCAGGTATCTCCTTGACAGATTTTGGAACATTGTGAAGAAGTGGATCCCACTAAGTTGAGCAATATCGATTTAAGGAAGACGATACAATGATGCCATCGACATTAATCGACCCCCTCGATATATGTCCCCATATGTGTGATGATAGGTTCAGAATGGGTAAAGTGATGGGAGCATAAGAGATCGATGTTTTTTTTCAATTGTTAGGTGTCATATGATACTGGTGGTTTATGATATCATGACGATGTAATACTTTTGATAACTGGATTAGATCGAGGAGTGCACCAAAGAGGAGCTATATTTTAAAATAAATGCAATGAGATACTTAGTATAAGGCTAGGTTGTGGGTGGAACTATGATGGGTATCATTCGCCAAACTAGGATTAGTTTGAAGCATAATTATTTTTCAAAGATTTGACTCATGACACAGGAAAGTCGAGGCCAAAAGA
Source organism: Hetaerina americana (assembly GCF_022747635.1). Lineage (NCBI taxonomy): Eukaryota > Metazoa > Arthropoda > Insecta > Odonata > Calopterygidae > Hetaerina > Hetaerina americana. The sequence goes on along the minus strand of NW_027287008.1, from coordinate 4,178,640 downwards.
TGAATTACAGAACAGTCGAATTGAAAATGCTTTTTTCGAATAGTAGGAGACCAGAAAGCAAAGTTACCATCCTGAAATCCAAGAGATGATTGGAATCGGTGGGTGTAGGTATTTTTACAAAAAGATTATTACAAAAATAACCGATATTAACAGCTCGAATCGCATGCATAATACTCCAAACTTAAAAATATCATAGAGTAAATGAAGTATTTAACGGATGGCAGTTTCATATTTAGAAATATGTTACTTCACTACTGGATACCATTACTCGCTGACTACTCGTGGGATTCTCTATTGCAGCGCACATTTTAACAGTTCGCACTTAGCAAAGCAGAAAAACCAGTCTGCAAACTACCACAGCAAAGTGTGTACTGAGTGTAGGGACATTTAGTAGGCACCAAGGTGGTGGCTGTAGCTGTACCCACCGCCACGCTAGACTAAAACGTAAGTTAATTTCTTGACAGCCCTCGTATTTGAATAATATCCAACGGGACTGGTCTATTCCCGGTTTGGGATTATCCCCTTCCGCATAGATTAGTGGTGGCTTGCGTAATACACATTAGACGCCGGTATATATATATATATATATATATATATATATATATATATATATATATCTGTTTACAAATAGGGAATGGCGAATCAGTGTCCCCACTGGTCGTCGCACGAACCTCACCGCCGCGTTGCAATATCGCGCGGGATCAATTTTGAAGGGAGAGAGGGGACCGAGGAGAAGCCCGAACCGACGAAGAAGGGCCGGCCGGCGTGAGCAGGGGCACGCGACCGGGAGCACAAATGACAGCGATCCCTCGTGCGTGTCCGCGTTCCCTGAAATCCCGGGACCGATCGTCGGAGGCTGTGCGGGGAAGAGTGGGGTGGGCGCTCGCACATGGCAAAGGTCGAGAGGTTGTTCGGGCGGGAGAGAGTGCGCTCCGCGAGGTACACGGAAGGGAGGGAGAGAGATATATGTTCGAGTGCGTGGATGTGTACGGGGCCTGGAAAACTTCTGCGGTGCGCACACGCCCAAACCTGGAAAAAAAAGCATGTCGTACAAGTCCCTGGTCGTCGCACACCCCCGGCCGGCCCACTCCGCCTCGGCGGACGGATGTTGCTCATGCACGAGGGAACACGCCAACCGTCCCACCGCCAACCCCTCCCTCCCTCTCATGATCGCCCTTAACACTCTCCTCCGCGTCCGCCTCCCCATCCATCTTCCCTCGCATTGTGCGTGCCCTGAGATGTAACATACACACCCGTCGCCACCCTCCTCCCACCCAACTCCAGCACCCTCTATGTACATCTACCCTCATTCAAACTCGCACCGCGAATCCGTCTTCCTCTTCGACAATTCTTTATTCCCACATTTTATTTATGTATTTACTGCCGAATTAATTTATTTTTTCTTAAATGTCATCTTGATTTTTTTGAAAATGTCTAACACCTGGCATAAATTATACTTACGTATATACTAGGTGATATTCAGAGAAGGCATAAGAAGTGGGTGGCTGTGATGGTTATTGAACAGTAGTGGGATGTTGAAGGCAGTAAAAGAAGGGAGAATATTGAGTGGGTAAGGAAGAGGTAGGGAGAAAGTAGGTTTCCTAGGTAGCGTGAAGGTAGGTATAAGTTATGAAGAGCTGAAGAAATAAATGATGATAATTTACGCAAACAATAGAAAGTTATCGCGACTCGCAGAAGACAATAATTTCTATCAGCTGTCTAAAACCTACCTTAATATGTAAATTCCCATTGAATAAAGTATCTGTAACACTTATAAAACCTTTTTATATGAATTTCAAACCAACAATTTCAGAGAGTAAAAATCATTCGCCTTGACTGGGATTCTGGTCTAGGCGAATTTTATTTACATTCTGAAATTGTTATATTGAAATGCATATTAGCGGTTGACTTCGACAAAAAGCTACTTTTGCGGCATTTCCCGCAGCTTCTTGGAATTTTTATATGAATTTTTATTTTCTACGGCTGTGAGATATTGAACAAAGGACCAGCAGGGAAAAGAAGTTTAAAGGCGATGGAAATGTCGTGCAACAGAAGGAATACGGAAATTTCATGGATTGACCGATCTTATGGAGGATCCTTAGAAGATGAAGAGGGAGTGTAATTGTACAAATCGGGATAGCAAAAATATGGCAAACAAAATAATCCTTGGATTGATAATAGAATTCCAATTTTTATTCGTATGCTAAACAATATCTTAAGACATATGCCCGGCAAGTCGAAAGACCTGTGGTTCAATTCCCAGTCAAGGCAATGTTTTTGCGCTTGTGATCTACTCGATTTCGCCTCCCCCATCTCTCCTATGTTTGTCTTTTGCATGTGTTCCTATCCTTTTTCCTGATATCTATATCCATGCAAATGAATGTTTGCTTGCCAAATGGCTGGTTTTTCGTGTTTAAATGTGTGTGTGTGTGTATATATATATATATATATATATATATATATATATATATATATATATATATATATATATATACATATATACATATATATATATAAATACATTTATATATATAACTTGGACAGCTACAAACAATATAAGAACACATCAAAAGAACATTCCCACGTTATTTCTTAATAATTTCGACGGAATTTAGCTCCGCCTTCCTCAGAAGAAAAAGTAGTACTATTTGCTGGTATAAGGGAGGTGAGGTATGTGAGAGAAAAAGAAGGGGGGCGGGGGAAGGGGAGAACGGGAGGTGGGAGAGGGGTGAGAGAAAGGGTTGGGGGAGAGGAAAGGGATAGGTGAGGCTAGAGGGGAGCGGAGATAGTGAAGGAGTGAGAGGGAGGAGGTGGATTTAATGCACGATCGGAAAAGAAAACAGTTCGCTCATTCACACATACAAGACCCAGGTTTCAATTCACAAAGTCCTAATCAGGACCATGTAGGTCAAAAACACAGGCCACGTACAACAAAATATATGCGGAAGAAAAAAGTATTTTCCTTTCCGATATGAATCGCTTCCACAAAGTAACAATTCAGACCATTCTAATTACTGAACGACCCTGAGACCGATATATATATATATATATATATATATATATATATATATATATATATATATACACACAAATGTATATATATATATAAATATATAATTTGTTTCTTTTCATCCCCCATATAATTTATCCTACTCATTTCCTATTGCTGTAGCTATTTTCCCTAATCAAAAAACTTAGGAGGAAAATGTTCCTGCCGTTACACACAGTTGCGTTAAAGTAAATGAAAGCAATTTCCATGAGATTAACATTAGAATACATTTATGTTATACTTATATTTTTATTTCCTGTGGTTCAAAACTTTTGTACAAATTCTTTTTCGAGCAACAATAGAAATTTGAGGCATTCAGTACACAAGCAGAGCTAATTTTTACTGTAATTTTACAGCTAAAGCAAATTTTTATTAAAGATATTTCTTATGGACACGAGATTCAAATATAAATAATGGTGTAAATTTAACCCTTTATCGTTTTATTTTCCGCTCAAAGTAGGTATATTCAATGGAAGTTCTCCCACAATGCTTTTAAAACATCTGTATTATGTCCTACCAAAGAGCTTGAGGCACGACAACAGCCTTCGGCTATAGGAAATCCTTAGCCAGTTCCTGCCCACCACTTGGCCTCTTTCGTCTTTGCCTTATAGTATTTTCAGCTTTGAACCACTCATTCGCTTCCCTCTCCCCCTTTTCGAGCTCCACCCTCCACTACTCCTCCTCCTTCCTTCCTTCCTCCCTCTTGTCCAATGCCCATAACCCCTAACTCTCCATCCTCCCCCGTACTCCTTTCTCTGTTTTCTCTTTGTCTACGGAGCTTTTCGGAAAAAGCAAAAGCGTGTATGCACCGAGAATGCCGATACTCTTGAAAGAAAACAATGCGAAAAATTTCTTTTTGGATATGATATCAGAGCCAATTCTTTAACCATGCTACCAGGAATGTCCGATGTATTTCTTTGACCTTGGTGAATACGCGACATGCAAACCATTAGTAACGAATCTGAAGACTCAACGAGCACTAAAGATGATGCACTTGTCATTTTCCTCACTGGAACAAATACTTCAGAATTAAAATATTTTGAATTAATCATAAATTATTGCATTTTAAGGGCAAATATATCCATTAAAAATACCCACCGTGGTCATTCAGCATCGTATACGGAAGCATTTTAAACTCGTAGTTACTAACGCTGCGCTACTTAGCATATGGAGTCTCGCGAGTAAGAAACATTATTTGTGCTGAAGGCGTAAGTTTAAAGTGGCAAGTGTTCTATATCTTTTGGTTTATTGTGTTTTGCCTTGGTTGCGTTCAGAAAATAGTCTTTTTAATTGTTTAATGTTGCATCTACTTCTACATAATGCCCCTAAATCTGTCGAAATTCCGTGTTGCAGGTGGCGTAAGGGCAGCAGGGATGCGTATAGCATTGTTAGTATATACATTCACTTGAATTCATAAATTAGCTCATATACAAACACACTCTTGCTCATACATGACGACATATACCTTCAAATAATTGCGGTCTTTGAATAATTGATTTAAATTTAGTATTTAATTTAACTTATTTTTTCGGCTCTTGGGTTCGATTATGTTATGATTGTGTATCGTACATGGGACGAAAGAGTACTCAAAATAGTCTGTCACGGTTCTATACCTCATACGTACCGATATTGAAGCTTTTATTAATTTGCATGATGACAAATCACTATATTGGTATGAAATTTTAATTTTTGTTATTTTTTTGAAGGCTACGAATGGAATGTTCCTGCAAAAATAAATTAGCAGAGAGATTTTGTATTCATTCTTCGTGTACCATTTAACATTAAACTCTACTTAACTAACATTTCTCCGAGTATGAGCTTGAAATTGATCCTTCTCTCACTGTATTTCACTTGAAAAATTCATCCAAAGCATAGAATTTACCTAGTACGCTGGAAAACTATTTTCCATCAGCCTTATTAATATCAGGTACATTAATTTTCTGGCATTCCACATCCTTCGGTTCTTGATTATAATTTCGCAAACTTCCGCAGCTGAACTGGTTGAAGCGTTTTGAGTTGCATCGAAGTAAACTAATTGCCAAATAGAGTTTCGGTAACGGGCTTCTCACAGAACACTCCAAGTTTCCTAAGAATCTACTTCTACACCTACTTAATTCCCTGCACGCCGCCGCAAAGGCATGTGGCGGGGGGTGACAGAGCACCAAGCATTACCTGTAGAATTATAATTCTATAGATATCCTTGAATACATGTCAGTTCAGAGACAAATCTCATGCACTTACATGCCTGGGTGCATCATGCTAGAATTGTTGGGTTTAATCAATTTAACAAATTCTATTTTTCAAGTTAATTTAATTTTTTACCGGATCTTAGATTCGATTTTGCTTTGATTGCGTATCGTAAGCGAAGGACTGATAATCTGTTTGTTGCCTGTCTCTCTCTCCTATTTTATCGCGTTTGTGGTAGAATATACCAACATAATTTGCTGCCATAATAATTCTCTCTGTCTCACAAGAAACCTCAGGGGATGTCTACCTTTCCGAAAACCTTGGGCTTGTCTGATCTCTTCTTGAATGAAAGGGCTCCCAGCCTGATTTCTCCAATATACCTACGATGCTAACTTTATTCTCTTAGCAATTTTTAAAAAAACCTAGAGGATTTTCTTTGAACCTTATCCAAATATTTGATTAACGTCTTCTCCCATGGATTTCAAATACTAACCACATAGTATCTTCTAACCACATAATGTCTTTTGTAATAAATGTGACCAAACTAAAGCGAAGTAACCTCTCTCCAACTTTTCCATTGCATTATCATACACCAAGTCTAATGAAAACTAGCTTCTTTCAGCCTCATTCGCACATTCTTTTAATGTGTACACCCCTTGAAAGCTTTGATACCAGTGTCACACTCAAGTATTTTACCTGTTCTGAAGTGCTCAACTCAATCCCATGTATTTCGCATATCAATCCCATAATCCCCTTTCACATTTCGCATTTCTCAATCCCATAATCCCCGCCGACCCCGGTGTCGGCGGGGTAACGTCCTGCCATTCCAAGGGTCGCGGATTCGATTCCCGCCAGGGTGAGTTTCCCTCCATCTAGGGCTTGGGTGTTTGTAAATGTGACCATTGTTATCGTTGTTAATTGTTCGATGTAAAGGCCAAAATGTGCTGTTTTCGGACTAATACTGAATAAATAAATATTTTATAATGTATATCTTGTCTTTTCTATTATTCCATAACTTCAGAGCTGTATTTCCAGTTCCTGATATTATTTAATCCTAACCCCCATTCTTTAAACCACTCAGATATCTGATGTAAATCATTACGGAGGAGCACGCGATCTGCTAATGTCATTATTTCTGTGTATCTCACGGTGTCGTCCGCAAGTAATCTAAGATTGCTGCTAACGTGGGAGCTTCGGTCAATAATGTATGACAAGAAGAATTGGGTTTCTATAACATTTCCCTGCGGCATTCCTAATTCTATTTCTCACGTGAACTCAAGTTGTCCATGACTAATTTTCGTTTACAGTTCGATAAGAAGCTCCTAGACCAGTTAGTCACTTTTCGGTTAATCCTACTTACCCAGAGGCCTAAATTCACCTTGTCAGCATTCTCTTTCACGGAATGTGAAATTCTCTCCAAATCACTATCTTGCTTAGAAAAAAAAGCTTCATAATGCGATTTTAATTTGAACTGATCATTTTCTCAAGTATCACCTTCATTTTCCCGTCCCCTTCGTCTCTTCACATCTACTGTTATTTCTCGCTCCATTCCGTTCCGAATCTTATCGCTATTCGATTATTTCCTCCACATCTCTTGGAATTTTTTTTTTTTATTCTAACCATTTTCATTCCCCTGTTAACCCATCCCTTTGGATTGCTAATGGATGTAGGTTCTCTGGATGCACAACCGCCTCTCCCAAGTGCCCCTGGTCTCGCTCAGGCTTCGAGAGCACCTATTCCTTTCCTCCCGCTCTCCACGCTGGTCCAGTCGAGCGAGCAGCGAAGTCTGGCTCCTTCACCAATAAGATTAAGGGGGGATTTGGTCACAATACCAATACCCCATTCTGAATTCCCGACGTGAGGTCGAAAAATTAAAATAACTGGTATAGGGAGCTATATTTTCTGGAGACACTGTTTTTTGAAAACAAAAATCGTGTTCGTAATGAGTAACTAATCGTAGCACTTTTCCACTTGATAATCAAGTGGAAAAGTATTACGATCAGTTATTCATTATGTTCGACTTCCACCACATCACGCCCGAAGCTACTCAAAATCGTCTTCATTGAGGAAGATGGCGTTTGATGTCTTGAAGTAGTTTATGGTTAATTATATTTTATAAAATAATTATGATATATTAAATATTCAGATAAACAATTCCACCATTCAAGTGGATAATATGCGATTTGAAATTCTTGACCCAGTGGTTGGATTTCAAAATTTGATTTCCATGTTAAAATATTGACCGAAAATTCTTCTATCTACTTTCCAAAAATATATGGCCATTCATTCTGAATTCCTTACGAAAGAAATGCCATGCAATGGTTACATTTTTTAACCGTGTTAGCGATACAAAATGTCTTCATCACTGAGTCATAAATACTTCTATGAGCGGTTTACCCACTTACTTTCAGAAAGAGCAACGAATGTATTTGGTTTCTATAACTGCATATTGAAACCCTTTGCAATACATTACAATACGCTGCCTTGAGATGCTCTTATACCTCCGCTGGCAGTTCACGATATTTACTTTTTGAAGTTTTATGGCTCAGGAATGTTAGGTGAGGGTTTGATTGAGTCATTACAGTTTGCGAATTTTACTATAGCGGCGATAGTGGTTAAATGATCGCCTAAAACATGGTTCGGTAGAAAAATACCTTATTGTTCATGTTTTTATCGACAACATACCATATGATGGAATATCTTAGTTTACATTATTTTGGCGTTTACATATTCCAGCGCATTAATGTGAGAAAATATTGTAAATTTATACCTTCAGGGGAGAGAGAAAAATATTAGTCTTGAAAATAAATAGAATGATTTAAGGCGGCATTTTGTGGGAGGAATTCATATCGGAAAAGAAAATACTATATTCTTCCACAAATATTTTATTACTCACGACGTAGGTTTCGATTAACAAAGTCGTCATCAGGTAGTCAAGTTAGTTTAGTCAGTTAGTCAAGACAGCCAAATCGACTTACAAGTCATCATCAGGCCTGATTATGACTTTGTAAGTCGAAACCTTGGACAAGCATAATGAAATATGTGTGGAAGAAGAAAATATTTTCTTTTCCTCTTGAAAATGAAATAAAATATTTTTAAAAATTCCCCATCAGTCCGTATCTCAAAGATCAAGGCGCATGTGATAAATGACAACATCCTGAAGCGAATGTAGCCCAAAAGGTTTCAAATTTAGGAAATGCAATTCAGGGCGGGGGAAGGATTATGATACTCTGAGATATCATCGGTACCCCAAAGATGAAGTTTTTCGAACACCGAATTACTAAGTTCACAGCCACTTTTATTTTTTAATCTTCCTTTTCGGGGTGGCTAAATTGGGTCTTATCCTAACCCCCTATTACGGCAACTCCTTCCTTCAGCCCCCTTTCCCTTCCATTTGCTGCACTTTCCCTTCCTATCCCCACCAACCTCGACCCTCCCACCCTCTACTCGCAATCATGGCTCTCGACCTGTGTCGGCCCGACACACGGCGCGGCGAGAAGGGGAAGCGGACCCCCGCGCCGAATCTCACCCTCTTAAGGGCCACTCCTTCCCGCCTTATTATTCCCAAGTTTCTCCGTATTACCCTTTCCCCTTTCGCCCACACGCCCATTTTCCCTCCCTTACCCTGGCCCTCAAAGGAATCTCCAAAAATGCCCCCGCACACACGCGGCCCACGTCCAATGGCACACCGCTATCGGCACTCCTGGACGCTTGGACCGAAGGGGGTGGGGCAGGGGACACCGGTCGCTACTGCCAACCGTCCAGGTATTTACGGTAAGTGAACAATGAGGCAGAAGTTTTACGTTGAGCAATGAGAAGATACCCTGTGCAGGGTAAATGTGACGCAATTGAGAGCATCCGAATAGCAACTATTAGAATTGTCTCAATATGGCTGTTTACAGCAACTTTTAGGAAGCAGCGATTTTAGATTTTGACCTCTGTAAATTTACTAATTTTGTACAAGACTGACATTTCTAAGCCAGAATCAGCATATGTACGGCGATTAGTCTCGCAATACGATTTGGACCAGCTTTAAAAAAATGGTTGTGCTGTAAGTTACTATTATGAAGGATGATATAGGTCATCATACTGCCAGCTGGCCGAGGATACGCGCGAAACTTTTTTTTTGCCATTCCATAGCAGATTTAGTACTGTTAATCATATCCAATAATTAAAACATGTTCCACTAGGGGTGAAGGGCGTAAATCGTCCATGAACGAATGGGAATACCAATTGATGCCCACGACTTGAGCGTGAATATCGATACTGAAATGATATAAATAATAACACCTATTACGTTTATTATCAAATGTAAGGCGAAATGGTTTGTTCTCCTCATGAGGTCGAGAGATGAAACTTGAAATCGCAGTGACGCTGATCGCGTATAGACTCCGCTTCAATCACGTGTGGCGTTCAATACTGCACGAGAGTGCACATTTAGAACGGGCAAAGGCAGGATGAAAACCAATTTATTTTGACATTTACGTTCCTAAGGATTCCCCCACTCCTGTTTCCCTACCTGTGGAATAAAAACCAATAGGTAATAATAAATCAGTTTGCACCCATACAACTATGAGTGTTTCCTCCGAGGTGGTTTTCTCTCGGGACGCTCGTTAAAAATGCTTGCCATTGGTTGGCAGCCCTGCCGTTCCCTGGCTGTTTCGGGAGAGGACTGTGCGCAAGGGTGTGGGTGGATCGGTGGGTGGGTGGAGTGGGAGGGTTTTTTTTGGGGGGGATCGGTTAGTTTGGGGAGCGCGAGTGAGTGGGCAAAAGGGTAAAGGGGATTGGAAATGTCAGAGGCGTAGGAAGACGGCGGAAATATAAAAAGGGATATTCAGAAAAGCCTCCCCTCACCACCGCCGGAGATGTGGTTGTGGAGATTGAGTGTGCGGAAGCGACTGTTTCTCTAAGCGGCACTTCTCACATGAAAAGAGGGAGAGAGAGGGAGGGAGGGAGCTGAGGCCACGTTTCACGAAACGGGAGGATACAGGACCTGTAGACTTCTTTTTTTTTCACACCGGCATCTATTCTTCGGGGAGGAAATATAAAGAGAGTGGAAATTTTCTTTCCCCTTAAGTAAGGGGGTTCGACTTTTGCCACGTTCGGAATTGCATTTTTGACGAGGCGGATTGAATGGTACCCACGACGCGTTGTTTCGCTTTGATCTCTTTGAGCTGAGTGAGCGATGAAAGGTGCTTACAAGTATTTATTTGTTTGTGAAGGAGAGGTTTTCATCTAGGGCGCGTACGAATTTCCCTGATTTGAAGATTTATTTCCCCGTTTTTTTCTTTTTTAAAATCACAAACTTCGAATTTTGTATGGTTGTTGTATACTGCGCATGAAATTATTTTAAGATTGAAGACCAAGACAAAACGGATAATGTTGGGCAAGCTAGTTGGAGGAAAGAGCAGTGATTTTGAACGACATGATGGGAAGAACATTGGATTTGATTTAAAATTAAAATGTAATGTAAAAGTATTTTGTTTTAAATTGTGCTTAGAAGTGCAAAGTTACTTAGGAGACTAAGGCATTTCAAGTATTTATTAGGGTCTATATAAAGCCGACCTTTGACCGACTAGTTATAATAAAAAATAAATATTGATAAAATTATAAGAAGTAGAATTTAAAAAGCCGTGCATATGGAGAAAGAGAAACTTATACATTGAATGTTACACTGGATACATTTTTTATTTGATTCCTTTCATTAAAAACTTATCATCACGCAGTAACGTTGAACGAAATCTACCAATCTCTACAAAATTACTGAACCGTAACCTAATCATGTACTAAATCAGATAGGTCGACAGCTGTGAATTTTTCCCCAGACTAAGTGATATTTTTTGTCGTTAAAATTTACTGGCGGTTGAATTTCTATTCAAGCGATTTATGTGTGGAAATATCAAGAGGTTTTTATTTATATCAGAAAATCAAATATAAATTTACGGTAAACGGAGCGATTCAAAGCTGAAGCGCTCAACTGTGACCCCATGTTTCTAGGAAATCCTCAATATTCAGAAAAAAAGAGTAGTTTTGCGCGTACTATAAATAATTTACGTTGAATGGATATTCATGAATTATTTTTTCAGGATACAAAACAAATGTAGCATATCGCATCATAAATTAGAATCTGGGCGTAAATAAAATCCCTATAGTGGTGTCATCACGTCTTAGTATATTAAGAAGGAAACAAGCTGCTTAATTGGACATCATTAATACTCAGATGATGGGTTTGGCAAGAAAAAAGAACATTACTTCTTAGTTCGACAGTCTTAAAAAGATTGTCCGCAGAGTTTGTGATAACCGTGGATTGTTGTGAGACTACCGGAGTGTAAGGACGTAAAAAGCCAATGTATCAGTGAAAATAATATTGTTCCCTATTTGTTTTTCCTTGCAATGTACCGAGGAAAGTACGCAAAGAAAATAAATAAATCTTTTGATAAAGACCACACGCATAGCAAAATGGTTTTCACTATACTAGTCGTATTCTTATTGTAAAAACTAATTTCGAGCAAAAATTAATAATAAAATTCGGAAATATTAAATTATTATTATATAATATTACAGAAAAAACAGTAATTAATAAAAGACTACCGTTCCGGCGATTTGTTCGTTAAATTATCAATAAGAAGAAGAATGCACTGTACTGCAGTAAAATCATCTATTTCATTATGTTCGCCGTAAATGCGATCCGTTCTTCAAACGATCCTTATCTAAATGGCGCCTGGGAAAATAAATGTGTATTTCCTCTTATTACTATGGAGTATCTATTTCATAATCCATTATCAAGAAAATTTACTTTCGATTTCGAAAGGAAAGGGCCAATTACGAGGGTCATCCGGAAAGTAGTACCCGTTCGTGCCGCATGAAGTGCTGACGACGCGAGTAGCCGCTGGACGAGGTCAGATAGCTTCAGTGGCTTGTCTGCCTTCTCTGAGCCAAGTTGCGTGACGCTAGCATTGCCTGTGTTGTTTCTGTGATTGTTTACAATGTTTAAAAAAATTGAGAACGCCGCCAGTTGTGAAGTGAGGGCAGTGATTAAATTCCTCAATGCAAGAAACGTTCGCCCATGTGATATTCATCGCCAATTAAAGGAGGTGTATGGAGACAATGTAATGGACGAGTCGTCTGTTCGGCGGTGGTGTCGCAACTTCAACATGGGGAGGGGGAACACACACGACGATGAGCGTTCGGGGAGACCGTCTGTCATTACAGACCAACTGGTGAGCTCAGTTGACGAATTCGTGAGGAACGATCGGCGCGTCACAATTGATGACATCTGTGAGCATTTTCCCAATGTTTCTCGAACAATTGTTCATGAAATTGTTAAACACCATCTGCATTATGCAAAAATTTGTGCAAGATGGGTCCCTCGCGTATCTCAATGAGCTGGCGGCGAAGGACTATGCAGCAGGAATACAGAAACTTGTCACACGTTATGACAAATGCCTTAATTTGCTTGGAGATTATGTTGAGAAGTAGTTTAAAGTATCCTCTTTCAAATAAAATTTTTTATGTTTGTTAATATTTACTTTTGTGTCTTTATTTCACGAACGGGTACTACTTTCCGGATGACCCTCGTACTTCTTCTAACGTGTAAATTCGACAATTAAGCTACTATGCAAGCAATATGAAAGTACACAATCTGTGTGACATAATAACATAATGGCATAACATTTCATTTCAGAGCTATTTGTAAATATAATCTCATTTTGGCTTAGTTTTTTATTTTTCAGTGTTAAAAATTACACGAATGAAATTATAAATGTCGCCATGCTACATCAGGAATTACGTTACGTAAATTATCTATGATGTGAGGGTAAAAAAAACTTTACACTTCCACAATAAAGTGAACATCATAAACTTTATTGTGGAAGTGTAAAGTTTGTTTTTACCCTCATTATGAAGGAATTACAAAAAGTTAAACTTGAAACTGTTATGTTTATCTATTTGGTGGTACGTATATGGATTAAAATGTGCCACGAGGATTATATTTAGCCCTACAATTGAAATTATTATTAATGTCTCTGTAACACGAAAGCAAAGAGTAAAATGGAGTCAAAATAAATTAATGAATGAAAACTCTAGCAATCAATTGAAATTTGACGAAGACCCCTCCCTATAGAGGGATATTACATCAAACGATGCTCTTTTATCATCTAGATCAATTAATACAGTAGATACACATATTATATATAGTGGAAATATTTACTCTTAAGTGTTATATGAAATAATGTTCCATATAGATGCACAAGTGTATTGAATCAATTATTTGATAGCTCCGGATTCAATACTGTGCACTTACTATCTTCGAATCCTATTGATTAGTTCAACCAACTGGAAGTTTCAGTTATTTGCGATACAAAGGGCTTTGAACTCAAATGAAATGATGCTGTTTTAGGGTAAAAATACAGAGACGAATAAAAATATTTAAATTCGTAGAACACAAAACGCTTTTAACTATTAAAAGTTAATAGTTAAAGAAATATGAACACGATATGAAAGTAGAAGAAGCGTAGTATAATTTTTTCTGGTGTTCAATTACCCAAAGCTCTCACATGTGATAGCTGGGCATCTCTTTTGGGAAATTTCCCCCCCCCCCATATTTTCCTTGAGCTATGGAAAACCATTTCTTATCAACATATTCTAAAATCACGGTTTAACCATTAAAATGGAACTAGTTTTGGAGGTCCATGCTATCAGAAACTGAACATTTGAATTGCACTACATTCCCATATTATTACCATAACATCATAAACTTCGATATCAAGTCTAATTAAAGCTCTCTCTCTATTTAATTAATTAGTCTATGCTTTTTAGTATTCATGAATATAATGTTAATATTTTAGCGTTAGCTGAATGCCCAAGTTAATGTAATCGGGGGGTGGAGGGAGAGAGATTCCGAATCCGCAATAATATATATTCGCGTCTCCCCATGTAAGCCCTGGAATTGGATACAAGCGGAAATTTCGTACTAGACACAATAATAGGGGCGAAGATTATTCACCAATAGGCTATTATTTACCATAATGGCCGATATGCTTCATTACTAATAAAAGGGCCGTAAGAAGTTGACGACGGACAAAAATAGATCATGGAACACGAAGAATAAGATGGACCGGGGAATAATATTAAAATTATACATGGGTAAGTGAAAACAAAAAACTTGATGAATTACGTTAATTTATGCCAATTTTATGCTTTGAAAATAGTTCAAATACAGAATCGAAACCAAACATGGACTAGTGCAGAAGACTGTCGAAAATTAAAACGAAAATCCATGGCTCAAAATATTTGTCAGGTGTGGGGTTCGAACCCACGCTCCCATTCGGGAACCAGAACTTAAGTCTGGCGCCTTAGACCGCTCGGCCAACCTGACGATGAAACCCACTGGCCCTCAAAGAAGAATACTATTGCCCTAGAAGTACTACAGATTCACTAGTAGGATCATATTGACGACATGCCACGGGTATTTGTGGGGTCAGGGAGATGTTTCGCCGTTTCTCCAGAAGACATTTCCCGCGACAGACCCGCGCGGCGCGTCGCACTCGGCGACGGACGGCCATTACCATTCCCACAGGCCCATTACTCATAAAACCCTCCCTCGCAATCCCCCCCCTCCCGTCTCGGGGCACATATCCCGACGTCCACTCACGATGATCAACCCCATCCCAAAAAATCCTCTGCCCCTTCAGACGCGTCTCTCCGTCTACCCTCCACCTCAAGTTGAGGAAACCTCCCCCTGCAGTTCACAACCATCCCTTCCCGCTGTGTTTCCAGCGGAAGAACCCCGTAAATCAATCAGGATGCCTCGCTCCCCACGCTCCGACACCCCTCCACCCGCACCCCTTAATTCTCCTGCCCCCGGGGGAGACGGACGCGACGGGCTAGTGGTTACGTCATCGCAGTGCAAGGTTTATCAACCCCGCTATGGCTGGAAGGGGAACTAACTCTCCTCGCCTGCCACGCAATAATATCTATTGTTGCACTATCTCCAATGCGTTAGTCTTCTTTGTGTCGCTACCGGCACCTGTCCTGCGTCTTTCGCGATCGAGAGCCTCCCTCTTCCCCCATTCCCTGACATTCTTCTCCCTTCTCCCCACCCACCTCTCCGTTAGCGATTGCACTCGAAAGTGGAGGAGTCTGCTGTGAGAGAAGGCTGACTCGTCGTAAACCTCAGTGCGTTCCTTTATTTAATTCTCCATCTCTCTCTCATTCGCTCCGCGTGTATGCATCTTTCGTCTCTTTCTTCCTCTGAGAATGCTTATAATTCATTCCATTCATACGGTCACTGGGCCGTGAAAGTCATGACAGCTGTTGGGAGAACTGCCTCCTTCCTGTTTTTCATTTTTCAACCCTCCCTTTCACCCCACCCTCCCCCCGTCCTCAATTACACGACGTGTTGGAATGACGAGGAGACGCGGAGGAAAACAAATGGATGGTTGACATAGTTTTTTTTTAAAGCCATTGCAACGGATGCTAGAACCAAGAGCGTTCATTTCCTCGCGAATCGTGAAGTAGGCGACTCTCCCCCTCTTTCCCTCTGCATTTAGGAAAATGGGGGCGTACAAGCGAATGCATCCCGCCAGGCGACCCAGGTGTAATTCCGGAAGCATATCATTCAAGGGGCTGCCAAAATAAGGGTTGTCTACCATAAGGATATCTACCCTAAGGCCCACTTTCGTGGGCCAGACCTAGTTCCATGATTCACCGCACACTAATCCGGAGGTCGCAAGGGAGTTAATATGCAACTGGATTGCTAGTATTTCAAACAGCACGGAGCTCTACAGAAGATGCAACCAATTCCCGGAATTCCGTAGAATATCAGTAAGCCTTAAGGATACAATAGATATTTTTTAAATCAAACCTAATAACATTACGATTCATTCTGTAAAGAAAGCTTAGTTAGCATTATTTACCAATGACATTTTACCAATATTTAGGTCATAAATATTTTTACACTTCTTATATTTATGAATTTTTATAGTTTGTTACAATTCTTATGCTAAAATTTCATTTAGAGAGATAACCCTTTGTGACTTCGGGCTGAAACTCATCCTCTGCAGTCCCTTGTTTTTGTATTATTGGTAATCGGTCATTGAAAAGTAATAAGTACGTCAAGTTAGCTTAGGCTCTAGATAAGATTAAGTTCTAGATAAAGAACGCAGAAGATATTTGTGAATAGTATACGAATAAAATGGTTTGAAACTTGACTTCTGAAGAAAATCAGTTGGGTGTCAGGTAGCTAGAAGGGTTTTATGATGGTGAATCCACATTATAAAGATTTTGAGAATATCCATGGGTAAATAAAATATTTATGAACTATAAATTAGTCAATTTTTGTTTTCCATCTTGTATTACATTTTAATTAGTTCATTTCTAAAGAACCTCAGAAGGAATTTCTAGGAAACTTTTGTGGAATCTCGACTGAAAGGCCTTAAAAAAGAGTCAGTATGCTAAGGGATTTCTCAAAATAATGTTGCGTATTGGTTGTTAAAGGTAGGGAATTAGTTATATTCTGCAGAATGGAAGTATTGGCCTTAACCGTACATTGGTCGGTCATTTATCCAAGCATTATTCTAAGGAATGAAGTGGAAATAATTGAGCAGATTTATCTACGTACGCGATGAGTATTTTATATCAAGCATGATGACATATTTCCTTATTTAAAGAAGGATGACCTATTACATTAAGCGTGTCACCTCATACAATGAAAAGGAGTCAGGTATAGCCGCGTACCATGCACATAAATGCTTGCGAAACATTCGAATCGTTCAACTAGCGAAGAACTTATAACGATCTTCGATTTTTCACAGGTGACATCAATATCTCAATATACGTTAGAAAGAGAAAATTGAGATGACTATGCTCACCTTGACAGGGTGGAAACGATTTCCGGATTTATTTTGCGGAGGATACCCATCACGGGGTTCGTCAAAAAAAAACTTAGTTCAATCCACTTGATGATAATTTCATTAATTCGGTCCGGGTTTCGTCGCGTTGCGACATCTTCGGGAACACATGGAGTAATATTGCCGGCCTCGGTGACGGCGGGGCAACGTCCTCGTCTGCCAATCCATGGGTCGCGGGTTCGATTCCCGCCTGGGTGGGTTTCTTCCACCTAGGGCTTGGGTGTTTTTAAACGTCTCCATTGTTATTCTTTGTTAATAGTCCGATGTAAAGGCCAGAGTGCTGTTTTCGGACTAAGTCTAAATAAATAAATATGCTTAGCATATCGAAAGGGAAAAATGAAAGAGAAAGGCAAAAAGGAGAAGGAATGGAATGAATTAATGGGCAAGGACGGAATGGGAATTAATGGGGCAGTGTTGAGGGCGGGGAAGAGAGCTGTGCACAGACTCCTTATTGATAGCTGTTGAGTACTCCCGCCTCTTCGGCGTCACTGAGGAGAGCATGAGGAGTGAGGAGCGCACTCATTCACAAAAGTCACCACTGTTCCGCGTCGCTCATGAATGCATGTCACCTTAGGTCTGGTCATGTCGTCACTGTTTTTCCACTGTGTATTTTAAGCAATGAAGAGTGGAAGGGGAGCACTTTTCCGTTCCCCAGGAGGGCGTCGTAAATTGAGTGCAGTATAATCTCTAATATTTCAAGGGCGTCCAATCAATACAATTTCACAAGAGAATAAAACAATAAATAAATAATAAATCACCGTGCTGTGAACATTCCGGCAACTACAGTGAAAAGTTAATCTCATTTTACATTATTTCAAATACCTTATTTTATGTCTCCGTCAACATATCAAATGTATGGGTTGCACACCCACAGAGTAGCTTACTTGGGACGTAAAGTATGAAGTACACAGTTTTGTCGAGGATAGCATCCATTCACCACACTCGTTTAATTTTATTTCAGCAGGAAATCGCTGCTCATTTTTCGCCAAGAGCTCCAGTACGTACCAGGGGGAAAAAATAACGCAATAAAATCTTCGCAGTGGTCCTATCAGTGAAGTGGAGAGCTCCCAAGTCCCTCTTCCACTTTCCTTTCGCCACCTAAATAGCCTCCCGGGGATAAAGCTCTGATCGAAGAAACTGCCCTGTAAACAAGTTGAAGGATACTGTTGTCGGGGAAGGTGGGGGGTGGGGGGGGGGGGCAAGATACGAAGACATATTACCATCGCTTTGGCGTGGAGCGAGGTGGGGTATGGACGAGGTGGTTCGGTAGGATGCCGGGAGGAAGAGCACCCTCTCCCGGGGTTGGCAATAGATTCCGATCAGTTGAGAGGGAGGAAATGGAAGACGCTCCTAGGGATCGAGGGCGTGCGTTGGGGGGGGGGGGGAGGCGGCGCGAGGTGGCATACCCGAGGGTGAGCGTCCGTCCGGATGAGGGTGAGGGGAGGTCCAGTGTGGGGCAGGAGATTGGAAGGTGGCCGGCCGCAGACCTGTCTCACTTACCGTAGGCGCAGGGGTCACGACGACCCGACGCCTCCCGGGCAATCCTCGGACGGAAGAGCCGCCCTTCCCGCTCCGGAGTGGGGAAAATGTCGACATGGGAACTCGAAAATGCAATTTATTCGGGGACGGCGTGAGGAAAATCGTGTGAAGATAGAAGCATACTCGTTTTACGTCTTTCCACCTCGCATCAATACTGCCGATTCCGAGTTTACGCTTCCCCGTGTTTTTTTGTTAGAAAATATTCAGGGCTAGGTTCTTTCCATTTCCTCGTATCCCAATCTCATCATCTCAGGTTTTTTTACTGGAAAATTGATCATCCCTGTCACATGATCTAGATGGGAACAGTTGTAAATCATATTATTTTACTCACGATCATTCGTGTGTCACAAAGTTAGAACACTTTCGCGGTTCACCACCGTGACCTAACGGTTGCCATAGTTTTCTCGAGGGCATCGAAGTGTTCTAAGTACAAGTAATAAAAGTAAAAAGGAAATGTTCGACTTTCTCCATTTTTTTATTCAGTTCTAATTCCATTTTTAGGTCAATATCTACGGAATGAGTCGTTATTTTTTATTAATAGCTTCCAGCCAAGTGGCAGGTTGGAAAATCATGTTACGATGGCGTGAAAAGATAAAAAATGGATTGATACAAAACAAACATTACACATACATTTTTAGAGGAAACATTGCGGAAAAATAATGTACCAATTATTTTTTTAGAATAATTAAGAATAATTCTATAAGAGGAAGGAACTTTTTATCAATGATTGTAATGTTCAGAGGTTAAAAATGTCTGCATGATATTTACTAAATATCATACATTATGCATACACAATTTTTTGTTCTATATCTTGCACACAAACACATACATATACAATGCCTGAATGCCAATTCAATTGAAATTCCCACTTTATAAAGAGTGCCTAGCTTCTTTATAAGACATATTAGTTTAATCTGAGTAGTATGATTAGGAATCACAATTATACTGATTACAGAAGTTAATTTAGCTTAATGTGCCTATGCAAATACTCAATTATCTTGTTGAGATAAAAATTGTAGACAAATCTGAGATGAGTGTTTTTCGCTATGCTGTTCCACGAATAATGAAGTCATGGCTGATAAATTTTTATATTTTTCAGATGTGATTTTTCTCATATTTTTACGCACCATGGAAATATTGAAAAGTATAAAATAGAAATAAGTACTATTAAATTGAATTTCCAAACTTGTAGAAACATTTATAATAATCTACGAGATGAGAAAAGTAAAAAGTACGAACGTTTTTGCTTACCTGGAATGTTTAATAAAAGTTGTCATAAATTTCTTATAAGAACAATTTATTACGCAATAGGTTAACTTTGTGTTTTGTTGTTAGCTTAATGTGTAATATTGCGTGGTACATGTGCCATTGAATTGACGCCAGTTATGCCTCACCGGAAGCCGCTGCATTTTGAAACACGTTCAGTTCAACTACGGCGACGCCACAATGAAATTTTGATATAACTTAAATAAATGGTCAGATGAAGTCTATTTTATGCTACAGAAGACTTATGGGGAGAGTATTTTTCCCAATAGAGCACTCCGAAGATGGGTAAAAATGCTTAAATAGGGGAATTAATCAATTTCAAAGGAAAGTAGACCCAGAGCTCCAGTCACTACTCTAACGGAAGTAAACATAACACTGCTTCTCCCATTGTGTGGGAAGATAGTCGAACAAAGTTGAGAGCATTATCAAAAATATTAGAAATTTCATTGAGCGAGCGCAGCCATACGATAAAAGATAAGTTATAAAACGTTTTCACGAAACCCACCGCGAAGTCGCGATCGTCTCTCAAAAATCAAATGAAATGTGCTCCTCATCCTCACTATAATCGATATATAGCTCCACGTGAATTTTCCTATTGCCCAATGTGAAGAAACACCTTCGCCTTTCACCATCAGAAGCAGGTTTAGGCGAGCTGAACATGTTTCATCTTGCAGTGGCAGTCGCAGGAGACGGAGTATAATCAACAAAACTTGCCCCAAATATACACCTTGTATTTATTGTCTCAGGCATAACTCTATGGAGTCAAAACAACATATTGAAATGAAGTAAATAATTTAGTGATTCCACACACACACACACAAGTGTGTGTGGAATAACAAATTTACTTCCTTCATTTCAATACACCTTGTACTATATACTACATATTAAGATAAATTATAACATTAAATTAAATGTTTGCACTATAATTTATGCGATCAAAAAATTTAAGATCACTCCTTATTGAACACAACACGTACTTTTCATTAACTACCCTCGGCACACTCAGTTTCAAATGCCTGAAAACAAAATAAATATTTATAAAGTCATACTTTGACGCAGGCATTGCTCTACGATGGAAAATGAAATGATCGCGTGGAAACTACGGCACGATATATTAAGCCCGATTTTAGAGCAAACATTCTTTTTGAAGAGAGGGCTTTGGAAATGGAGTACTTGCTTATTCTGTGGGGGAAAAGAAATTCGAAACTTGCTTATTTTTATCACTTGGCTTATGTTCATGGCCAGAAACTACTGCAGGGATATTTATTTTTATCCCTAATCGTACATGAAAAAATCTGTTCTACTACCTCCCTCACCTATGAAATCTCCCTGATTTCCCTTCGTGATCTGATCTACCATAGCAAGTCGGGGTCTGTAAAATAATATTTCTTTAAGATCCTTAGGTAAGTAACATGCTTCAGATATACGTCGTTGAGTTAACCTGTACTTCAACCTAAGGACAATTGTGGTTCCCATCCTAACTGTTCCAATAGTGTCGTGACACTGCTACCTTGTTCATTACAAATTTATTAAGGCTTAGCCGCTCTAGTACGTTGCACTGGATCTATTTCCAAAATTAAGTCTCCCTCGTGAGGATCTATACACATGCAGCATTCTCTAGGTGGGATCTATAATACTCTTGTGAAGGTTAATGTTATAGAGAGGGTTAAGGCAATAGTTCGAAAAATATCTCTCCTTCCACCAACTACGTACCTCCCACTCAACTTTTGCCGGCCCCGGTGGCGGCGGGGTAACGTCCTCGTCTGCCATTCCAAGGGTCGCGGGTTCGATTCCCGCCTGGGTGAGTTTCCCTCCATCTAGGGCTTGGGTGTTTGTAAATGTGACATTGTTATCGTTGTTAATAGTTCGATATAAAGGCCAAAATGTGCTATTTTCGGACTTATACTGAATAAATAAATAAAATAAATAAATAAATAATGAACCCTTAAAAATAAAAATTGTACTGTAGGTCAGTATATTTTATAATATCTGATTCATCAGACAGAATAACTAAGTTGAAATTCTGTAAAACATGTTATTTGCAGCAGATGAGACTAAGAGCAACGGAAATTATGTAGCACTCTGGTGATTAGTTGTACCTAAACTCTCCGACACTTTCAGTGAGTTTATTAGCCAAACTTTCCTAAGGAAGGAACATCAATAACATCTGCTTCCCATACCTTCAGCTTTCTAAGATTACGGTGATGTTTCACCCTCCATTACCTGCCCCTCCAACCTCCATTCCTTCCCCAATCACCCATCTCAAACATCTTCACAACCACGCTAGCCACTACTACTCCTCTTCTCAATGAAATTAATGAACAGGCGCTCAGACTGACTCGTGCTTATTTAACCCAGTTGAACTGTGGGACGTAATTTATTAAGTCCTTCCGCTGGATCTCATTTCCTTCCATCAAAAGTTCTAAGTGATTAATTCTGATTGAAAAAGGTTCATGTTATGTCTCCGTGTAAGGCACCTTTACTGGATTCCTACTTGCTTTTCAGATTATGTGATTGCATTTTCTTGATTACTCCCCTTCACGTCACACAAAAGTTAATAACACACATTTTATATCCATATGCTTAATTCAGAAAGTATATTTGATCTGATTGATGATCTTTAAGGTGCCGCTCAATGTACAGGAAAGTCCAGTTCAAGCAAACTTATCTCAGTCTGGGAGTTAGTTGACTGGGTAATATAATTTATTTTTTACCAACCATGGTGCGTTTTGCACAAGACTTAAAAATCACCATGTTTTGCATTATTTTTATTTTTCACTGACAAAACATGAAATTCTTTAAAACACTCATTTAGTCGATAGGCACAAGTTTTTTTTTCTGACAAGAAAATTACAACTGAATTCCATTCTCCCTTTGAACTAAGTCCATGGCGAAAAATAATGTTCATATCCTTTCATCTACAAATGGTAACTACAAAAAGATTACTACCTACTTTTCTAAATAGACTTGTCTTTTGACGAAGAATTAATAATAGCTCCGTCGGCCAGTTTTAATTAAAAAATATTGCTGATGGTTTCGGTCCGACATTTGATTAAGTATACTGAAGGTTTTACT
Source organism: Hetaerina americana (assembly GCF_022747635.1). Taxonomy (NCBI): domain Eukaryota; kingdom Metazoa; phylum Arthropoda; class Insecta; order Odonata; family Calopterygidae; genus Hetaerina; species Hetaerina americana. Next base: position 4,155,615 of record NW_027287008.1, on the reverse strand, counting down.
TCGCAACGCTGTGGGAACATTTAAAATATCCTTTAGGTAGAGGTACCTTTACCGTTTGATCAAATGCAATACGATGCCTTTTGACGGAAATATCGATCCTGAAATGCCTATTAGGGAAAATTTTACTTCCAAGCTCCTGAAGTCTCCCATTCGTCGTCGGTAAAACGTATATCACCCCGTGATTTTTGACGGGGAACTTTATCTCTTGACGCAGGATCGTCGGACTCTCTCAAGCCATCCGTGCGTTGAATCGCTAACCACAAACTCATCGTTAATATTCAATAATTTGGAAATACCACCGCGCCAGACGAGGGTCGGCGGAAGGGAGCGGTGGATTCGCTCGCTGGATAAAACGAACATAAATCAGCAGAGGGCGGGGCTGCGAATTAGAGTCTCGAGTCCTTGCGCATATTGAGCGCTGAATGGGCTCCGGCACGACTTCGGAAAAATTCAGACCTCGTCACGGCTTCCATTGCCTTTCAGAAGAATTCGTTCTTTCCCAGGGTCTCCGTCTTTCCACAGCCCTGCGTTTTATGTCCCCATCTCCGCGGTAACTTCCCCTCACCCTCCTTTGCCTCCATCACAGTCAAACGCCTCCATTGCTTCCACACATCAATTTCCCCACGCCGCCACCGAATATCCTGCCCCCTCCTTTCCCCCGTCAACTCAACACCATGTTCCCTCCCCCCGTCATGCAGGCCGGGATGTCTCGCGACCGCTGTCAGACGGGGGCAGCTCGCTCCATCGTCTGATTGCATAGCTGCAGGGTTCCAAGAGGATTACATCAGTCCTCATGAAGCGAGATATAACGCTTTCGCCCGGGTGGATATGACGAATCACTCCCCCGGCACATTACCCTCAGCGACCAGTCCAAAACATACGTCCGTAGTGTTTCTGTCTGGGTCAGTGCAATTTTCAATTCCCAATTTGACCTCTTCCCTCCCATGCACTTTGCACTGCGCGATGCTCAATAGTTAGAGTGGATTATATGTGTATTGTTGAGACGAGGTGGATCAAAGTTCGGGGATGTCGAATTGGCTGACCACAATGCTGAGAGGGTGTTGTAGAGAACACTGGAGTCAGTTGGGATTCAAATTTAACAGCTATGTTAAAATCAAATTTATTCGAATTTCTGGAAATTTGTAATCTTAAACAATGTTTTTGGAACCGAATAAAAGAAATATTATATTATAGGAAGTGTCACGGGGGTCATGATCTCCGAGTTTTCTACCTTTACTGTTGTGGAGACTGCTAAAATTTCAGTTTGGAGTTAGGGGTAGTTCATTTACTTGTATTCTTTGCAATAGCTGTGATTTGACTTCTCTTGACTTGATTTCGCAAGATCATTACTATTTTCCATTTATCCATCTTTTGAGATAAAAAGTTCGAAAGACGGAGAAGAATAATTTTTGCGGTTTCTGATTGGAGAGTAAGTAATGTGTATTATATTTCACTCAATGAATTTCAAACTTCTTTCAAAGTTGTGACTTACTCGCGTATTATTCTGGAGTGACAAAATACGAGAATGTCGGAAAACAGTCCCCACATTTTCATATATCAAAACGCTATGAAACTAATTAGAAGCATGGATTTTTCCCATTTCGCAGTAAAAATGTGTTTCAGAGCTGTTTCAGCCCGTACCGAGACTGCCACTGAAGCCTTAATTCAAATAAATTCCTAACACTGAATACGAGTGATACGCCTCCATGGGAATGATGAATAAAACAACCTCGTTATTGGAGAAGAGCACAGAAATCACTTTGAGTAAGAAAATAGATGGAATATGTGGAGGGATTCCTAACAGAAAGTCGCTTTCGTCCGATTTTTCTTCTGTAATTGCTTCATCAATGTGCACAGAAGTAATAATTTAACTGTAACCATTCACCCCCAACATTTTGTACCCAGGAATAAAACTAAATTAAATATAAATATCTTTTTTATTTTTACTTCCGCAAGGAAAAGAAACGTATGGGTAGAATTTCGCTTCCGTTAATGGAAGGACATGTTTTTCAAGTTTCCAAGATGCTATATCTCTAATTTTTCATCTCAAGCATTGCATAACAAACCGTTCTATTCGCTATAATCAGCGATAAGGTGATTTTAGATGAAGGAACAAGCAGTTTTATTGAATACTTCTTCAAAAAATGCCTCTTTCTTCTATAATAATCTCCACAAAACCTGATTAACCTACTTTTTCTATAACATTAAAAAAATCTTTGCTGTCGCTATGGAGGCATAAGAAAAAGTTATAAACTATTTTGTCATAGTAAAATTTCGTCTTTGTTGAATACTTTTTTTCTGCGGGAAGCGATCGACAGCTGAGGTAATTTGCGTCGAATACTTTAGTCGCATCAAAACTAAACTTTATTTTTCCACGTAGGGTAATGAGCATTCGATGAGAAGGACTGAAGTAAACGTTAAAACATTAGAATAAAAACCAGAGCAGGTTAAGTTTGACAGCAATAGGAAGTACGAAGAAGGATTACGTTAAGCAAAGAAACTTTAACTAGGTGGAGGGAATCAGTGACAGAGACGTTGAGTAAAGACAGGACGTTAAGAAATAATTAGTAAAACTTTTACATGAAGCATGGTATTGCACGGCGCGGAAACGTGGTTGTTGGAGCAAGAGTATAGCCGTAAATCTGAGGCCCTTGAGACGTACTGGTAAGAAAAAACGAAAAAGCGCTAGGAATGATGGGGGAGGAGAGAGGATTGCTAGGAAAAATCCAAAGGAGGCAGGAAAGATGGATGCAGTTTATTTTAATTGGACATGGGATGCTGAAGACTATGATAGAGGGGAGAATGTTAGGTAAGCGAGGAAGGGGTAGGAATAGGACAGGAATATCAGACGGAATGAAGGGAGGAAGTATGTGGAATTGAAGAAGAGTGTATAGTAGTGTTGGATGTCAGGTTGTGTTTTTTTGACTAAACAAAGATATGTAACGATGATCAGCCTGTGCACCTTCATAACCTACCTTCAATATTAGCCTACCAGTAGCAAATAAACATATGAGTTAGTCTTTGAGATAAAAATGGATCTTCAATCTTTTCAACGAAAATAACGTAATTCAATATAAACACCAGCTTTTTTCCCGTGTTTGATGGCTAGTTGATCAAGATTTATTTAGCAATATTAAATTTTTATACAGTACTGGAGAAGCTACTTAGTATTCACATCGATTCATATGTATAATCAGAGCATGCCCGAGGTATCCAATGATGTAGCTGAATTCAGTTAGAAAGAGAGTCCAAATAATTTTACACTTAACAGTTGGTAACATCAATATTCTAAATTTAACATTCAAATCAAATGCTATTTTACAGTCGTATAAGCATAATAGGGCTGAAGTGATTGAGATACTTTTTTGCATCTCCTTCAATAAATATGTCATTCCGCAGAATACTTGATTTTAAATCAGGATAGTTTTACATTAGTAATAGGAAAGTTAATAGATCTAAAACTGTTATTAATTCACGTCCAAAGGCTACAGTTAAATAAATGATAAATGCAAGAGTGTTTTAGGGAAAACGCTAGGAGTCCACTTTGTGAGTGTTTCCCTCCATAATGGAGAGTAAGTTAAATATATAAATTCAAGTCTGACACTCAGCGTTTCTTTAATTAACATTGATTACTTGCTAAATTAAATATTAATATACCTGTGTACTAACCCAAAGGGAAAATATTAATATGCTGATTCGATATTTATCGGCGTATTATATTTTCAACCCGGTGCAGATAATTAATATTTCCAATGCGACGCATATTTGCTAAATGTTTTTCTCTGGTTCAAGGTAATTTGAGAATTCTCCAAAAAAATATACTGATAAATTTAATGCTTAGATTCAATATGTTGCGGTGATGCATTGTAATTGGAAAAAATAATGCCTAAGCACTTCGCAAAGGGATAAAAAAAATATTTAATTTGTGTTCGCTGCATTCTAGAATCTCCAGACAGAGACTTAAGACTGTAATGCTAATGTTTAAGGTGCTGCCATCATCAACATCTCAATCTGACCGATTTGAAACCCGATTCTACAGTACTATATGTCGGAATTTAGCATTAATAAATCATGACAAACACGATTTGGTCTTTATTTTTCCGACAACCCAATGCACAAATTCAAGCTAATATTTCACTCCTGCAAGGCCTTCTCGCGTCCATAACGACTCCCTTACAAGATGCACGCCCCTTTCGCTCTCAGCGAAACTCCTCCCACACCCACCACGTCCTCAAACCTAAACCCCTTCCCCTCCCGCCCCTGATCGATCATCCCAAAACACGTAGCCCCTCCTTGCCCCTGCTACCTACACCTCTCCATCCACAGGTCCTGCCCTTTCTCCTCATCCACTTCCAAATCCCTCTCCCATTCATCCTCGTAACCGCTCGTCAATTTTCCTCCCCTCATTCAAACCCTTTCCTATCCAGTAACTAACTTATCCTCATTCCAGACTGCCTTTTTCCCAAAACTAATCTTGGAATTTCTTTCCTTTTTTTTTAACTTACGCATTTCGCTAGAATGACACTTGTTGCGTCTCCTTTCTCTCCGCGGCCGCTTCATTTCTCATAATGGTACATTTTCCCTAATGAAATCCACCTTCAACCGAGTGTTTACACATATGAAATTATTGTCATTATTATTATGACATTGCAGCTTGATGAGACCAAATCCTAGGCAAAGAGTTTTGCAAACATAAACTGTCTAGAGAGGAAAAAAATGTTAGCACTCGGAAAAATGTTGGCATCGTTTCTCGCGTCATAATTTCGTAATATAGTTAAAAATTAAAATTTGGTAGATTGACGACTTGTAAAACAATCCAACCACGTTTATTTCCATTTTAAGAGCCGTTAACGATATTTTAAACTCGAAGCATTCATAAAATTAGATTCAGATAAACTGCATAGTTTATTCATTATTTTTTACTGAAGATTTTTCCCTACTCTTTCAGCGCTAAGGACTCTAGTCACACACTCGTATCGAGACACCTTGCTCGAGACTTGCCAGCGTGCTTAGTGGCTCTGTTAATCGTCATTCCGAAATTCATGAAGCGTTCGTTATGCGCGCCGCGCGCGTTCGAGCAGCTTCGAACTACAACAAACTTCGTACGACTAATCGATTGTTAGAAGGGAGAAAGGTTGTGCAGTGAAATTGAATTCTGTTGAAAATTAAATTGAATTAAACTCTATTTGAAATTTTATTAATTGGATTAACATAAAAAAATTGAAGTCAAATCAGAGAGAAAACACAATGAGAAAACAAATTTGCACTTTTCCACTAGTTTATTATTTACGTACTCCGCGTTTTGGTTCACAGACCCATCATCAGGTAAACGATATGCCAAATGGTAAATTTACCAAATATACCGTATTTGTACATGTTTGAGGAAGGGGAGGAGGAGTGAGGAATAGGAGTAAGGTCGGCGGGGACATTGAGGGAAAGGATGGAAAAACCCAAAGACGAATGGAGAAACCAAATGAAAATAATGGAGCGCGGGGGACCAAAGAAATGGTGAGGTAAAAAGAGGGGTGGGGAAGGATAAGCACGTGTGGTCATTATAGAGAGCAGAAGGGAGGAATACAGAAGAATTAGGCGGAAAGGGGACATGGAAGGGACAGAGGTAGGATGAGGGATACGGTATAAGTGATTCTTAGAAGGATATTATCGGGGAAAGGTTGTTTGACACAAATTAAGAGTGGATAGTAGAAGGTGGGTGGATTGGAAAATTCGCTGAGGGTGGGGTCAGTTGTATAGAGGGAGCTTTACTGAATTCTATGGTCTCGGGCTCAAATTTGTGGAGGTTCATGTTCGTTTAAATGAAAATACTTTGTAACTTCCGCACAATTTTTATTCGTACTACCGGTTTCAACGCTTCGGCGTCATCGTCAGGAATGAAAATTGTGTGGAGCTCTACTGTTTGCTGTGGAAACGGGACTGGAGGAGAGGAGAATCGTTTATAAAAATTTGATAATTTAACAGAATATTCATATTTAGCTGTACAAATTCAAGTTGTTCTAAAATATAAAGTTTTTTGCCCTGTCTTATACCTGCAGATGGTTCTGTGAACCAAAAAGCGTGGTACTTACAAATAATCTTGTGGACAAGTGTTTTTTTTCTCATAATGACGAACTTCCACTACATCTCGCCTGAATCCGTTGAATATAAAAGTCAAAGCAAAGTTATTTGTGATCTCTGGGAGAGTTTATGTTAAAGTAAATATAAAGTACTATAAGTTCTAAAAGTATGAACTTAATATAAATTATAAATAAAAATAAGTAAATAAAATTTTATGCCCAAAACAATTGCAAGAATGTTGTGGAATATGTAAGGCTAATTATGTAAACTGCAATAAATGTATGCCTGTTTCTTTATAAACTAACCAATTGTGTGTCGATCCTTTGTCTTGATTTTTATGGTAGGTATTTTTTAAGAGAGATGAATATATATTTTCCAAAAATATATAACTATGAGATATAGAGGGAAAAAGTAATGCCACTCACACTGCATTTTGTGTCGGAATCGGCCTATCTTTTAAATCATTTCCTGGTATAAATTTCAGGACAGTTAACTTGCCTCTCATCACTACGGAGTGTATTTTAGAGCCTTTTAGATTTTTTCCTTGGGAATAAATACGAGTACTGACGGAATTGATGCTGTTTAGACGACATCATGCAACATTCTCCGCCTCAATTGGAATTACTTGAGTGAGTTTGAGGATCATGTAGCGTGATGCTCGAAGGAAGGTGAATCGCGGGATTCAATTACCGCAGTGTCGCCTTGGGAGTTGACAGGAAACACGGACTGTGGTTAACTTAGCGTTCATCGTACACATGCGAAGTTTAAGAGAAGTTTCATTTACTGTGTTTTGCTGCTTGCGTAAATGCTAGTTCCTCCGACTAAACTAACTCTCAACCAAAATAGTATATCCTCCGCGCACTTGCGTGAAGAATCAGAATTTTTGGAAATTATTATTGAATTCAAATCAATTTCCTCACCAAAGCTATTCCAGTAATTTAAATAATGTATTTCAGTGAATTTGGAACCATCAAAGCCAGACTCATTTCACTCTTTAAGGCACGTATTATTTTCCCCGAAGGCGGCTGGAGTCACTAAGGTTAATTGAGGAATTACTAATCTCATTTAAATTTAAATTCATCTCCGAAGAGCCAGCCATGTTTCTTAAGAGCGGATCAATTTACTTACTTGTCTTTAAAAATTTATCATTCAAGTACAAGTTTACTTTAACCCTTCTAAGCAAGTATTGAAATAAAGTTCTTGTTCGTTTTGTTGCAAAACTCACCCTGCTAATAACGAAATAATTATAAATTGGACGAGAAATGTGACATCATGACATAACCTACCTTCGTGCATTGGATAAATAATGATTGTAAAGCAGCTATTTATGTCACTTTTACAGAAAATAGGCTAGTTATAACATCATAAACTCCTTAACTTTAAAATTACGATGCAATCATGTATGGAGTTTTACCTAATGTGTGTACGTGAATTTAATTATTAGGCACGTAGTTTAAAATTTCATTTTTGTAAATAAAGATTGGTACATAATATATATATATATATATATATATATACATATATACATACATACATACACACACACACACACACACACACACACATATATATATATATATATATATATATATATATACATATACACATACACATATATATATTATAATATATTATATATATATATATCTATATATATATACTCACATATATATAAATAGACTTGCATATCGTTAACCCCTGCAGGTTGATATCTCCATGAATATTCGTAGCTATGTCCCCACGCATGAAAAGTTACTTCGCCAGCGAATTTTTAACTGCGCACAACATTATAGTCAGAGACGCAAGGAAATTAATCCTTCGTGTTAGGCATCCCTCAAACATCGTTGTGGCATCGCATTAATAATACGCCGGCGGCACGTCACCTTTAGGAGCTCGGGCAGACTGCCTGCCGTAAATTCCATTAGGCGCCGTGGACTATTTGATTCAATTAAAGCTCAAAATTTTACATTTCCCTCATCGGAGGGGGTTAGGGCAGCGTTCGGTGATCCAGTGCGCAGCCAATTACGTCCTCCGCTGACTCTGCGCTCGCAAATGTGATTCACCGCGAGCGGGAGTTTGGGGGTGGAGGCAAGGGGGAGGTTGAGGGTCCCCGTTCCGACCCCTGCCACCCCCTCGGGGCCCTAATGCAGGGATGATGACTCCGTCACCGCACTCCCTCTTCCCGCCCTCCTACCGCCGCGTGTCACCTGAAGTGCCCGCCACTCGTCCGACGGCCCATCCGGCCCCGTTTCATGACTGACAAGAGATGTAATCTCCGGTAGACCAGATGTACGTGCGTGCGCGTGGGTGTGTGTGCGGGGACATGGCGCGTGAGTGCTCACTCAACAAAGGGAAGGGGCCAGGGGTGGCCACTTGGCTCTTCCAATCTCCTCGTCCAGTCCGGTGCTCTCGCGCGGAAGGTGGTGGCGTCCGGGAAGGCTATCGTGATGGACGATCTCGACTAAGCATATCCATGATCTGCTTTCAAAATGATTTTTGAAATGTGCCTCTCATGCGATAGTTATAGTCATATGTTATCAGCAGGAGTCTACCGGTCAAATTCTGTATTTCATGGACCCAGGGGTTAATCAATGTTACGGTTCTAATCCACGCGTTACACAACACTAAATATTCTAACCCCCCCTGCATTACGATAAACCAATCGTCAACCTCCTGCACTCCTTCGCTTTTGCCCTCCTCCTACACTGCTTGCCCTACCCATCATCTACTCCTCTATCACAATCTTCCACTCACCACTTTCCACTCAATATGCTCTGCATTCGCATTTCCTGCCTTCTTTGAATTTCTCCCAACAACCATGCCTATCATGGTTTCCTCTACACCTATCATGTCTAGCATCACTTAATTTGTTTGTTTCGTCCATTTCACGTTTCCCAACGCCCTATACGACCATTCCACCAATCTATGATATTCACCTTCCCACAATTACCAATTTTCAGGGATCTAACAAAGCAAGCTCCACAACAAGGATTACAGTAATTTTTCCTCATGCCTTCAACACCCTAATGCCATCGATTACCTTCTTTTTGTAAAATGCTCTTTAGCTGACGTAATTTTTCAAAATACTGCAGTAACCATGTTCATATAAAACTCTGCCTAGATAGGTAAACTGTTACGTGGTCTCTTTTTGGCCTCTAATTTTAATTCTTAACTTAGACTCTTATTTCTTGGGAATCTCAATACCTTTATTCTTTATACTTCATGCTAATTGACACTTCTGTTATTGACACTGGACATTTCTCAGCTAATTCATTTATCTGCGCCCTCACTGCGATTCGGTACATGTGATTATAAGCTAGAAAGCTCCAAACCGACGTGTTCCCAAAAGGAGCTGTACATGGAGAGAGTGGTACCATTTATTATACTCGTTTGATGGGGGAGAGTACTAATTTGTTGAAGCTCTAAACATAATACTTTAAGCTTAAAGCAATTATAAAAAATCAGGTTTCAGATTTCATTAGAATGCCTGATTAAAGGGGTTTCAAGCTAACTCTGTTTGTTACAGTTAAGTTGTTGCCTTCTCATTTAAAAGATTCTTCAGCAATCGCGTATAGTAGGATTTTTCAAATAAAGGATTTACGCAAATTAGTAGGTTCCATTTCATTGTTTTACTGTTAAATAGCAACGATTACTATGCAGAGGTATTCAAGGATTGATGATGGAGGGACATTGTTTTTATTATTTCTCTCGGAATATTTTCAGTGTCAGCATCAGGTCCCAGCATAAATTAATTCTAAAAAAAATGTACGATTGGTCATAGTTTTTAAAAACTTTTAGAGCTCAATGTGAGTTATTAGTTATTTTACTCGCAAGTGGTTATTCGTATATCTGGTCGCCTTTTGCATCATCTTCTCCCTTAGCTCAATGATTTCCGAAAGGAAAAGGGGCAATTTTTCTCGAAAAAAGTAAAACCTATTTTCAAATTTAGCTGCTTTAATGAGATCATTCCCGCACTCCTTGCTGTAGCTATTTGAAAAATACCGAAATAATTTGTCAGAGTTGATGTTCCTAATCTTGCATAGCTAAGACACCTGGTGCTAATTGGTGTAATGATAATATAATTTCAAAGTGTGCCCGCGATGACGCTAAGAAATGGCGTTGAGAATAAATCAAGATCCCTGTGATACAGGTTTGCTTTCAATTCTTGGTTTACCATTCTGGTTTCTCTAAGTTGGCGATTCTTTCAACCTCTTTAACATTTGATGCATGTGCAAATTGTATAGATGGCATAATGTAGAGACTTGATCAAAATGTCCATTTCAAGGAATATGCCTAATGAGAGACGTCGGATTCAAATGTAATTGCCAGCCCAATATGTTAAATATACCGATGCATATACATGAGCATCTCTCTTAGCTCAGCGCTAGGAGAAAGAAGCAGCGGGAACACGGACGGCAGAGCGGCGCGGCGGTGGATACCGGGATTTTAGAGGGCGAGCACGCAAACATGCCCCCGTGAAATTTGATTTATACGGAAGGAAACACTTACGTAATGATAACGATTTGGAAAAAGATAAATTTGTTTCGGACAACCTTCCGCATTAATCTTTTGAGGCGGTTATTACTCGTGAGGACACGTAGCAATTAATTCCTTTCGTCGCTCGCTTTTTTAAAAGAAAGAGAATCGATAATTACGCCCTCGTATATTTCGTATTTGCTTACAATAGGAATGAATTCACCTCTAGGTTTGATGCACGACTGTTTTGTTTTAATTTTAAACCTCACCGGCGTAATATTCTCCATCGCAGTCCAGGCACAAAGTGAGATATTGCAGGAAATGGGCCTGAAATAGGGAGAAAAAATTAACAGCCGACATTATTGCCTCGAATCGTCGCAATGGTTTCCCTATTGTCCTGAAAATAAAGATTTATTGTGTGCAGAACTACTTTTTGAATGGCCTTGACTTTTTTCTTTGATACTCTCCAGTGGGAAACTGAAAGTAGGAGGCTGGCAAATGAATGTTTAAATTACATTCCATTCATAATACATTCTATCTGTAATTTATCCAATAAATTATATATCAGAATTAAAATATGTGTTGCAAACACAGTGAAAAATTGTAGTTTTGCGATAGTGAAAAGAAAAAAGCTTTTTAAAAACTTCCACTTTAAATTCCACTATTTATAAATAATGGAATCACTAAAGTTAAAAAATGCTCTGCCTTTTTAATCGCTTTAGAGAAATTTCATAAAGGCAAACCTAAAATATTGAACTTCATTATGTAATATGAAAATTTTCTTGAAAAATTGGACTCAACTGTTACAGTAGCATAGTACTGGCTGCCAAAGTGTGTAGCTGGGCTTGATGCCCTCCGCATGGTATCGATTACTGGTTGTTTGATAATGTTTGACGCAACCGATGAAAACGACGTCAGCTACAGGCAAATGGAGCTGAGAGGACACGAGGAAGGGCGCAAGTGCATGCTTGAAATTCAATAGGATTGCCTTTATCTTCTCAAAAGGGCAATCATGGAGTTGCTAGGAAATTTCCAGTTGATAATGGAAAATTAGAAAAGGAATCCCTACCGAGACTTGGCAGGTTATCTGACAGTTCAGTTTAGTGAAAAAATTGTTTCTGGTTTACTACCAGATTTGGGGACGAAATATACCGTTTCGGCCACTTAATTACGTGTAAAATAATTTTAATTCATGAAAATAATTTCCATCTACGCGACTGCGATTAATTCTATGACCTACTTTTGCCAAAAATATAAAAAATCAAGAGACACAATTGGTAAACTTTGTTTCCATCCGTATAAATGGGTGGTCTTTATCTCAAAGATGACTTTTACCGGCTGATTCCGACAAATAAAAGAGCATCCGTACATATTAATCGCAATTGGGAAGAGCTTCTTTTGGTCACTTCCCTGAATCATTCAGTAACCTCATTGAGGACAAGCGTTCGTAGTCGTAATTTAGCATGATTGCGTCTAAGTTCATACATTGCCAACATAATTAGTGAATTACCAAAATTAGTACTTAGCCATTACCTTACTATATTTTGGGATCTAACTCAAACCTATATATTTATACCAGATGCGTAGTTGTAGGGTAAGGCCCCGAAAATTAAGACTCCTGAAATAATGTAAAATATCCAAGTATCATAATAAAACCATACTTACTATAATACTATTATTTTCAGCTCTAAGTTTTCCCCGCCTTTTTAAAATCCAAAATACCTAATTCTTACTATTCTTTGCCCTATAATATCGATTATTCTACCCTTAAAAATTCCCACACCTTCCCATTAACATGAATTATTCTCTAATTTCATTTATGCACTTTCAGAATATATTCCATTAAATTCCTGCACTGGACCGAGCAATAGTTTCCCTGTTTTGAATGACATTTACGTGTAAAAATATAACTTGAATTTTTTATTTGGAACTTTATAATCTCAAAAATCCCCTCAACTGCGAATATCATCATGCATTCAATATTGTATGGTATTTTTTTAGATGCTCCATCTTAGCACGATTCAAATTTTAGGAACTAGTATTTTGTCGTACGTTATACTTCAGGCTTTAATCCTTTACAAAGAAAAAAATAGAGAGATTCGAAAATGTTCAAGACACCACGATTTGAGGGTTTTATTGCGTAACGTGGAATCCATTTAAATGAGTTAAGTACTAGTTTAAAAGAAGTTAGGGCTCGACGACGTCAGTGCTTGGTGAAAATAACCCACCTACTTTCGTTATTTTTGCACCTGGAAGGTTTTCAGATATTTGAAATGGGATCTTGTTTCTTATGGCCTTATATTCTTTCTTAACCAACCACGAAATTATAGTTTTCTAGTTATAACTATTTGTTTCTAAGAATTCCACGACTTCTTCTGCCAATGTTTCCATTCAACATTTATGCTTTTTCAATGCTCAATATTAAGATTTTAAAAATGTTCGTAACCCGAATATTTTTAAAAGCTCTATTACGGTCTGATTTCTTTTATGCAATATTTTCAATATAAGTCGTCTATGATCCTCCATATGGGTTTGTCGTGCGTTTATCAGACCTAAAGGCATATCAAGGACTAATATAAAAAGTTATTTTTCCTTCATAAATGTTCAAGCGTTTAATTGACTGCAGCGATTCTTCATTTTTGTCTCTTTCGTGTATATTAACTGACCTAATTACTGGTTTTATTTATTCAATTTCCCATAAACACCTTATTTATATTTCCCGTTAAATAAGAAAAGGCTTTACGTGTGTATGAAGGATTTGTTAGTGTTTTTCGCTGGGAGTATTCTGAAACCTTTCTGAATAAACCTCTAAAGGTTTCGTTAAAAATCGAACTCATAAACACGACTTAATAGGTGTACCACATCGAAATATTCTAAACAAACATTAGCATCCTCACATTTTCTAATTATTTGTTCTCGTTTTTATACATATAGACGTATTTTTAGGACTTAAATTATTACTGCCATGCCATCTTTGTCCTTCCTTTGGTTTTACCGTGCTTAGTCTGCATCCTCCGTCGATGTGAAGAGGTAGCTATAATTCGATCTCAAATACGATTGCTACTAACACTGCTCCCTTATATTTTACATTGCTTTGCTGTTGTGAAGTGTAATGGGCTTATTCATAATGATACATTTCAGATGGTCATTAATTTACTAGAATGAAAAATGGACTTCTCTCTATGAAAATTGTGTATAAGCGGACAAGGAGGACGGATCGATGGTAAATCGTAACGCTTTGCGTTTTTTATCATCAAACTACTCCTTAACAAGCCCAACCATTCTCTTCTACATATTCATAAAATGTTTGCAAAAATTCCATTAGTACACCTGCATTATGAATGAATTTCCTCACTATTACGTAACTTAAATTCAGGGGAAGATCAATGCTAGGGAGTTCCAAGCTTTCTCGTTTTCGCTGAAAATGGGAAAGTAAATGGCAAACGCACGACTGCTGGATGCGTTGCTCTCACGAATGAAACTGTTGAAATGCTCTCAGAAAAGCAAAATTTTTTACACGTGTGATGAAGGGATAAAATATCTTTATCCCGAGACCAGTCGGAAAATTCGGAAAACAATGTCGTTTTTCCGCGTTATTCTTAATGCATTCCACAATTAACTTGAGGCAAATTTGAATTTTTGCTCATTTTCTAAAATATGTACAAAAGCACGTTACTATTCACGGAAGAGTGCATATTAATAAATAATCCGGCATATTTAACTGGAGGAATATGACTTAAATTCCTGACTCTTGAGCAAAAATAATTGACAGAGAGATGGAATAATATTTCTTCATTTCTCTGCCTGTTGTCCTGCCCCCTTCCCACCTCCTGTAAAAAGTAAGTGTGTTTATAATACGCATCCTATGTATATAATTCCGTTGTTGACATAATATTTTGTACCTGAGGACATCGCCTTTGCTATGAAGCCGATCGCACATTATTAATATAAATGAACGTATTCTAATTTGTGCTATTAAGTGATCATAGATTTCTACAAAACTATGCCAGAAACTATGAAATTCATCGAAAGAATATATACAAGAAACACAGTTTGCCAAAACTTACTGCGGCTGATTTTATAGAGGATATCTTCCCACTGCTTAAATCATCTTCATTCAAAATAGGAAAATAATTGTAAATATCCCAAATGGGTGAAGGTGATAATTTTAATCAGTAATTTATGAATAAAAAAGTGTACTCGAAGGTTAGGTTATATAATAAGTTATATATTGCAAACAAAAACTAATGGAGCATAATTAAGAGAAGAAATAACATATCGCGGAACGCATAGAAAAATAAAGAGCGAATGAAAAATGATGACGCCCTGTCCACTCCACGCGGAGGTATCGACGGATTAATCGCAAGTGGGCACGTAAGCGGATGAGCGCGCAGGACTCGACCGCCTCTCGCTTTCATTCCTCGCTTTTCGGACTACATATTCGAATGGCGACCAAACGAGGGTCCAAACACCCCACCCCCACCCACCCCAATTCCTCCCCCGCCCATCCCACGCGCCCACTAACGCTTTTCGGCGTGCAAACACTCCTCGACGCACAGTCTTCCGGAAGTTTATTCACCCATGCAAAACGGGTTCCCGGGCGCGCACAAAAGCCGTCGTTCCGCCATCTCTCCCATCCCCTTACCCCTCCCACCCCCCGTCCTTGCTGCGACGCGCCCCTCCTTCCCTTTTGCCTCACTTCCCATCCCTACCCCTCCACATCCCTTCCCTCCCTCTCTTCCGATTGCTCGATTTCTTCCCGTCCCCCAATTTTTCCCCTTCCACATCATCTTTTTTATGCGGTGGGTTCGGCAGGTGTGTGGGTGGGGGGGTGGTGGCGGGAAAGGCCCGATATTGCCACTTCCACCCCTTCTCTCCTCTTATTTTTTTTCGCCACAAATTACGGACCGGATCCCGCCCACGAAAGAAGGGAAGGGAGAGAGTGGAGGTCGGCCGGGGCGACGAGGAATGAAATTGCGAGAGACTGTCAATACGATTCGAGGGTGTGGGAGGGGGAGGAGTGAGGACACTCGATTCACCTTTTTTTCTGCTCAAAACGGGCATGGGTCGCCCAGTTGGGAATAGGGGGTGGAGCGAAGAGGAAATTACAATCGGAGAAAGATTTCTCCCCCCCCCTTCCCCTCTCCCGAGCATCTTACTCTCACCCTCTCGCCCCCGTCTCTCCTCCTCGACCTCTTCCTCGGCCTCAATTACCCTTCGCGCCCTTCTGAATGTGTGCACATTCCTCATTCCCACATCCATTCCTCCTCCTCCCTCACCCTCCCTCTATCCCTCCAATCCCTCACTCACCAAGCATTCATGAATATTCCTTTTGAAAATCTTCCCCCTCGTCCCATTCCTCTCTCTCTTTCTCATCCCCCCTCCCTCACTCAAACCCTCGCCTCCTCTTCCATACTTCTTTCTCTGAAGAACCCTTTCATGTCTCGCAGCCATTAATTAACATCTCCATCACAGGAGGGGAAGGGGATGGGTGGTGGTAAAGACAGAGAGAGACACCCCGCGTTCGTTCGTTCTCCCGCACTTCCTCGGCGTCGTCTCTTCCCTTTTCGCCGCCCTCCGAAACCGCAAAAATTCCCCGCGCTTTGAATTCTTCGCTTCTCCCCGTGAAAGGGGGAGGGTTGGGGGTGTGGGGAGTGTTAGCGTTTGGGGGCGTTTTATTTCACTTTGAAATGCGATGCGCCGTTGTCAAGCAAGTCGTTTGTCTCCCTCTCTCCTCCCCTGATTCATTATTTCTTTCTTTCCTTCCCTCCCTTCAACCCCCCCTTCCTCTCCCTGCGCCTCGTAGGTTATCGGCGAATTAGTGGGACTTTGCGGTCTGCACTCGAGGTGAGAGAACGCATTGTTGGGCCCGTGACGTCGGCTCGTCTCCCGCGCAACGAGCAAGCATGCATGCATGCCTTCAACGACACTCGGAGCTCGCCCCTTCCCTCGCCCCTCTCACCCACCCCCCGAGAACGACGGAAGCGGGCATTCCTCGCCGATGCCGCCGGCGGACGCGTGCATACCTTGCCTCTCAACGAGCTGAGGAAAACATGTTTATCATCGGGATTGCATTGCCTTGCTACTCCGATGTTGGATGAGCGCGCCTGATTGTGGCGCCGGACGATATTTTTTGGCTGCGTTTGACGCCGCCGTCAAACCCATCCGTGTGGTTGTGTCGATCCAACGGCAACTTTCAAAGTTAGTCCGTCTGGGAATTTTCACGCGAAGTGGCCGCGGATGCAATTTCATCCCGTTTTATTTTTCACCGCGGACGTCAAAATCAGCGAGAGGAACAGGTGTCAGTGACGAGGGTATCTGATGTGGACATCCGACAGCTTATGCATTATTTTGCCTTACTTCTGCAAATTTTTTCATTATAAGGAACCTCCTATCCTTTAGAGTTAACTTTGAATAAGCCCTTAAAAAAGAGAACGTTTTCCGGAGCTTCGGATGGAGTTACATTAACAATCTTAACCTCTGAATCTTTCAATGAAATTATTCTCACTTACTATCTGTAGACTTTTAACATTTCTCATTATCTTCCTCTCTCTTTCCCGTTTACATAATGGCCTACCTTATACCATCCCTCAGAATCCTACTGCCACTCAATATCAACTTAAGAATTTGCATCAACGATTCTTACTCACTTAACATTAAATTTTGCTTGGCCAGATTGGCTTGGCCCTTTGTTTTCAAATAAAATATCACTCGGCACTAAATAAAGTTATATTTATCTTCTAAAGCATCTACTCAGATTACCAAGGGATCTGATTAATGTTGGTTTTGTGTATGTATCCCACTGACCTCATTAATTCAAGGTAATTCAATAAGAGAAAATATGGATTTGATCTTCATTTACAAAGACCTTTTTATGTATAAGATAAATATTCCCTGTAATGCAAAAACTTGTGCAAGGAGCGTTGAACATTATTAAGCTTTCCACCATTAATAAGGGTATAAATAAATGATCAATGAAGAATCACTTTTTCACTCTAAAATTTCGCTTGCATGTACATGTACCTGTATATATCAACACGAAGAATGAAGTAGAAAATACAGAAAAAGAAATTCTGACGGGTGCATTTAAAAATTTCATTATTCGTATTATTATTGGACTTAAATTCATTGTTCCGTTTTTTACTGGCAGTATAGTTTTATTTATTTAAAAAAACAGTTAAAACGTATTGAATGGAATCGATTAAAATTGTACAGTACCCACTAGTTTAGTTGGCAATCGACATTCCAATAATAAGTGGAATAATATTTTTTACCAACCGACGGGGACAGATGCAGTGGGGCGTTTTTTTAGCAGAAAGATGTTCCGGAAGATAAAGAGGAGGTCGACGACGAGGAACGCCCTGGACGTCCGTCAACAACAAAGTTCGTGAAAATGTACAAAACGTGAGAGACACGCTCGATTCTGATCGATGGTTGAGTATCACAATATTAGCAAAAGAGTGCAATATTCCGAAAACTTCAGTGCACTTACAGAAGATTTATCCATGAGAAAGGTGTGTGCCTAGATGATCCCCAAGGTGCCGTCAGAAAATCAGAAGCCTGCTCGTATGAAAATCTGAAATCTGTGAAAGTGAGCTGATTTTTTTGCATAACGTGGTTACTAGTGACGAGACATGGGCATATGAGTAATACTCCGAGTCAAATAGACAAATTGCAGAGTGGCACACAAAGGCTTCCCAGCAACGTAAAAGGCAAGGGTGAGTATATCCCGGGTGACGGCGATTCTCATCGTCCTTTTGACTCAAAAGGCGTTATCCAGAAAGGGTTTGTGCCACAGCAACAGAAAATGAATTGTAATAATTAAGTGAGTCCTGCGGAAAAGAGTGCCACACGTCAGGAAGGAGATCTTGCCAAACTGGAGTCTTCATCACGACAACGCCACCCCATACTGCCTTCCTTGTGACCAAGTACCTGGCCAAGCACAAGGTGGCAACGCTGTCCCAGCCGTCCTACAGCCCCGATGTGGCGCTGTCGGACTTCTTTTTTTCCCAAGTGCAGAAAGGAACTGGAAAATCAACCCTTTTGGAACGCTGGGTAACGCCAAAGAGGCCGTGACGAGGTGTCCGAATTAATCGTCGACGCCTTAGAGCAAGCGTACCGGCAGAGGCGCTGGGATCGGTGTGTACAAGGGTGCTATTTTGCAGAATTTTAGTAATTTGTAATTTGATCTGCAATCAATATTTCCCCAGATTAATTCTATTTATTTTGGGGGCACATATTTTATGACGAGAATAGGCCATTGAATATCATACAAACATAGTATTTGGTCCCGGTTTAAATCTCTGACTTCCGTCAAAATTGAATGTTGGTGACAGCCATTACAATGGACTGATTCTGGAGCCATATTGCTAATAGGCAGACACATACTTTGACAGTGCATCTTTATCAGGGCCACTACAAAAGAATAGAGTGAATTATATTCCTCCTACATTTGAATGATATTTTTCTGTGCCTCAAACGCTGTTTACAGGGATAACCCTGGATTTTGATATTTGTTAAGATATTTTAAAATACTTCCTCAGGGTAAACACATATTGTATAGAGGGGCTTCCTATTATATAACTATGGATGAATTTGATGGCAGAGATTCGATTTTCTAAGTGAGAGTTGTAGAAAATTCCCCAGGTGTAATACTTACTCGAGTGTTTGAATTGTAGTAAATAAAATACGTGAATTATTAGAAATGTAGGTCTTTTCTAACCCTCAAACTAAATAACTAAATTAAGTAATTACTTAAGAGGACAATCCCCTTGTAAAATCAAAAAAAACCAAAGAAGGCAAGAATGGAACAGAAAGAAAAAAGGAACAGCTGACTATGAACTTCCATTAACTGCACCTGATGATAATAAGTGCCATCACGATTATATTTTGGGAGTTTATCACTAGAAACAGTTTTAACTTTAATTTTAGTTTACTCTTCTCGATGAAAAAACTCAAAATCCTTTTTTACACTATATCTCTATTATAATGAGTGGAACATTTCTATTTATCATAATTAGGAATTACATGAAATTGCGCTCAAGCAAATGTTTTCCTCCCTTAATTAAAAAAATGCTGTCAAAACTTCACTTTAAGGGAATAACTTTCAACTTCCTTTTTTGCAACATTGAAATATGCGAATATAATTTCTAAATTATAAAATATTAGGCGTAGTCTTCCATCAGAAACCTCAGTTTTTAACCCTTTTAAAGTCAAAATATTGTAGGTAGGGAAGGCCTAAAGCATGAAAAGTCCAATTTAAGACGCTGAAACGAAACGATCAAGATGTGTAATAGTTGAAGAGCTAAAATAAACTCGTTACTAGGCATGCAGGATTATATGATATTCTCAGAATTATCCTTACCGTTCTTCAGGAATGTTCAGAGGGAATATACGGTAGTTAAACTCTATTTACATTATGCCTTGCAAGGTGTGCGGCGGGGGTGCTTCCACGCCATGCATGTGCAGTACGCGAAGAGTTGCAGTCACGTATCGAGTACACCGAAATTAATAATTATGTACGAACCTCAACTTGGGCTTGACGTCACACCTAATCTCGCGAGTAAAGTGCGACGCACTAGCGGGAACAGTGTGTAGTGGAACCTCAAGAGAAGTGAGAGGTTAAACGGTCGTCGCTAATCACTCTCGCAACTTCTTCCTCTATCTGTCCCTCCCTCGTCTTCTTTGAGTCCGTCTCTCATCCCCAATTTTGCCCCGTGCCTCTCTCCCTCTGCCCATTAAATTCATCAGCTCCTCCTCGCCCGACTGCCCCTCATTTCCCAGCAAATGCCGTCTTCCTCAAGGGGCGGTGCCACCCCGCTCTCTCTTAACGCGGACTCCCGATACACTTCCTCCATCGACAAAGCAGCCTTCCACCCCATCCTTCTCAAAAACAAACCACCTTCCCTCCCCCTCTCGCCCCATCGGCAGCCCACCCGACCTAATCATAAGGTTTATAACCCCGCTCCCTCTTCCCATTTCCCCATACTCCCTCTCACCCTTGCATCCTCGTGCTATTCTCCCCACCCTAGTGCGACCTCGGCAACCATCCCCCCCTCCTCCCCCAGGATCCTCCCTCTCCGAAATGTGCACTCCCCGTCGCCCCAATATTCCACTCATTTCCGCCTCCAATATATCCACTATATTTGATTCCCTTCTAAAGGGTTTGCCCAGGGAGTCTCGGTGGGTGGGGGCGAGGGGGGAGTGGTGGAGAGGGAGCGAAGTGGGCGAGAGGAAATGAGAAGAAGAAATGATTGGGAGGGAGGGGGCGGGGTGAGGAGGAAAATGGGCCACGCACCCTCCTCCCCCCCCCAAACCCGCAGACATCTTCCTTCGCCTCGACGCCCGCCGCAGTTGACGGAGCCAACGTTTGGATACCAACTCCCAGCCCCAGGGAGATTCCATTGTTAAATGCCATGAGGGCGCCGCCAGGCATACACCACATATACATACATTCGCCCTCGCGCGGTTGCAAATATAGTTCAGATGGTTATGGGAACAAGAGTTAGAGTGAAGGCCATATGGTGGACTTTTTTCCCGAAACGAGCAGGAAAGTCATTGAAGCTACATCCAAAATGCAGCTAATGGATTTAAACGTCGACTTACAGGGGTATATATTTAGAAAAATTAATTTTTTCGAAGATATTTTTTCATTTCACTAGGCTATAGAGATGTATTTAGCTACGCTCTGAAATTGATGCAGTGCGTGTAAAAATGTATCCGCCAAACGACCCCGGGATATAGCAACTTTATAGATGATGAAAACATGAATGCTTGACAGGAAATGGATGAAATGATTGTTTAATACGGATGCTGGGGAAACAATGTTGGCACTAAGGTGTATACATGATTGGATAATTATTAAAGTAACTTGGAGGTACTTGCTATATTCCTCAACTGAAATCTTACATTCTCAAATCGTTTTGTGTAGCCTTTTTCTACCATTTCTTCTTCAGCATTAATAGATTTCTTCAAAAAGAGCAAAAAGAAGTAGAAAAGCGGTGTTTATTTTAGACAATGGGTATTTCTTCATGCTCTTACTGGTGGAGAATGGGAATAGATTATTCTCGAAGCTGCATCAAAATGTGAGATCATTACACTCCTTAAAATGGTAAGAAGAAGGCAGAGAAAGGAAAAGATAGAGACACAGAAGGATAATTTCTTTTCCAACATGCCACATCAAGGGGTAGTACCTCCACAACTTAATGCATCCGAGCAGATGCAGGACTTGTGATCAGCACCATACCCTATTCTGATTTGAGGTTATTCGTTTTGGCGTGCCGTTGAATATCTAAAACGGACGTCGTGCAACTATTTATGCGTTTTCATGTGCCACCAGGATTCAATGGAGGAAAAAACCGGCCACGAGCATAGCTCCGCAAGCTATTCTTCCTCGGGATGGGAAGGCGTGGCCAGAAAGGCAGTTGGAATGCCACGACTTAATTCCGAGGACGCTTTCGAGTGCACCTGAGGATTTCGGGTATCGCGAATTGAGTGCCGCCGTCGAGGGGTGCCAGATGAGGGCGGCTGAGACGCGGAGGCCGAGTTGGCATCGTCCCACTCGGCGCTCCCTTCTCCCTCTCCCCCACGCCATCATCCTCTCGAAACACACTTCACGGCCTTCTTCTGCAACCTCTCCCTCCTCTGATCACCCCTCCCCTCCACTCTTTTTCTCTCCCATACGTCCATTCACGACCGTGGAAGGCTCGCGCGTGTGGGAGGGAAACACCCCGGCCTCTCTCATCCCTATCTTGAACCGAGTCATTCCACTCCGGATACAGAGAGATTAAGGGGGCAGGTTGTTCTTTCTTCTGCTCTGTTTGCCAGATGCAACACATACAGCCATTCCGGGCGGAACCTTCTCCTCTTCTCTCCGGAGTGGTATGATATTCCTCCACACCTCGCGCCCTCCGAGCCACTCCCTTCTCGTCCTCCATCGTCCTTCGATCTCCTTGACCCGCCCGCACACTCTCATTGTCGCTATAAACAGTCGCACTCTCCTCTCTTCGTTTGGGTGCCCATTTCCAGTCTTTTTGGAGGAAATAAAATACCACGCCAACGGGGCGAAGTAACGTACCCACCCATATCTGGGGCTTATTCCAACCTTCTCCCAGAAACTAGGCTCGGGTCCTGTCGACCGCTGCCGTTTTATCTCCGGGTTATCATCGTTCTCCGGAGTGAGAAATGAGTGAATGAGAGTGGGGAACTTTTTCTGTCGAGGCCCTCTTATCTTGAATTACTGCGCCTGTTCGTCATTCTCCTTCTTTTCCATTCTCTCCTCCGCTTCAAACTTCCACGCTCTTTCCACTTTCTCACCTTCTCGACATCTTCCGAACCACGCTTCTCGCTTATCTTCCCTCCGACCCCCTCCCGCACTCTTTGTTTCCTCATTGGCATTCATTTCAACCTTATTTACCCCCATCCTCCTCCGCCTCAACTGCTTCATTTGAAGTCTCTCGGCTCGCCTGCCTCCGCGTCCGTTCCAATACCTTGGACGTCTTCTCTCGCTCTCCTCAAGTGGAATTACTCCGCCATCTCTCCCACCCGCGTCGATTGTTTTCCATTGACCTGCATAACGCCATGGTTTCGTTCATGCGTGAAAGATTATTTTGAGAAAAATCCGATTTTTTTTCGATCGCCGTGATGGAATACATTAAAGAGCTCAAGGTTCCCAATTTCCGCTGCGGAAATTCATCTTTATGTACACGACTTGAAGAAAGCGGCTAATCAAAACTAATTTTTTTTAAAAAGGGCATGGAAGTGCTTCTTTTTCAACTATTTCGGTCTGCACATATCTGGGTTTAATTTGAATAATTTACCCCGGTGAAAAATCATAGCCTTAAATGGTATAGTGAAATTACTTCAGGAATGCATGTCAAGAGGAGCGAGGGGGGGACAGGAAGATCAGAGGAATATAGTATAGGGTAGTTAGTTCTATGGTGTTCCGGTAGAATGATGAGGACAAAATGGTCGAACACAAGGTGTATTTGTTAAGTAGAGGCTGTTTCTTTGTAATTAAACACTGGTTTGTCAAAACAAAGTAGTACGTATGAACGCCATCTCTTGATTGTAGCCGAAGACCCTGGAGTAATTGTTTTGATTTTGTAGTCTTTTTCCAGTAGATTAATGCAGATAACAAAGTGTGCAAAAATCATTGCCACTGCCAATTACGAAGTGCGTCCTGTGATTCGATTTTTGTTCGCAAAAGAATATTCAGCTGCCTGAATTCATCGGAGGCTGGGCTTAATTTATGGACCTACAGTTGTGAGTGGAAGAAAGGCTAGACAATGGCGTCGAGGCTTCAAAAATGGCGTCATAAACGTGCATGATGAAGAGCGGAATAGGAGACCAAATATATGTACAGGTCGATGAAGTCGTTCAACGATTGGACCGATCATTACGATTTCATCCACGATTGACTATCAGTGCTCAGGCTGATAAATTTCCTCTTGTCGCATGCACCACTATTTGCGAGAATGCTGAGTGTACGAGCGTTTTGGACCGCTATCCCAGGTTCTCACCTTGAAACTAGCAACTATTCCTCTCCTTGCACTTGAAACAGTGGCTTGATGGACAACGGTTTGAGGACGACGAAGAATTCAAGACCACCGTTAGCAACTGGTTGAATTCCCAGGCGGTGAATATCCATCCGAGGCGTATTCTGCATGAAGTATTCTGAGGCGAACTTCTATTTGAGGGATTAGAGAAGTTGGTGCAACGTTACGAAAAGTGGTGGATATGCTTTGGAGCTATATCTGCGCCCTTAATGCAAGCCAAATGCACCTTTTGTTATCTCCATCTGCGAAAACCGAAACTAATCTCATTCAAAAAATAGATATCAAACAGCAAAAAGCTCTCTAATTATTGCTTGAACGTAAAAGCCTTTATTTAGAAAAATGTATAGTAGTAAATTCAAAGATTAGTTTATAGACTATAGAGTGGAGATTATTTTGTACTCGGCACTTGTAGGCCATTTGATGCGTGGAATTCTGCTATCAAGGATGGGGGCATAAACTTCCCATTCTTGCGTACATTATAGCGCATAAATATGATGAAACTAAGCCGAAATTAGTTGAAGTTCAGACTCACCACTTTTGGGAGGAACCTTACCGGGATTTGAACTTCAGGAACCCCATCAATTTAGACAACACGGATTAACCTAGCAGTGCACATAACAATGGATCACCTCTAACTCATTTGCTAGAATAATTGAAACCTAGTTCTAATTATAATCTTTTCAATTCAATGGCTGCTTTAAGTCAACTTAAGGTTCATAATCTGATAAGTCCAAAGAACATAGATGTTCCAAATAAACGCTCCATCTCTTTCTTAACTTATAGCACACTCGGACCCCTTGGCGCCTTTCGTTAAGAGTAGGCTAATGCCGACGCCAGGTTTCTCTCCACCCTTCATCCTTTCCTGTCCATCCCCTATGGCGCAAATTACCTCAGCAGTCGGTCGCCTTCCTTAAATATTACTTCTACTTGGTGAAAAATCATTTCGTTTTAACAATTTTATTTATTTTAAGATACAAGGTGACCTTCGTCGGACAAACCGAGTTTCTGTTTCCCAAGGAAATTCAAAGAGGTCACGCTATATCTCCGATGAAGAAGATCACCCGTCATTTAACAATACAAATAAATCTTGAATTTCAGGATAGGAATAATGTATAGCCAAGGGAAAAATTGGCGCTGTCACCACGCAAGGAATTATATGTCCACTATTTCTTAGTACTTGTACCCACTGGTTAAAAATATAATAAACCAATAAAGCTCTCTTTACTCAGAGGTTTCAACAGTTATTTCCACCACTTATACTCTCATTATGCCATCATTATCCATTAATGCTACTCCAAATTATGCAAACAATTACTGCCATTTCTCATTACTATATTGCTGCAAGCATATACCATGATAAAATTCTGTTTTACGACTTTTTCTTCGGGAGACAGTTGAGGCAACTTGGGACTCCATTTATTTTTCTATAAGGAACAACAGTAATATTTTATTCCGTTTATATCTCCATCGTGTACATATTTTAGTGGCAACTGTGTTACACGAACTAAACACGGAGGACGCATCTTCGATGATGATTACATTTAAAAAAAGAAAAAAATAAATACTAGTCTCAATAAACCTAGCCATGATATAATTGATAAAAATTTAGGTTTGCTGGTTGTGGTTCTACCAATTCAAGGCAAAGTATGGAGACTATTCCCAGGATAGGAAAATACGCAAGAAATGTATCTGCCAAGGATTCTGCCATTCTCTCTTCAATCCCTTCTATCTCTATCACTCAATTAGCACAATGCAAATTGAAATTACTCATACTATTTAATACTATGCAATGTTGCATAAAATGGAAAATATATAATTCACTATAAATTATTTATTTATTGCATGTATTATTCAGTTTGATTCAACTGAGTACATAATACAGGTATATCGCATCGTTCAAAGCTTGGCTACAGCATTTAACCAAAGTTATAGCTCTTTGAAACGTGGCTTGAATCATGTGAAACACATCTAAATAATGTGCGCCAAACAAAAAATGATTACTTGGAAAATATAAACACCAAGATATGCCCATCATTAAAAAAACATAATGTTATCATTTCAATAAGATTTTGTCACATCGCGTGACTAAAAATGTCATAGTTTACGTTCTTTCTTCTCAATTTATGATGATTTTTTTCTCTCTGGTTTCCTGAAACAACCAACGCCATCAATAAACCAGAGTGAAAGGTTACCTTTATTTACGGGTTGGACGAAAAAATAGTTCACATCTTGTTTTTAGAATTCTAGATTCATCTACCTCGTAAGCGGAACGGCAGGTTATTTGAATGACGTTTCATAGTTTTGGCAATAAATATCGGGAAAAAAGAATGAAAAAAATACCCACGCATTTTATTGAAAAGATTCCATAGAATTCAGATTCAGCAGATATGCAATCACGTTTACCATTTCCCTGTGCCTAAATTTATTTTTTATTCTAGGTTAGAAATTTACTCAAACACTTCTGTCGGAATGCGAAAAATTTTAATTTTGTTCTTTTTAGAAAATAATAATTTAAAATTACATTCCACGGTCGCCGGTTGGCAATTTATCTTAAGAATTAGTGATTGCTTAAAAAAGTGAATTTTTCGTCCTGCATCTTTTAAATAACAACTTTAAATATGAAAATTCTACCCTTTGAAGTTAAGTCTAAGTCATGCCAAGGGTAATAAACTCGCAGCTCTACGCAACGCGGGAGGGGTGAGGGATTGAATTCCGGGGTGCCAAATATGATTAACTTCAACTGCAGAGAATCGATAAATTTGAAGTCATAGGATACTGAAACACATGCCATTCCGCTATGTGGGAGATCACTCCAAGTGGTCGAAATTAAATGACACATTATCAGGCATAACATGGTGAGCATCTTTTATGATGAGTGAAGACATTTGGCTTCCCGCATAAAAGAATAATAATTCCAATATTAAAAAATTTTAAATGGTAAAGCCAATTGTCTTTTTTCACCGATCGAGAATGAATAAAAAGAACGGTTTCGTTATAAAAGGAGCTCAGCTATGTTTATAACGAATGTCTTTTGGTAGCTGATACATGCTCAAAAGGTATCTTCATGAGTATGAAAGTAATATATCTAATAAGGTAATTGATGACAGTGTATCGTGCACTCTTGTGAAGACTTTTCCCGTAGGAATTACCAAATTACATAAATAATCGGCCAAGAGGTTTAAACATAATTTGATATTTATTAAAGCAATTTGGAGGTACGTGTACGACACTTGTATATTCTTCAACTGAAACCTTACATTCTCTGATTGTTTGATGCGTTCTTTTCCAACCATTCCCTCTTCGCCAACAACTGAGATTTACACGTTACGCATAAAGGAGTAGAAAATCGGGGTTAATTTTAGACAGTGGGTATTTCATCATGTCCTAACTGGAGGAGAATGGGAATAGTTGTTGCTCGAAGCTGCACCAAAACGTCGGATCATTTCGCATATTAAAATGGTCCAGAAAAGGCAGAGAAAGGACAGATACATGCAAGGATCATTTATTTGCCAGCGTGCTACACCGAGAGGTAGTATCTCTATAACTTACTGTGTACAAGCAGAAGCAGGCATTATGAACAGCACTAAATCCTATTCCGATTTGAGGTTATTCGTTTTGGCGTGCCGTTGAATACCTAAAACAGACGTCGTGCAACTATTTATGCGTTTTCATGTGCCACTAGGATTCAATGGAGGGTAAAACCGGCCAAGAGCATAGCTCCGCAAGCAATTCTTCTACATGATGGGAAGGCGTGGCCAGAAAGGCAGTTGGAATGCCACGACTTAATTCCGAGGACGCGTTCGAGTGCACCTGAGGATTTCGGGCATCGCGAATCGAGTACCACCGTCGAGGGGTGCCGGATGAGGACGGCTGAGACGCGGAGGCCGAGTTGGCATCGTCCCACTCGGCGCTCCCTTCTTCCTATCCCCCACGCCATCATCCTCTCGAAACACACTCCACGACCTTGTTCTGCAACCTCTCCCTCCTGTGCTCACCCCACCCCTCCACACCAAGTATAACATCTCAAACTCAAGCTAAAATGACTAATATGAAATGAAGTATCTAATCTGAATTGTACATCCAGGATCGAATGAGTCCACGGTAGAACAACCCCATATTATGAGCTAAATATTTTAAAAACAAAGTTTAGTGTACGATATCCAAATTTTAAGTCATGTGAAAGGAGTACTTTATTCAAGTGTCAGTCCTCTAAGCAGGTCGGAAAATCGTCCAATCAACCTAAATATAAATAACAATAATTAATAGCAGTCTTGATTAACTGGAGCTCGATGACGCTATATTTTTGGAGAAAAATTACCAGCATAGCACGAATCTAAAAAAACATCGCTGACGTACGAAGTCAAAGTCAACTAACTATTTTTGATATACCAAATCCCATTCCGTTAGATATTTTGAAAGCGGTAAAAGCGCCCATACATTTGGACTTTCACAAATGTATTTGCACACAAAATAAATGTAGAGGATGAAGATAGTCAATTTCGCTTTATTATCTTTACACTTCTTGGAATTTCGAACCAGGAGGTAATCCTAACCCTTTGCGGCTAATTTTAATATTTCTTATCCTGAATTAGGTGGGACTAGAGCTTCGCAGGACTTGGCTATGAACAAATTTACTCTTATAAAAACATGAAACATTTACTCAAACTACCCGATTAATTAATCTAAAATTTCAAGAATTAATAATTTCATAATAAAAATTTGTAAACCCAAATGGAAAATAAATATTAATATCACTTTAGAAAAATAAACTTAAGCATTAAAGTTGATTTTTCATGTGAATTCACAAAGTTTTATTTTGAAATTATTCAGCATGGAACAATTAAACAAATTTACGCGTCGAACAATTAATTATAAAATTACAATAAAAATTTTCTAAAATACTTCAGACAGCTTAAATAATATAATTAGTCTAAAGGATGCAGAAAGTTAAGTTAAACATGAAAGAAGGGAAAAATAACCAGAACATCTAGAATAGCTGGTGAAGGCTTCATTCTTCTTCATCGAGTTTTCGTATCTGAGGTAGTTAGGGTGTAATTAAGAATCCCTATTCGCCACGAAGAAGTCTACTGGTCGAAGTGATATTCGACCGAAATATAATGAATAAATTACCCCTTAATGAACTTAAAACTTTCCATTTGCACTCTTGACAGCGTAGTTGGTCTAATCGAAAAAAATCTTCGACACTCACATGCAGTGCTGGTGCTATGGCTAATGATCTTTAATTTGTGTGACAAGATCGAGAGTTGGTGCGGTATCCCCTTCACTACGCAGGGAATGTGGCTTGCAGATAGTTAGTGTCGTAGTGTAAAATAATCGGAGTGAAATCGAACATTCTAATGAATGTGCCTAGTCTTTCATGTTTGTTCGCCAAATGGAACCTTTAAGTGCTAGTCTGACGAGAAAGCCTTCCGCCTCCTGGACTTTAAAATGACTGTCGAGGGAGACCCCACCGCAATTCCTCGCCGTGGTACCCTCTCAAACCATTCCGGAGGGACTCTCGGATCGTCCCTCCTCCTCCTGGTGTTTCCTTTCCGCAGGAATCCACCAGGGCCGCCTCGCAGTCCTCGTTTCCTCATTTCTGATAAAAAGGGTGCATTTCCACGATTGACTTCGGAAGACTCTTGAAAACCAATCAGTCGCCTGCTTTCGCAAACACGGACGAGTGCGGGTGGGGGGGGGCGGTTGAAGTTTCCAGTTGATCCGATCAATAATGCCACTGAGATCCCGTCCGCTCGAAGGCTCACCCCCTCTCCTCTCGCTCGCCCTCCAGGTCTCATTTCTCGCCGAACCGACGGAGGAGTGGTCCGACATCTCTCGTTTGCTCTGCCCGAAGGAGAAGAGGGCATCCTCTCGTCTCTTTCTTTCATTTGAAACAATGATAAGAACAGGTATCATCTCTTCCGTTTTCGAGGGTAACCCTTCCTGTTTACTCAAAATAGGGTTGGAGGGGTCGTGGAAATGCGTGGGATCGAGGATTATTATTGAGAATCTTCGATACCGATATTTTTTTGATTTCTTGGAAAAAGATTATGGCCTACCGGAATTGAAAAGATTCATTCGAAAAAAAAGTAGTCCGACCGAAAGACTGAAACGACTTCCGAGCCACCAGCTTTAATATATATATATATATATATATATATATATATATATATATATATATATATATATATATATATATAACAATAGAGATTCGAAATACGTAGAAAACAACGGAATGAATGTGAAGGAAAGGACTCTTGAATGTGCTTGAGTGTTCCCAGGTTTCATTTAATTGAAAATTAATGATGGGGGAAGACAATGCCGAGTAATAATTTTTGTTCTTAAAATTCCACCCCTTGAAATGTCGAACAAGATAGCCTTCCGCGATATCAGAAATTAATAATTTGGGATATGTTCAAATCGAATATACATTATTTGGTTTCCCAACTTCCTTGGGCTTGAATTTCACTTCTTTTCGAATTTTGTAATTAATATGCCATCTTTTTCTGTCGCTTGTAAAGTGTTAACTATGTGATTGGTCGTGAACTCCACGATGGCGGATGACGAACTCAATAATTTTCATAATGGAAATTATATTCGCCCCATCGGGGTTTATCGAAAAATTAAAATGTGACCTGATAGAAAATATTGTATAGTTCAATTTTAGCGTCACTGATTGGGAAATAAGGCGTGAACCATTTTGAATGCGCGGCTCACGGAAACGCGCCCAAAAAAATAATTTGATCGGCACCGTTGATACTGTGAGGTATTCGCCAAGCGGACTGAGTGATTTCGAAGTAAATTGCGCAATCAGTGTCCCGAGCAGGATTTCATTTGGGCAATGTGAATCCTGGAGTTAATGCTGAAGATAATAAGGGCATTATTGTTCACAATATAAACAATTTTTGAAATGAAAACTAAAAATTTTCCACACCTCTAACTTTATTCTCGTCCCAAATTTCAATGCTGATACAATACTAGAATCATCAGGTGAATAAAGGATTAAAAATTCGCTCTTATGTAATATGAGTAAAATGCTATTAGTGAACAATGCATAGCTTCCATTTAGTCTAGAATTCCACAATTTTTAAAGCGAATTCTCAGTAAACGTGTCTTGTTGGAAAAGCTATAATAGTTTCTTAAACATTATGTCTACCTCATTTAAAGGTTCGTGAGAGGGTAAAATTAAATTAAAAAGTTTAAAAAATTTGAATCTTACATATTGTGTATGTTTTATTCAAGCTCTTAAAATTCCTCAGGACCTTACGCTTCAATTAGGGACTAAATGTAATGTTATCATCATGAGAATGTGCTTTATATATTAAATAATAACTATCTTTAATATCGCAATTTAGATTTGACAGCAGAGATCTCGTGCGTGGTTACATTGAATGCTTTAAACGCGATACATATCTCCCATTCAATTAATAAGATTGACAATATTAAACTTCCCAGTGTATAGAAATAATACACTATCTACAACTCATTAATTCGGTGTGATTTTTTGCGAAAGCCATGAAAGTAACAGTTTTTCCATTCAAAAGGCACGGGAACATTCAGGACTTTTAATCTCCCACAAAAAACCTGAGCTTAATATCTTACCTTTATAAAGAAAAACCATTAACTGAGTACGGAAACATAATATGGTTTACCAAATAGGGAAGTTTTTTAATATGTATGGGTAACGGTGAGCCAATTATACGATTCGGTTTCGGTTTGGATGTTTTTCACGAGGGATAATTTGAAAACAAGGTTGCCACCCAGGTAGTAGCGAAGTTAAATAACCTCTTCGAATGAATCCATTGAAGAAGTGACCCACCCCATTCCGGCACTAGCTAGCGCTCCAACTTCGCGAGTATTACCTGCGGTTCCGCGAAATCCGGATGACTTGTGAGATCGAGAATGGTGAAACCTGGTTTTCAACCTCTCCGCAACGGATGATAAAAAAAATTCACGCACGAATCCGACGATTACAGAATTGGCGCTGAGCCAGAGTCATGTAAAAGATTTTTACAGCACACGCTCCATCTCAGATCGGTGCATAATATAATACGCTTTGCGTCCTATAAATATCTCCAGGCCGCATACATGAATAATTTTAATAATGTTTTATGATCTGAATAAACGAACGCCCTCATGAGGCATGCATGAATTCATAGCAATGGGCGGACTTATGCAATGAATTTATGCGAGTGCAATCGCTTTGATAGGCATGAGCAAGGGAATACGCCGGGGGAGGGTGACCGGGGGATGATGATTAAACAATGCACCCTCCCCCTGCGTCATGGGAGAGACGCGTATTCCAAACGACCGCGGCACTCCCTTGATGATTCGGGAGTTACCCCGAAACGGCCATAACACTTTATGGGGATGGTAATGAACGCGGGCGATATTGAAATATACGCCGTGCTCTCTCTCATCTTTCCCAACTACAGCCTCTCTCCACCCCAATCCCACCATCCCCCATGTGACCCATCTGACCGAGGCCGAAGGTCTCTTTCGCGTCCAGAGGAACCGCTTTCTTTCGTCTCCGGCCATCACATTCATCCCTATGCATTCAAAGTGTCCGCCTGTCGAGAGAGAATGCGTCTTTGTCGGTATATTTATCCAAATGGCTTCGCCAAAACGCACCTATTCGATTTAATTAAAATACTAATTTAGGAAGGATAAGAACTTTTATTGGTCATCCAGAAGAAAATGTTTCCCTTTGACTCGTTTTGCGATGACTTGTTCTATATATTGCAATGGACTCGAAGCTCAGACGTAAGGATGGGCGTCTACCAACGTACATGGAATGCCTTTTAGCTAAACTCACAGGGAATGTTATATCATGCTAGTGGGTAAGATGCCGTGTCAGTAAGTAAAGGTGCCAACTCTCTTTTCGTTAAGAATTTTTATTTTATGGAGTTTATGTTTTCCTTTACTATTTAACGAATTAAATTTGCAACTGTTTGATGAATTAAATGACGACAGTGTGAGATGGAAAGCTAAGATTCTTGTTTGAATTGTTGTCCGTCAAAATCAAGATCAAAGAACATGCAAACTCAGCTGTTCTTGATCACTTATTACTGTAATTATTGTTTGCGGTTGAAAAGATTCCAATCCCGTGCATACCTGCCACATGAGTCTTATATGCTTAATATAAATTACCACTCCCACATGTTTGAAATACAAACTAAAGGGCTCCCGATTCCTATCAGAGTTCTTCGTAACTTGGCGACATTTTGTCTCAAACGATAATCATTTTCAGCGCAATTATTAGTTAATGACTACATAATTTCTTGATTGGGATCATAGAAATATCTCTACTCGTATAAATATAATGGGAATTATTTTTCACACTTTATTTTTTAACGGAAATGCCACCTAGGAGAAGTATTCCTCAACGCTTAATGAGCTAAATGGTATATTTAATTAAAATAAAGTGAATGAACCAACAACTGAAAGACTTATAATTCGCTCACCTTCCTGAAAATAGGAATATCGTTCGCTATTTCAAACATCTGTAATCACCCAACCATTTGAAAGAAATAATTGAAAATGCTACTATTCCTCGTTCATTAGTTTATTTTACTTATTTTAAACTTAGTTTAAACTAATAATGTTAATTAAACTCATTAGTTTTATTTACATTATTTTGCATTTTACTATCACAAAAAAACAAAAACTTTAAGAGGAATATTTTTATCTTTCAAAGTGCAATGCTTACAACGCATTGCAAGTGAATATATTCATGATAATAGGGAATAAGATTACAAAGATATTCTCACCACATAATATTCCCGTAAACACAAACTGAAAAAGCAATGAATCTCGGATATAGTAAGGTTCGAGTATTGCAGATCAAATATATTAATACTTCTATACCGCGTTCTCACAATGGCAAGAGCTCTAGGGCCAACATTCAAATGCAAATGAGAATGCATGCATTTTTGTTCGCGTTTGATTTAAGCAATGTGACATGCAATTTTTCGATTTTTAATGCACTCTTTCTTTCTTCTCCGGAAATCCAATTTCATTTCCCGTCCGACACTACATTCTATTGATTTTTGCTCTGTTTTTTCAGCTCACGTATGCTTAGCCGTTGCCCATCCACACTTAATGTACGATGCAAGCACTCCCCAATATCGATTTTATCTATGCCGAGTTTTAGCAATTTCCTCAATCCCTTCAAAGGCTGCATTGTCAATTTGCCCTCGACGATGAGGTGAAACTACAAAAAAATCCAAGGCGATGCTCTTGAATATTATCTTTTGGTTAGTAAAGGCATATAAGCATAAAATACACCGTGCTTATCGATAGAAATTGACTGCCGGTGGTGGTATCATCACCGCAAATAGACATGTGCAATTGAGGTTTCAATACTTATCTCCTAGTGTTTTCTGCCATCCTGAATCACTTTAAAAATCCTGACGTAATTGATAAATCAAAAGTTCCAACCCCAGTGCTTAATTTTCATTAGACAGTAATTTGCACCAATTTAATTCACCAATATCGCCGATGCCTCATCCAGATTCAAATGTGAACATTTTGTAAGCAACGTCTAGTATATATTACCCTAGTTTAAGTATTTCAAATCTTGAATTCCTGCTTCCTCTCATATTTAAATTAGCAGTAGCGATTCAAACTCAGCATATAAATCCATATCAGGT
Source organism: Hetaerina americana (assembly GCF_022747635.1). Taxonomy (NCBI): domain Eukaryota; kingdom Metazoa; phylum Arthropoda; class Insecta; order Odonata; family Calopterygidae; genus Hetaerina; species Hetaerina americana. The sequence goes on along the minus strand of NW_027287008.1, from coordinate 4,120,859 downwards.
GAAACTCAATCTAGTAAATTTTTGAAGAAGACCCTTCTTTCATCCCACCACCGCATGATAAGACATATTCTTACAGTAACTTAATCCCGCTCATGGAAATCCCTATTACAATAGGTAAAAACTGTAATCATCTCACTTTTTCTAACTAATTTTTCTGATGCTATTCTGAAAAGTTGCAATCTATTTTTCTTCAAACTCCGTCCTTATCTTTTGATCTCCTGGACCTCTAAAATGTTACGTAAGAAACATACCGTGATAAGCTCTAAGTTATGAATAAGCTGTTTAGCATTTTTGGCTTCTCTATTCTATGAATTATTTTGAAATTAGCATTATTTCTAACTGCATATTATCCTATTTTATTTATACATGTGTGTATTGTTTGCATTAATTTCCACATGTTTCTTTTTGATAACATAAGCGGTTGTTGTCTCAAAAGCATAACATATATTCATTAATTAACTTTTTAAATAATTCCTCATTCTCATGTGAGTTGGCCCACTTCTTCTCAATGCAAGCTATTAAAAAACCCGGAGTAATATGGTGTCAAAATGATTCATTAATATTTCTAGTCTACCTGTGAAAGAAAGGTTTTATGATGATCCAGAAGTAAACAATTTCACGTTATTGTGACGACCTTTGAACTTTTAAGCATTGTTATACAAAAAAATTTTCATTGAACTGAATCACTCTTACAATCAATCTCTCTAATCACTCTTATCAACTCACATACCTTCCGTTTAAAATGTTATCTAAAATACCTATTATTTTCCTTTCTCTAAGCCACTTACCTAATGTTATCCTTTTCCTTAGTTTTTAAAATCCTATTTTTCTTTATCTTCTATTCTTGCATTCATCGAGTTTCTCTCAGTGACCCTCTCTCTTTCCCGATATTTTTTCACTTACTCGTCGGATTCCCTTCCCGGCCAGTTTGTTTCCTCAATCCTTATCCAAACCAATATATCGAAAGCCTCTAATCTACCTTAAGCTTATATTTTCTCCTCGAAAACGGCTGTTCAGACTTATTTTTCAACAATTTTTTATACTGAGGAAAGGAAGAATTTCCGGTCCTTCACAATCTGAGATACAAATATTTTAAAATTTTTAATGCAGAGAGAGAGATTGAAATTATTATGTAACTAATCTGAAAATAGATGAAGGCTTCCATTGAATTTTCTAAATTAAAAAAAGCAAGTGTTGCATTGAAGGACCGACCCACTGCATAAACTCTGATTAATCGAGTAATTAACTAATCGATCTTATTGTGTTACTATCATTTATTTATTCCATGTGCTGCATGACATCAGTCAGTCACCTAAAGTCAGCTAAAAGTTAAAGAAAATTAGTATTTAGAATACTGCACTTCTAAGGCATGGCTTCCAGGCCAATTTCACTTCAATCTCAGGAGAGGGAAAAAATGTTCAGAGTTGTCCTGGAGCTCTTAAAAAAATACGTCAAACACCAATATGCCGTACAGGGTCTGTCCCAAAGTAAGTAGAATGATTTTTTTGCCACTAATGGAGATGGCTAGATCGGGGTGATTTTTGGAGTGAAAAGTAATGGGTAACTTGAAAAACGCAACGCGAACCACGTCAGTTAACTGTGGACATTTACATTGCGCGGATTGCTGCTAGACTGGACTCCTGCCCGACGGTGACATTACGAATACACATTTTTCATGGAGCAATGATTAAGCGATAAAATTGTGAATTAAGCTTGGAAAATTGAGTTCGGAGACCATGATAATGGTTAAGGCTGCTTATGGAGATGGATAAATGTCCCAAGTGATGGTTTTCTGGTATGGGAGGGTAACGAGAAGGTTGGCGGTGAGGAATGCCCTTGACGTTCATCAGCAACACGCTCGGAGCTAATTGCAAAGAAATGAAATAGACGAATAGGTGCCTATTCCGGTGAAGTTTATGTGAAATTGAAAATGTGATCCATTAGTAGAAAGTTTCCTTGAAAAACATTTCTTAGCAAATGTGTCTATAAAGAAGAGAACCGACACCATTGATGGTATTTTACTCGACTCGGCGACCATCACCGGGGAGGAGGGCTGTGTTTTATTCAAAATGATCGCGTTGATGATCGTCAGGAAATAAGGACCACAATTAAGCGGTCGCGTCCTTTACTTCAAGACGGATGCCCTCTCCTCGATCATGTCCAATGAAACTCCACCCTCCTTACCGTTGTTGATCCTTGTGTCGTCCGAAATAGCGGCATTGGAGATAGTTCTTTTCAATGTTGAGATTTTGGCTTAGGATTTTTCTTCTGAAAACAGTGCTGATAAGTCAAAGAAATTAATTAAATGGTATTACAAAAGGGTTGTAGTTTTCCTTCCAAATTTTATCGATTTCCCTTACTTTTACAGGGTTCGTCCGGAAAATAAGTGTACTGAGCTCAGGAAAAAAAATTTTTACACTTTTACATATCTTAAGCTAATATTCCTCAAAATAGGACCCTTGTGAGTCGATACACTTGGTCCAGCAGCGTTCCCATTCCTGGAACGCTCCCGCGAAGGCATCATCGGGAACCTCTCGAAGACACGTCGTCACGGCCTCTTTGACGGCGTCCAAAGTCCCGTATCGCGTTCCTTTCAAACTCCTCTTTATCTTCGGGAACAGAAAGAAGTCCCGTGGTGCCAAGTCCGGGCTGTAGGGCGGGTGCGGCAGCGTTGCCACGCCGTGCTTGGCCAAGAAGTCCGACACGACAAGCGCGGTGTGAGACGGCGCATTGTCGTGATGCAACCGCCAGATGTTTTTGATCGCTGGCCGGACGCGGGCGACTCGTTTTCGAAGATTACACTGCTCTGCTATCATCCGAACACTAAGACGACGATCAGAGTTCAGTACATCGCGAACTTTTCGCACATTTTCGTCGGTGAGTGTCGTTGATGGGCGTCCAGGCCGTGGTTCGTCGTCGACCTCTTCTCTGCCCTCCACGAACATCTTGTACCACCGAAAGATCATGTTTCTGGACATGGCTGACTCCCCGTAAGCCTGGTTAATCATACCGACAGTTTCGGTAGACAATTTCCCAAGCTTTACCGCAAATTTGATGGAATAACGCTGCTCCAAAAACTTCGGCATCGCGTTCCGTGACGTGGGTCGAGCGTGGAGGTTCGCGTTAACAGAGCTCCTCACTACACCACAGCTCAGAGCCGACTGCCTTTTTCAGCGTCGCTTGCCAACATACCCCCCTCCAATCGCAGCCCGTCAGAGCGGTGCTGGGCGCGCCTGGAGCGGCGGGAAAAAATCAGTACATTTATTTTCCGGACGAACCCTGTATGATGCCATATAGTCACATTTTGGCTTGACGATGCATAATGATAAGTACTCAATCCCCAATTTTTTTAGATCAAACAGTAGGACTTCGTGCCAAAAGATACAGTGCACGTGATAAAGTATTTTTGTCCACATTCATGGGTACGTAACTCGAAATAATCAATAATAATGCCTTTGATTCTATAGAGGACTGTTTTTGGCTTCAATAATATCGTCGTATAGCAGCAATGAATTGCGTATCAGCACATTTCCATAACATTTTACGTCTACATCGTGATATTAGATCGCAGAAAAAACATGACCGATTAATATGGTGAAAATGTGGGATCGCTGTGTTGGGTATTTTCCTTTATTTTCTTTATTTCGCCCTGCGGTAGGAAAGACGCTAGATGAAATCGGGAAAAAAACTCTTTTCTGTTCTATTCAGCACAGAAAGGATCACAGGCGAAGTTCTTGTCGTGCAAATGCTGCTTTGGTGGTCGTTTACCGACGGTTAAGAGAGGATTTCAATACCCGCTGGTCGCATCTCGAGGAGTCCCCTTACAACATTTAAGTGAAGGGGACATGGGTGGGGGGGGAGGGGTCTGTGGAGCGACAGGTCAAGTAGGGAGCACGAAGTCCAAGACTTCCAGCTGCATCAGGGCACTCGAAGTGCCCTCGACCCCTCCCGCTCCCATATCACCACAGAAAAATCTGTCCCCGCGATCTATCCCTCAAGTCCCCTTTATCGCCCTCACATCCCATCACCTTCCCCTGCCCGCCCGTCCCTATCTCCAGAGCCATCCCATTCAGCCCCCTCCCTCCCACTTCCACTTCCTTTGCTGCACGTCGACCCTCACCCCCCACAATTCCACCCTGTTCGCCTCCCTCCGTCCGCCGCGCCCGCATGTAACGCAGTCGCCGCTTGTCCTCCCTTTCTTTCCCGCCCCCTCGAGTCCACATCCCCATTCTACCTCTCTGCCTCCACGCCGCACACACCCCAAACCCTGGACCATACCCAACCCACCGACTCGGGGCATCGATCAATCTCGCTTGGGAGCCGTGACAAGGGCTACCACCGCCACATCCTTCCTCGTTGCCTTGTTATGCGAAGCTAGGGGTGGTATCGGGAGGTGGGGGTGCATTTGGTGAGGGTGTGGTGACGTAAGGGAGGGCATCGGGTGATTGGGGCGTGTGGTAGGAGGGCGGTTCGTTTGTGTTCGTGGGGGCGGTGAGAGGAAGATGGGAGGGAGAGGGGGCGGGGAAGATGCTCCGATCGCCTCCCCCGCCGCCGCCCCCGTAGCCGCCGCCGCCCCCGCAGCCGCCGCCGCCAAAACAATCCTTTCCCGAGACGAAGGTGTCAGTGTTTCGGACATCGTTCTTCAATTTTCGTCGCCCATTAATGGTCGACGTCAAATTTATGATCCAGTTCGAGAACGTCTGGGGACAGCTATGGGATGGACGATGGGAAGTTTTGTACGTGTAGCATAAGGAAGCGCTAGGATCGTTAAGTACGAGAAGAAATTTCTCTTTGAAATTTTGTCCGGTAGACACTCTGAAACCAGACAGCCTCGTCTACTTGTCGTTGTCACCCCAATCATATCTCTGTGAGCATCATCTCCTCCCAGCATGCCTCACGCTCACTTGCTCCTCCCTTAGTTTCACTCTTGTGGTCCTATGGTCATTGAAACACAATCCTGATCTTCCGGTATTCACCCTTCATGCACCAACTTGCTCTGAGTACGTCACCTATCTTCATAGTATTTCTATCTCTTCCTCCAACTCTTCTTGCATTTTCACAAACTTATTTTCCATTTTTCTTCATTTCAAATACTATCAATCATATTTTTATATATATTGCTGATAAAATTATGCCAATGTGTACAAGTGTTGTATACAAATTATCGGTAACACTTTTTTTCCTAACGTGAATTGCTGAATGCAGATCTTCGGTTAAGGGTGCACATGAGCGCAGACCATATTAACATTGATAAGATGACAGGGCACACCATTATCCCTGAAAATTTGGCGATGCGAAAGATTTGCCCTAAACTCGTCCCGAAGTTCTTGATGGACGACCAAGAGCTGAGTCGAAAGTCTGCAACGGTATTGCGACGGTTCCCCAACCTCTTTACAGTCCCGACTTGGCACCAGTATACTATTTCCAATTCCCAAAATTGAAATTCTCGCTCAAAGGACACCACCATAGGAACCTAAAGTGCCTTCAAATAAGCTTGCGCGCACTAAAGGGGCTTCCGGAATACACCTACCAAGGAGCTTTCGAGTTGTGGAAAAGCTGCGGGCAAATGTGTGTCGGTGCTCAAGGGATGTACTTTGAAAAATTTTAGGGAAAAATAGCAATATCTAAAATAAACCTATTTTTCCGAAAAATTTCCCGATGCTTTATTGCACTCCGCGAATATGCATTCCATAAATTTCATTATTCAGACGCACAGGTAGACATAGTAACAAGGATCCATAGGGAAGAAGAAATCGACAGTGAAAACGATCAAATTCAGGAAACTGCACGTGTTCCTCGAAGGAAGCATTTGGTAGTGATGTGGGATTGAAACGCGACGGTAAGTGAAGGGAAAGGTGGAAGTGAGGTAGGGTACAACTGTTTACAAATAAGGAATGGTCGCGGCGGGAAAGCAGTGGAGTTCTGCAGGAGACATGGTTTAATCATAACGAACACTTGGTTTGAACACTAGACGTACAAAAGGGGCAGGCCTGCATTAAAAATACCCGAGGATTTAGAAAGATATCAGATTATTATAGTTACGCACAGCTTTAGAAATTGCATGTTAAATTCATGCAGCTTCCACGGATATGCAGAGCCATATCATATTTTAGTACTAAGAAAGTATTTCTTAAGTAATAACATTACTTAATATTCAAGATGATAAAGCGGTGAAGAAGGTTGAAGACATCAACAAAGAGATACCGAAAGTCGCAAACGAAACTGCGTGGATAGTAAACAATAAAAAGACAAAGAAAACATGGATTGCCGACGAGATAAATTGGAAGATAGATGAAAGCAGGAAATGGAAGAATGTAAACGCAGGATGAGATAAAAGATAGTTTAAAGGGATAAATAATAATAGAATGAGGTGGGAAACTAATAGGGCGAAAAAAGCTTGATTAAGGACACAGTGTGAGAACATGGAGAGCTTACAAAGGTGAAGGAGTTGCATTGCACGGAAAGATGAAAATTCTATAAGAGATGAAAAAGGAAATCCATGTAAACGGTCACACACACATCAGAAAAAAATATGAATTGACCCAGGAAAGATTCAAGAGTAACGAAAAAAATACTTCGAGGGTCCATATGGTAAGGATATTAGACCAGTAAGTTTAAATGTAGATAGAGGATATGGTGTAGTTGAGGATTGCTTAGGTTTAGGCATACTTGATGCCGAAATAATACGGATATTATGGGAATTTAAATCAAATAAAGCCTACCTACAAATAATAAGGCCGGGAAAGGATAAAGTCCCCGCGGAACTACTCAACGGTTTAGGAAAATGTGGGAGGAAGAGTTTGCATGGGCATTATGGGCATCTTAGCATTTATGAGGGAGGAATTTAACCAAAAAACTTAGTCAGCTCAGTATTCCAAAAAATAGAAAGACAACCATATACATTATAAGGACTAAAGATCAATAAGTTTGATTTCTCACGCAAAGAGGTACTTGGGAGTGTTAATAAGAGGGACAACCAATCACTTTGGAGATGATAAATTTGCCGTAAATCCTGTTTGGTTAAATTCCCTTGTACTAAATAAGTCGCTCATATGAAGGAATAATGAGTAAAATGAGGCGTTAATTATAGTGGATTGGTTAGAGTTAGTGAATACATTGCAGACAATATGAGGAGATTGGAGGAATAGGAACTGTTTTGGATCAAGATGATTAGAATATCAGGGACATCAGAAGAAAATTGCGTCCGGCATAGAAAATGTCGCAGGGAGGGAGGGGTTGATGACAGGGACGCTGAGTAAGAAAGTATTAAAGTATTAGTAAATAATTTTATATGGACCGCGGTTTTACGCGGCTCGGAAACTTGGTCAATGAAGTAAGATGATAGAAGTAGATAAGAAGCTTTTGAAAAGTGGTCGTGGCGACGGATAAATAAGGTAAAATGGGAAGAAAGGAAAGATAAGGAACTTGATGTGTTGGGAGAGGTGAGAGGATTGTTGGCAGAAATACAAATAAGGCAGAAAGGGTGGATGAAGAGCATTTTGATAGGTTAATGGAACGCTGAAGACTGTGACAGAGGGGAGAACGTTTAGCAAATGAGAAAGAGGAAGGAAAAAGATAGGAATGTGGAAAGGAATGAGATGGTAGGCTGTTTGAGGTAGAGAAGGATTTTGTGGTGCGGGGTCAGGGTGTCTTTTTGACTGCGGGGTCAGGCCGAGAAATCTAGGGGTGTTTACTTTGTGCCCATACAAAATCTACCTTAGGCTGTAGGTGGTTAATAATAATAATTCCATGAAATATCCATTATCTGGAAATATCCAATATCCTTTGCCCGTTCGGGGTTATCCATGCATCTTCCACACTCAGGGTTATTGCCTGGCAGCGCCACTTCGTGCAAATCAAACGCAGCCTTTATTAATTTGTGCTTGATCTTTATCGATTATCAATTAATTTTTCCTATCCCCCCCACCGAAGAGACACTATCATAAAGCGGGGTTTTATGTCATTCAAGTAATAACTTTGAAAGTTTGTAAACATTTGTGATTGCCTTGATTTTACTGTATGCTAATTAACTTAAAAAATTTAGATAAATCTATTAAAAACATAGATGTGCGATTTCAGAGTTAAAAACTATCAAAAAGTATTTAAGACTGTAGCTCGTAATTAAATACTTTTTAATTGCAATCTTCTCATTGCCCCAAGTTCTCTTTCTTGGAATTCCTCCTTATATCTTCAAAATCTTTCTTCTCGCTGAGGTATTCTTCTTCTCTTTTCCTTCCTCATTGTTATCCGAACGCTGATTTCGTCGACGCTGAATGTATTTGCGATAAACTTCTGCCAGTAAACGCCTAAAGTTTGCCGACTGACGAAGAAATTGCTGGAATTCCACTGTCATTTAAATATATTGAAGTGGATTTCTTCGGTTGTTAATGTCGGTTCGGTTCCTGATGTCGAACTACTTGCATACTATATATGTACTTAGGCGAGCATAGGATGAGAAATGTTCATTTTAAAGCCAAATATAGCACAAAATAACCAATGAACGGGGAACCACTAAATGTTTTTGAGTCAGACGACCTCCTTCCTCCATAGCTAGAAGTTAGGGGGCGTGTCAAAGTCCAGAGTGGAGCTGATATCGAGAGAGGCACTAGACTGATGAATAGAAGAATGCATAGGGGAGATGTGTCTACAAGTGGAAAAAGTGTCCGTTTTGGAATGCCCCGAAAAATCCAGCATCTAGAATATGAATCATATTTATTTGTCCATTTAATCCTGAGTCGGAGTTGACCACACAATTTATGAAACGACTTATACGTGTACGTATTGTATAAGTATATTGTACAATACATACAAATATACAATAATTTGGATCCTCGACGGTATGGTCATTTTTATTTCCTTATTTATTTGCTTTTTTATTCCAGACTGTTCGAGGAAGCCAAAGAAATGCTGCAAAGCAATGCGGGAAAAAGTTTCCTCAAACACCCTTGGGTCGGTGTACCTACCAGAGGTCAGGGGTCATTTCATTCAAGTCCCGCGGTGCATGTAGTACGCATGGTAACTGAGAGGGCTAGGCAGGCTCCCGGTTCGCCTTCATCAACGCTTCCCAGATAAATCCGGGACGCCCTCTCCCAGTCGGTATCTTGTTCCTACGGCGCAAGGGATCACCCAGATTTGGGTGCAGCATCCTTCGGAGGGAAGACAAGTAGGTACAGGTTTCCGACTGGTAATTGCCCTCAATTTGTTCTGTATAACCCTGGACTACTTAAGCCTTATGGCCCATCAAGCCCTAGCCTATCATGCCCACATTACATTCCATGGAAAAACTGTGGATTCTGGCCATTCTCCGGGCTGTGTCCCGGTACGCCGGGTATTGAGTATCCACACCATTTTCGTGAGTTAATTCGACTCCATTTTTGCGAAAGAAAAGACCAAATGTGAGGGATATTAACGTTAATAAACTTTAAAATTCATCATCAAAATGAATTATATTACAGAAATAATCAGGGATGCATTTATTTGTACTTGGACTCATTAATTGAAATTTCAATTTTGTGAAATCGACCCATCTTTTCCCGCCGATCATTTCGAAAAGGTCAATTACAAATTAAATGTTGTTGCCTGCCGATTCAGCAATCGCATTCATATTAATTATGCCTCATTGGCTTTGCCTTTGCACTCGTTTGCGTACGAGGTAGACTGGGATGACACAGAGCCAATTTGGCCGCGGAATCATTGAGAGAGAGGATCTCTTTACCGTTTTATTTGGGAGGAAAATATTAAATTCATTCATCGGGGATTTTTATATTCCATTATTTTTTCATCACTTAATTCTAATGAATTCTTTAGGGAAAATGTGTAAAATCAATGCTTCAATCAATCAAACGGTTTTAAACAGAATATTTAGTCTCAGACAAGAACGAGATGACATCACGCATGATATACCACATGCATGTGCTAAAATAGTAAGAATAGTTCAGAATGACACGCAGATGTTGACATTTAACTCTCTAAATCCAGTCATTGGAATTCAGGTAGTTTTTTTCTGATTATAGCGTGGAAATGAAAGGCAGCAATATATGCCGAATAAAACAGACGCTGTGATTTCAGGGCAATACCTACTTAAGAAATAATTAAGCCAAATTCAATGAAATATATTTGAGAAGAGTGCAGAAATAGGAATTCGTGACAGACAAATGTATACACAAACTAGAATACATTAAATAGAAATCGCTTGTGCACATTTCAACCAAAATAGAAACCATTGTATAATGCGTGAAATGCGTATCGATGCGATCACATATGGAGACGTATACACGCATTTATTCATGGAATTTTATTAAGCAAGAAACAATCAAGGGTGGGAGAATAAACAGAGACTCAGTAAGTGTGACATATTTTTCGATATTGCGCGTTAGACCAGTTAGTTAATTTTTACATGCTGGATTGCGTTTGAAAAACAAATAGTATCCTATGGACTCCAATAAATTTGATGTTTGAGTGAGTAGTCAACTTCGGCTCATTTACTCTAAAAAATAATAAAGAAGCTTGTGGTGTCCACATCACGGGAGCAATACAGTGTATCGCATTTTCACAGAGAGCATATTTGAAATTCATACGAAATCAATTTGCACAGCGATTTCGGCAATATTTGTTTAGAGGATCAAAAAAATTCAACTATCCACGTATCTAAACAGACGCACGTATCACATTTTTCACGAATTTCGCTGTAATATACGAACTCAAAATGATATAGATATGCGAATATAAATGCATCAATCCGAGCTCTCTAGAGTCAATTTTTATTCAAACCCTGAGGTACACATAGATCAAATATACTCATACCCACTTGAGTACATTTGAGCGTTACCGAGTGATTTTACGGTCGCGTTCATTCAAAATATAACTTTATCAGGAATAGGAAGAATGATTTATAATGATAAATTTTATAGTTTTTCGGATCCTAAAATCTAATTGAGGAACGGAGATAGCTGGCGTACTTCGCTGATCACTAGAATTTAAAGCGAATACATGTTTAAGAAATCGTGTCTCTAATGAATTACGAGTTGTTTACCGCGAGACATCAGACTCAAATTCCAGAGTTTTTTCAAGGGGACCCCCGTGACAACGTCGCCGTTAATGAGGACTTGACATGAAATATTGAAAGGAAAATATTTGCGTACGGAGGTCGCGCATCGTGAGGAAGGTGAACGTGTTTCAACGGCCCCCACCCCCATCTCCCATACACGCCCCCCCCCGTCTTCCCATACACGATGGTTGAGCGTGTCAGAGGGCGAGGCCGTACTTATTTCTCGCGGTCGGTCATCTGTCTCCGTAGGACTTAGCGTCCTCTCCTCCCCCACTCACCCCCGATTCACCCTCGCATCCCACCCTTCGGATCTTCGCACCTCCATCCCCAACCCCTCTCTTCTTTCACTAACGCAGTGCACGCTCAGGGCCTTTTATCCCCTCAAGTGCTGCGTTAGCGGTCGAAAGCAATTTGAAAATGTACTATACGTAAACCCACACACAATGCATGGACGATGCGACGCGAGAACCCGGGAGATCCGTGTGACGTCCTCGCCGTGCGGCCCTCTTGTTTCCCCGCGCCACACTTCATTATCCGTCCTTCCCGAAACCCCCGAATCCCCAAGGTGATGGACGGGAAAAGAATTAGTCACGTGGATACACACATCTCCGGGTCGCGTCATGTGCCCGCCGTATGTGTGCTTGCCATGTTTCGTTTTTTCCTCCGTTGAATCCGAATGGGGAGGTGGGGGAGCGGTGGTGCGGTTGAATGTGGAGGGGGTGCGGTTACGGAGCCGAGGTTTGACAAAGAGACACTCTCGTGCCTAAGAGGATGTCGGGTGAATGAGCCCGCCGCGGATTGAGGCGGATTATCGGGGTGCATGTTGGGTGGATTTGGGCGGGCGACGACGGATTGGACCGTGATTGATTGTTATACGGGACGAGAGGCAGGGACGGAGAGGGGAGGGGGATGGGATGGTTGGAGAGGAGGAGAGAGGGTGGGGAGTTTCATACTTGCACGCCATCGCTGTCCAAATCGGCCGGAGGATGTGTTTGTGGGGACGGAGGAGCGGGGAGGAAGAAATGGGAGGAGGGTTGGGGGGAGAAGACCTAGATTTGCCGGGAAGCAATGTTTGAATATTAACTAGTTTCGCGATGACGCATTGCGGTATGGTTGGCATAGGGTGGTCAGAAAAAAATGAACCAGCAGATTGATGTCATGACGTTTATCAAGCGAAATTTTCGCGTTTTCGTTTGAAAAAACCATTCATGCCCTCGACAGTATACAGGTGATTTTGAGAAAATAAACTCTGTATCGCGTGACTCTAATAAGTCAGACTGATAGCAGTTGAGGGAAAGTATAAGCTAAAGTTTGTAAAAAAATTAATTAATTAATCACAAATGCTTCATCTCCATTTACATATCGTGAGGAGATTTGTTTTAGCCAGAAGACCCAGAAATATTCTTTATTCCTTGTACAGGGATTTACTTTCGAAAGATTTTAGAAGAAAAAAATAACTATTTTGTTAGAGATACAATAAAACTGAAAGCTCATTAGGTGTGTTATATAAGATAATACTTTTATATCTCTTAGTCATCAATAAACTTTAAAACAGCTTAATGGTCATTAGAGATGTCTCGCTTTAGCAGAATATCCATTGGAGGATTCAGCGAAGGGTGGAAGTCCCCGATTAACTCTTTAAGCTCATGAGTATTTTATCAAGAGTTGATGACTTAGCCTATCCAGGAAGTAGAACTCCGATTCCGAAAGTTAATTCGCCATCACGATTTTCACTCAAAACAGGTAAATATGTAGAGGGGAAGTGATTTGGATTACTGCTCCCCTTCCACTTTAATTCCATGTGGTAACATACGTCCGTTTTATTTACAATCGCGGGCTCTATTGCAGTCTTGTCTATAAGGTCACATTAAACCTTAGGCCATTCTTTACATGACTTGCTTGCCAGATAATGAGATGGGGGAAATATGAGTAAATTACTGAAGTATTAATAGGATCATTGGACTAGTAAGGAACACTTATTAGGTACGTAAGTTCTTAAATTCAGCTTGTTATATTCTACATAATAATGTATATATTTCTCTGGGCATTTCCCAAAACCAACCGACTTTAGGTTTCTTTATTTAGAATAATTGAGAATTACGAACTACTAACGGAATAAGACTTACTAGCAAATATCATATCCTGTCAAGCCACGATATAAGCATACTAATTCGACAACACACAACAGGGGCGAGCTACTTCTTTGTGCGGTAGCTAACTACCGCACAAAGATCAAATGACGTGTCCGAGAATGAGCTCGATGCACATTAAGGTGCAACTTGATATTTTTTGATTTAGTGAAAGCTTTTCCGACTCAAAACACATTGAGTGTACCGTTTAAGATTTCCAAGTCAGTAGTATCAGCTATGAGTATTTTATGGTGTCTAGGAACTCACGAAGTACTTTATTACTCTGTTTCATGCTGCTAAAAGGTAAGTGCAAAAATCAATGAAAATAATACAGCTCTCAATGTACCGCCAACAAACATGCGTACACTGGTGCATAAAAAGTAAAGCAGCTTTTGGTGATGAGGAACAGTTCATTGAGATACTTTATTGATATCCGTGAATTAACGAATAATTATCTCCATTCCCCTCCTATCGTCATCCTATGCGTTATTTACGAGCAATCTATTCCGAGCTATAAACAAACACGGCGCACCCAACCGGATACATCTACTTATGATAGCAACAAATAAATTTATATGTATTTATATATATAAGTATTTATATGATTTATCGCTGATTAGTGTACCCCCAAATTAAAACGTCTTCGGCGCAGGAAAAATGGAAGCCGTCGTATGCCATGGCAGGAGGTAAAAAAAAAGGGTTTCTGCCAGTCGAAATGCGAAAATTCTTTCGCATCTGAGAGTGGAACCTGTAATTAATGCCCATCGACAAACGATGGCTGCGAAGCGCCCCATCTCCCTCCAGATGTCTCCACCCTATAATTTCGTCTCCGTGGTAACCGCCGCCTGGAAGCCGGGATGTGGCGAGGGGGGGGGGATGGTGGCAAGGGGAAGCAAGCGAGGCCGGTGCGAAGAGAGGTAGAGAGGGAGGTGTGTGGGGGGGGTTCTGAGGGCAGAAGAAGACACGGTGGGGTGTCGAGAGGATGGAGGGCGCGACGGGGTGGTAGCGGACGGCGATATGAGGGAGGCATTGTCGGGTGAGAAACATTTCGTGAGGACCACGGACAGAATAGAGAATAAACCAATGGGAATAGGGAATGGGGCGATGGTGGGGAGAGGGCGTGAGTAGCCATTATTTCGGGGGAGGAACCGGAAGTCGGTGGGACTGCGAGCATTGTACTTCCTGTCAGGCGCTACCCGCAGGATCAGTGATGGCGTGTGCTTGCACACGTGTGTGTGTATACATATCCATATATTATATATATATATATATATATATATATATATATATATATGCATATATGCAAACATACACGCACACACATATATATATGTGTGTGTGTGTATGTTTGCATATATGCATATATATATATATATATATATATATGCATATATGCAAACATACACACACACATATATATATGTATATATATATATATATATATATATATATATACACACAGAACAAATGTAAGTATATGTGCATGCGTTTCCTAATACATAAATAAATGTACATATGTATATCCATCCCCCCCTCCTGTGTGGCTGTGGTGTCATTATTTCGAGAGGAAGAGCTTTTTATCCGGCTCCTGTCCTCAAAAGATTTACTGCACTGAAACCCAAAATATATTCCAGGCGTGGACCCTGAGATCTACGACACAGCTGTTTATTTAGGGGAGAAGAGTTTTTTGAAAACCGATATTCATACGCGATGAGAGGTAATAACAAATGAGAAACGTCGGTGGATCTGGAATTAGTCTCCGACTAAAACATTGCAGCTGAGCTACCTTTATGATTATGGATATAGCTTTTTTTTAATTTGGGTTGGATTATTTTTTAATACATTGCATGGAGACTCGGAATTCAATTAGACAGCGATCATTTCGGTTGATATGATGTTGTTCAAATTTAAATTCCCAGGTGCAATATGCAAATGCGCCAGCGTTTATTCGGAATATAAATGCTCAATTGTGATACATAAAGTAACATACATGAATCAGTATTGAAAACTATTATTAAGGGTTTATATTTCGAAAGAAATTCATACTAACGGATATAGTGAAGTGATTTCGAATGATAGTAATACTTATGACAAACTATTAGAAAATGTTCGCGGTAGAGGAGATAATTCATTTGTGTAGTGGTCATTATATTTTGGATGAAGGAAATAATGATTATCATTCATTGAAAATTAGAAAAAATAAATGTACATCTTAAGAGCAGATACTTACTATAAAAATAAATGAAGTTAAAATTGCCACAGAGATTGAAAACATTAATTAAGCACCTGGTGAGAAATTATCAAAATTATACCACATTTATTTTCAAAGGAACAGTGCACCGAAGATCAAAATGGAAGAGAGTCATAAAAGGAGAACTGATAGCCAGATGATATCTGAGTACGACACGATTCTCGATATTATCTACAGAAATATATCAGTCCGATATGTAAAATTATGCACGCACATTCAGTTTTAATATTGTTTATTATTTGTGGGTTTTAAAGTATATTATCCGTGTCATGTTGTTTTTTAACTCAGTCATGCAAATTATATTTCATATTAATTTACAAAAGGTATTGCTCAACCCCAAACTCCTAAACCCTCACTGCCTGTAAGCACAAATCTGTGTCGAACATCTTTCCATGAGAAAACTTAGTGGCATTGTATTCATGCTGCCCTTAAGAGTATTACCCTCCACGCAAATGAAATATGAGCGAAATTGAACTAAAATGTCATTTACATCGTATCAAAATGTAATTTGTCCCTTCATTTAATAATTCTTTTGAAATGTTAGGCGAAATGCCTTTTAAGGGGTGAGTTGCTTTGAATTATCCCAAATGCCGGAGTTGCAAGAATTTAACTTTGGTACCAATTGAATCATTAGGCAAATTAATCTTATATCGTAAAAAAATTATATATAAATATAAACGCTGAATTGCTTTCCCATTGATAAAAAGAAATTATCCCAAATTTGTTGTTGAATATGTTCATTTTTCAAATTGTAGTCTGTCATACCCACTATGTGTCCGATGCAAGACAAGAATTCATCCAGCTTTCTTTGATTCATATAAAATAGCTAGATATATTCTGGATGAAAGGAACGCCCGAAGGATATCAATATCCACGAAAAGTGCTCGGCATCTGCCGTCCAATTGATGCGGTCGAGGGAACGGGAACAGAAGAGAGCTGAAATTTACAAAAATGTTGAAATGTATATTTGTTTTCAACGATTATGGAGCCGTCGTTGGGAGGCAAGAGATGCAGAATCCTTTATGTACGCTTACATTATATGGGTATATATGTGTATATGTATGTTTAAATAAGTAAATACATATATATATACACACACAGGCACTACATCAAAAGATTGAAGGAGCGCTTCATCCAGGCTTCGTATTCCAAGAAACGCCCTCGAGTAATTCCAGCGTGGGAGATAAGGGAGAAGGGAAGAGAGTGGGGAATGGCGTTGAATGAGATGAGGGAAACAGAGGGGGAGAGGTAGCGGGGAATCAAAGGCGGAAGAAGAATGGATGGATGGAAGAGAAAGGAGTGGGCGGGGTGTGTGGAAGAAGAAAGTGAGGGCAAAGGAGGGTGGGATGGGGAAAGAGGGAAGGGGATATTGTGCGCCGGGCAGAGTGGCTCGGGTTCTTAGGTACCTTCCCCATCTCACCCCATGCGGCAGAGGGTGGGTGGAGTGGTGCGAGAGCTGGGGCGGAATGGAAGGGATGCAGCCGTGCTTCGGGGAGGAAATAGGAGGAGCTGTATCCATGGTGATATTAAGTGGTCGGAGAAAGACAGTCGAGACGATTTTGGGTGCGGGGAAGAGGAAGGTGATGAGGAGAGAGAGAGAATGAGAGGTTGCCCGGGGAGGGAGGTCTTTTTGTGCCTCCCGCGAAGGGTGGAGTGGGGATGGGGAGGCGTGGGTGGGTGGTAAGGACAGAATGGAAACACCAATCCTCTGGACCGCTGGGTGGAGGGACGGCGTGAGGGGTGAGTCCGCTCTCGGAGGTATACGCACTAGGGGCTGCGGGGGAGATGGGGAGGGAGGGGTCCTCTGCCGCCGAGACCGGAGGGGGGGGGGAGGGTGGCGGGAGACGATGGAGCTCTTGGGGTGTGGGAGGAGATTTGGGGAGAAAGGGACCTCTCGCTGAGGAATCGGGCAGTCCATTCATTACGACGCATTTCCTTCTGCCACGCTTCACCCCAATCTCACCAGTCCCCCCTCACTACTCCTTCGAAGGGATCCTTTTCTCGCGTCGCTGAATCGCTCCTGATTCGATGCCCAACCGCCACGTCTCCCGTCCTTGAGGGCCTCGTGAGATGGGCAGATGGGGACGACGCCGTGGATGTATACCTCGATTTGTAAAATAATTGCGCTGGTCTTTGGATGGCAATCATTGTCCGTCCACATTACTTCAACGCCCATCGCCAGCTGAAAAATAGGTGCTTCAGAAATAATAAATAAAACGTTTTGTACAGTATCCGCAGTTTTCCAGAATGCTGTCAAGTCACTTGGATTGTGAGTTAGTCGTAGCCACCAGTCGGTCAGCGTGCAGCTTTCAATCGGGGCACAAATCCGTAAAAAATAGTCTTATTGGTGCTTGTATCGCTATTAGTTAAGGCAAGGCTCAAAGCAAGCTTTAATATGATGTCGTTTGGAAAATAATTTTATTCATAACATAATGGATGCCCTGAAATGAATAGAGAGTACGAGCGTTTATACCAAGGGAAGAATAATAATTCAGGAGCTCTTAAGAAAAGGCAGACACCTGAAAATGATAAAATGTTTGTATAGACAAAGGTTAAGGACTTAATAAATCTGCATGGAAAAGGACTGATAAAGTGGCCATGTACTGTCAGAAGATGAATACCATTAATAAAAATAGAGCAGAAAGTGGATCAGGACAATCAATAATTTGGCAACGCAGAAACCTTCAAAATTTGTGCAACAAATAAAAGCGACATACAAAACTTTCCATCATTCTCTCCCGTCAAAGTAATTCATCTTTCCCACAGTGTCAACTTTAATGTATCAGATATTAAACCACCGTATCTCTTGTTCATCCGAGCCGACCAGTTCTCCATCACTTTCGGTCATCAATCAGTCCCGAATTTTTGTGGACAGGTGTGTAGCTTTTAAAGCTCACATCTGACGGGTGAGTGGGCGAGTAGATTGTTCAATCAAGGAGGAATATCTTGGGGGCATGGTCGGTGGCATCCCACTTCCTACGTGTGGTCCGCATTCGCACCGGGGACGAGAAGGGAAGAGAATAGTTAAGGCAAGCGGCGGGGAATGCTCGACCTTGATGCCCGCGAATGCC
This sequence comes from Hetaerina americana, assembly GCF_022747635.1. Lineage (NCBI taxonomy): Eukaryota > Metazoa > Arthropoda > Insecta > Odonata > Calopterygidae > Hetaerina > Hetaerina americana. Next base: position 4,102,361 of record NW_027287008.1, on the reverse strand, counting down.
CTCGTCCGGCGCTCCACCTTCGTCGCCGGAACCATTCCCGCATTCATGAAAATTCAACCCCGAAAGCGATTTGTCTGATTCGAATAAAAGAGACGACGGATAGGCCGTCACTTCTTTTTGTATCTCGTGAAGCATACACACACAACCAAAACGATCGGTCGAATAAAAAAAACTGAACTTCATTTAAACGTCCCACTTTAACGTCCCATCCTAAGCGATACCTGTAGTCCATTTATCGGAGGTCCAGTCTCGACCTTTACGTGCATACATCGTTCGACAAAAAATAAAAGAAATAATAATGAGTGAAGGAGACTGGAGACCGCCCGGGGGGTGACCAAGGGGTGGGGAAGTGGAACCGGAGTCAGTTCCATCGGAGAAAAGGGCGAAATCATTTCCATGGCAGAGAGAGATGAGCATAAAAATTGCCCCGCAGGTAGTAAGCAGGTAAGTAGGGATCTTGGAAACGGTTCGATTGTTGCCCGGCGGAGGGAGCCCGGCCAGGACGGGTGGGGCCGCCGGGGAGGCTCTAGGGGGTGGTAGAGAGGGGTTGAGGAGAGCGAGAGAAATGGGCGCGGGGAGTGGAGTGGGATGGAATGGGATGGGTGATGGAAAGGAGAACGGGGGAAAAAGAGACTCAGTCCGCCACCGACGCGCCGACCACATCCCGTGTTCGAAGGGAGTGGTTAGATACACTTGGTCACCCTCGGCGGCGCCCGTAAACAGCGGTGGCTGGGGATTTGGGGAGGGAGACGGGGAATAAAGGAGGGGAAGAAGATGAGAGAGAGAGGATGAGGGGAGGTGAATGAGAGGAGAGGGAGGGAAGACTAGCGGAATCCGATCGGTGACAGCGGAGGAAAAATTGACGGTCCGAAAGATGGCGCCGATCTCGACATAGCCCGACGAAATTTCCGGCACATCCTGTTTGATCGTTTCGAGCGGACTTGTACCTCGTCTGTTGTTCACTTGGGGATTGGATGATGCTGCACTGATGACACCTCCGAGGCTTCACAGAGAGATGATAAATGACGAGGACACCTTCCATCGAGCACGGTAAAAATCATTGCTCCAAATGACTGATATGTCAAGGAAATAAAAAATATAAAATTCGACTCAGGGTGGCAGAGTAAAATGGTCTCTAATCAAGTCATGGCCAAAAGCTTAATCTCTGATAGTATTTTTAAATGTACGACTGCATTTTTGTATGGTAATTTTTTTAAAAAGATATCCAAACTATCGCATTAGCACCCGGTTTCCAACGCTGATGCATTGAAACCTGGATCGAGTGTCACCTTTATCGGTAGTTTTGAAACCTTTCCAGAAATATATATTTTTCTTTATTACCTATATAGTGGCATTATTTAAAAACAATGAATAATGAGCTTTGTTTTCTTGAAAAAATTAAACTAGGGAATCAGCAAAATTAAAATTTACCATTGACAACAATGTCGAACCAATTTCTTTGCACTCAATTTTTCGCACTCTAGTGATTCTCGCCAGTTTCGTAAAAGAAGGCAGCTCAATAAAGGGTGACGATATCATTTTTATTCACCTAATTTATTGCGCATAAATGTGATTCCATGTTATATCATTGTTGTAACACCTTAATGTGTAATGGATATATGCTACATGCTTCAATTATTTGACTCCATTATTGTGTTAACGGCAGCCGTTGCAATTTGTAGCAAAGTTGCAAGATGAGAAGTTTCTTTTAAAGGTAAATATTTCATTTGAAACTTTGCTATTTCATTTTGATCTAGTGAGCAATCAGCAAAGCCCTTCGTGAAAATCTCCGATATCAATAACAGAAAAAAAGCCAAAGTGAAGCAATGGTTATATTATCATTTTTCGATATTCTGAATATAGTGCATGTCATACCAGCTAAGGTTACCTTTAAAAGCAGCTCAATGGATACTGCATCACGATAAAGCACAAGCGCACTTTACAAATGTTCTTGCTGAATATCTCGAGAAAATCAATGAGAAGCGTATTTATCATCATCCATAAAGTCCAGACTTAGTCCTGTTTCCCAATGTAAAGAAATACTATTGAAAGTCTATTTCATGAACAGAAGCAGCTTTGAAGGCTGTTGAGGCGATTTTGAAGAGCCTATCAAAAAATGACAACCTAGTCTTCGAAAACTCGATAAAAACATAGTACACGTGCACAGCATCAAACGGAGGCTATATTTGAGAAGGGGTACAAAAATGCGGAGAATGAGGAAAGATATGATGCTAAAATATTGTGCTCATTCTTTCGTAAATAGCCGTAGGGAATCACTTCAATTTGTCAAGCTAATGCCTTGTCTCAAAACACCAAAAGAATTTTACCTAAATTTAATATGAAAACCGTAGCTGAATTATTTTTATTCAGCTCATATTGCTGGTTCCCACTTAAATAAAATCAATAATCGGTTGGAAGTGATTTTAAATTAAATTTAAAAAATTCTTATGAAACTATGCAGCAATCAGTTGCTTGTTAGCATGAAAAAGCAATTATCGAAAACCTATCTCGCCCTTAAAATTATTTGTAATATATGCAATGAATGCAACTTAGAAGAATACTTAAAATATGTGCACTGAGCTTTCCTTAATAATTACGAGAAATATTCGATGCTCACGAGGACAGATAATCTTTAAAAAAATTAATATGACCATATTTCAATTTTTACACGTACCTTTGAGTGGCAAGAGTGGCAATGTGTCTCTTCATGATATTTTATACTACATATTTTAACCTCTATATAGTACATTCGATTCTGGGTGCGCAATAAAGAGTGTCTATAAATATAAATAATAATATCCACCTAAATAACGGATAATATGTTTTTATCGTTGCTGAAATCATGTACAAAATTTCCCGGTTCAAATCAGAGGCCGAAAATCACTTCTCGAGCTCTCGAATGTCATCAAAATTTCAGAATATCAACATCGCCTGATAGTACTTTGAAAATACGTGCATCTATGAAACGTTAGAGAGAGTGTTGTGGCTCTCTATGAACGCCTGTACGTATAGCATACACAAACTAATATAGCACAATAAATAACACTGAAGGGATCGGGATGGTTCGGTGGCTAACGTACTCGCTTCAAATCGAGAGGGCCCAGGTTCGAATCCTGGAGACGACATATTTTCCAGTGGTATCCCGATCCCTATTTGAGGTGTTTTGTAGAGAGCACTTTGGGTGAGTACGTTTTCCGTCGGATGGGACGTTAAACTGAGGACCCCTTAGCAACTTTCGATAAGAGAAGGCTAATGCTGATGCCGAGTTTCTCTGCACCCTTCTTTTCCCATCCATCCCTAATGGCGGAAATGACCTCAGCTGTCGGTCGTCTCACCTAAAACTACTATTACTAACACTGAGTTATATGAGAACATATTTGGAATTGAATTGAAAGATCAACTCCAATGTACATATTGATTGATCTATCAGTATTTAAATTCAAAAATAGGCCGACAACCATTTCCCACTCTCCTCTCTCAAATTGTAACTACGAGTACTTTATGCCCTGACAGCTGCTCTTCTGCCGACCATCTCTCTTCCCCTTGCTTCCGCATATGCCTCTTGACCTTCCCCGTACCTTCTGTCACTTTTACTTCTATAATGCCTCATATTTGCACATCACACAGTGACTGGCCAGGTGAAATAGCACCGTTCAATAGTTAAATACTGTCATTCTGTGCCAACAAGCGCTTCATCGAAAATATCGTTTGAAAAATAAAATAAATGACCTCGGTTTCCTCTTCCGCAAGTAAACGGGAGAATATTTTGGGGAAAAAACAGACTTCGCAAAGCAAACAAAACTAGGAACTCGGCAAATAAAGCTCCTCTCTTGCAAAATAACTGCGCAAAATAAAACACATCGCATCAATCGAAGAGAGGAATAAATGTAAAACAGAGTGTATGCAGCCTCGGGGAATGCGTGGTCGGAAGCGAATTTCAATTCACCCTCACTGAGTTATTACGTGGATCTCAATCAAGTGAAACTCGAGTATGCGTCAAGATTGGACATCGACCTCTGGACCACAAGTGGGGGCTCTATTATCACTTCGAGTACTTTCACTCGGATGTAAGGTGAATTTTTACGTATTATGAACGTATTTACGTACGCGAAGGACCTCGTTCTGCTACCGTTCAAAATTATGGGCGTTGTTGGCATCATTTTCTTACCTGATGAAATTAGAAAAAAATTCCGGAAGGGACCAATTTCCTGTGAATAGTGCGCCCGTATATATTTCACAGAGGATTTCCAACTGCCAAGTGGATGCTACCTATTAACTAGCATAAGAAAAATGTTGGCAGCTGGAAATTGGGCTACTCAGCGAGAGATGATTTCTCCACGCGAGCGTCGGGCGGCGGTGCAGTAGTCCAAAGGGAATCATAATTTGCAAAAAAAACCCTCTTTCAAAAGAAACCTCTTCCCCCAATCTCCGCTCCCTAAATAAAACCCTTCTGCCCTCCTTCACGTGCCAATCCTTGAATCAGGAGAGTCACAGGGGACGTCTCTCTCTATATATCTCTCTCTCTTGCTCGCTCTCTCCGTAGCTCTTCACATCTTCTTCCCCTCCGCCCTACTGCCCCCTCCGCCCCGCCGATGTGATCTCCCAACTCTCACGCTCGGCTTACAAAAGGGGACGAAAGCAGATGAAGATATGCCGCGGGGGCAAGGGGCGTTTGCCGGGAGGCACCGGGGGTGGTGGGAAGATTTCGGGAGTGGGAACAGTCAGATGGTCTCGCGAGCGTCTGTGTGCGTGGGTGTTCTTACACGTAGTGTATAAATGCGGAGAGTTACCCTTTTTCCGCAAAACAAACATTGGCCTTTGGGATTCGGAATCCCTCCTCCGCGCCCTCCAGGCCTCCAGCCCTCACCCTCTCCCCATTTAACTTCTTCCTCTTCCACCCACCCCCCCACCACCTACCTCGCCCACCCCTCTTCCCCGACCGCTTCTTTCATCTTGCTCTCACTCTCCACTGCTGCTTCCTCTCCCCTACCTCATCTCTTCCCGCCTCCCCTATTCCTACTGCCCGTGAGGTGTACAGCGGCGAGGCGACCGTCGGATCCGACTATCCCCTTCCTTCCTCACATTTTCTCCCACCACGAATTTAGTTCTTCACCTTCCTTTTGACTGTTTGGACGCGGAGCTGTCCGTATTTTTTTCCCTTCATTCTCTCCATCCCTATCTCCTACCCGTTTCGAGAATACTTCCCCCCCCGGTCCCGCCTCCGACCTCCACCCTCTCTGGGCACCCCTAGCCTGCACGGGAATGTGCGCGGTATTTTCGTGTGTCTGAGGGGAGGGGCGGGAAGGGGGGGGGAAATGGTGGACGGGGTGGATGAGTCGGGGTTTTGGAAGGATTGTAAGATGAGACGGTGGATATGGAATTGGGAAAAGAGAGAGAGAGAGACTGAAAGGGGTGGAACGGGGGTGGGGGATGGAGAGAGAAAATGAGGGAATGTTTTTGGGTGGGGAAAAAACGGGGATACTTTTGAATGCGGGAGCGGGGAGGAAGAGATTCTCGGATGTGGAGGGAAATTTCCAGACGGATGAAAATAGAGGAGAAAGAGTTATAATGGCGCGTGCCTCTAATTTAAAAGTGGAGTTATTTTCACTCGGATAATCCCCACGGAGGGAGGGAGTGGGAAAGAGAGATGGAGTGAGAGGGAGAGGAGGGATGGAGGGAAGAAGATGGATTGGAGGAAGTGGAGAGAGAGGGAGATGGAGTAGAGGAGGAGGGAATGGAGATGGAGTTTTGGATGAAGACCGCTCCATGCCAACCCCTCGATCGCGCAACCGCACAAACGCACGCACAGAGCGCACACGAGCACGCGTCTTTATTTCCGTGCGAACGAACGTGTCGCGCGTCTGTCCGTCTGTGCGTTATGTGTGCGTCCGTAAATGCGACGACCCCCCCCCTCCCCTCTCCCAACAGCAGTCTCACCCGGGGCCCCTGGCGCCTATTTCCCCGCGAGATATAGGATGTCGCCATTTCTGCGCTCGCGCCGAAGGACAAAAGAAGGAAGGGAGACAGATAGATGAAAAAAAAAATTGGCGAGAGAAAACAAAAGCAGTTGAGAGCGTTCTTGCGTTACATCCGTGTGACGGCTTCCGTAAATTCGAGAGGGAGGAGATAGTATGAGAGGGTTCTATTCTCTCTCTCTCCCTCTCTCTTCCTTGAAGCGGAATAGTCGTGGAACTGCAGAGGTTTTCATTTAAAATGCCAGAGACTTCATTGTCACCCCTTGGCTTATCTCATTTAATCGAGTGAGCGCCCTGCCAACGCTGGCCGCAATTTATTGTTTGAGTTTGGAATAAGTTCCGCCTCTCGCGCGGTGTTGGTAAACGAGAAACTTTTTCTCTTTCTCGCGTATCCCATTAAATGCAAAAATTATCTACTCCCTCAAGTCTTAAAATATCCGGGAGGAGGCAGCCACTTGTAATTTTCTTTGGCACCTTCGGTGCAAAATAAAAATGAAACCATTCTATCCTAAGTTGAAGTTAAAACAGCCGTGCAACTTTGCGCCTTTAATTTTCATTTACGTTAGCGCGGAAGTCCGAAGTTTATACCCGGGATGGATTCTAACATTTATCACGCAGCAAACGAAATTTTAATAAAAATCCGTGAACTTCCTTTGGAGTGATACGGGGATCTGCCTCATATTCAAGGACACAAGTTCTCGATTTTGATTCAAGTATAGGAGAACTAATTAGTTTGGAGATGTAATATTTTTAGTGATTCGCGGCTCAGTGAAAGTTGTTCGTATAATTTTTGGAACCGAGCAATATTACGACCTCTTTTTCTTCAAAAAAGCTTATTCGCCAGAAATAAAAAAAAATGATTGGCTGGAGAATCACCCAACATAAAATTTCCGACCTAGTAGTAACACGTATTCAATGCCACCAAGTTTGTTAGATCGAAAATACAATGCATATAAGTTCATTTGAACAATAAATTTAGCCACCAATTCATAAGAGGAGTATTTAATGACTCCATAGGGGAGGGATATTGGTGGTGAAATACGTAGGATTGGAGTGTGGGTGCGTTCTTTACGTAATAAAACTATCATAGAATGGTAACATTATCTATCAGGGTAGTATTATTAAATTGAATTGGTTTTTATGCATCAATTTATTTACTACATACTTATTTACGAGAATTATTTTATTCAGAAAATGCAGAAGAAAAACACAGTTGCTCTCGATAATTATTCATCTTAAGTTAGTAGCTGCTATTAAAGTACTACCATTGAAAATGATGTCTCACTATTTTCAGAATACATTATTTTTGACAAATAAAAGAACCGCTATCAATCTGTGGTCCAAAAATATCTTTTTTGATGGCATCAGAGTCATCGCGATCAACAATATCGCAGAGGAGTCCTTCACCATTCAATACCCTGCGCCACTCTTTGGGGTTTTCCGGTTCGAGAATAAACTTCCGGCAGCAGTTATGGTGACTGACAGAGTCTAGTTTTAGGAGTTGGATTGCCGATTGGATCAATTTAAATGCCATTAAACAGACAGTTGGTGGATTCAAGAAATCTCCAAAAAGTTTTGAAGAGACGATAAAAAATAGTGGCAATAATTATGACTATTGGATCAACTTATTTTTTTAATACACTTCTTGCTGAATGCCACTTACACTCGCCAATATTTAATACGGCAATTTTAATTTAATTTATTTCATTTCAAAATTTGATATTACCTCGTGTTGGCAACAGATATTCTGGTTCAACGCAATGCATATTATACATACAGTGTTATTATTCTAATCCATGGCCGAAAAGTATGGAATTAATTAAACGGGGTTTTATTCTCCACGGTAGATTGAAAATGTCTCCTTCGTAAAAGAAGAAGAAAGAAGTATGCAGAATCTCACGAAAAAATAGCACAAGGATATTACAAGATATTTTTTATGAACAAAATGAGTAAAATCAGAAAAATATTATCCAATCAAGCTTATTTATCATCAAGATTCTTGCTACAAAACTTAATAAAATAATGGTAATTTTACGATGCATTACATGTAGATCATAACAATTATGATTTAATTTATCTCTCAGTTTAACGAAGATATATCCCTTGGAAAATTGTTGTGGCTTGTAAAATAGAGTCTATGAACCTGATTTGGGAATTTATCGACCACAGTCTGAATTCAATGTACATATGGACGCTACATCATTCTAAAATGATATATACTGTAGCTCACAGGAAAATTGCAATACTTGGCTATTATTCCTTACATCTTCATGAAAGGTAATGAGTCGTCATGTATTTCTCGCTTTTTAGTAACTCTTAACATCTATAAAATATTATACGCAAGTGTCTTGCTGTTTGTACTGCTAGAAGAATTTTCAAACATGAAATATCCGCGAGTTTTAAACACGACCAAAAGTGAAGTATATCATAGTATTGACGTCAAAGCTGATTGTATTTCAAAATTTATGTTTAGAATGGAAATGTATTTTTTTCTAAAAGTGTAAAAAGAAAGTTTTTAAACGTAGAGAAATTAAATCAGAAAATAAATTATTTTACACGCAGGTTTTCTATAAAAAAAATGATTTCTGGAATTTTTAAATATATTTACCATTACTCAGTTCTTATATTATACCTCTTATCCATTAAATTACGTCATACATTTGGAAAAATCGTTTGAGCAACTCTGAGGATTCAAGTTAATAAATATCTATTCTCTTTCGACATGTTTTTATCACGGTACACGAATGATATGAGCCTAATGTACGGAGAAATATTACACACAGCTTCAGTTAAATATGAAAATTCTTAATGATGTAAAATGAACTAATATCTATCCCGTTTTTCAAGCTAAATAGCGAATTACGCAACAGTAATTCCCTGCGGGCCCCTGTACTGAAAAGTGCGACTGCCCCAATAGGCCTCTGCTCTACGAAAACATGCTTTCTAGCATATAATAATTGGATATGTGTCCTGACCACCATAAACTGCGGTGAGTAGAGAATTCTTTCTAATGGGTAATGCCTCTTGATGGCGATGAATCACAGCATACTGAGACCGCGAAACCACATTACATCGACTGTCGAAATCTGAATACGCTGACTAACCGGTGAGCACCCAATTCTCAGGAAAGGAATTCGATGTGCTTGTTCCCTCAAATTGCACATAAAAGGGCAATTTCTACCTTACCGCTATGGACTCGTATCTGGAAAGCAAAATTATCAGCGTAATAGGCAGAGCGCCTCGCCGGGCATAAAACTCGAGGCGAATCTTTCATGAGTAGAATGCTTTTTTTCGCAGATGCAACTAGCGTTTCCCGAACACGAAACTTCTTGTTTGGGTCAAAACCGCATGCACTAACGGATCACCCGCAATTTGTTACTGTTTTGCTGTTGGCTTCTCTCCGCACCAGAGTTTAAGTGGATCGTGGAAAAGTGGAATTTAGCGCCTCGGGACGCCCTCATGGGACTATACGACGGACATCAGATGCGAATTGAACCTAGGCGCAAACCCATAACTCGACCGAAAACGACTGAAATATTCTTCGCCGTGAGTTTCATGTCGGCTCTAATGTCCGTCATTAGAAACCGCGTGTCATGTAGACGTAACGAGGTCGGTGAGCGCAGTGTTAAAGTGAACGAAGAGTTTAAACGATTTGAGGAACTGGGAATAACGCGCGAAAAGGGAAATGCAGGAATCACTTCCTTGTACAATTCCGAAAGGCGTCCGTTCAGCGAGAGGGACGGACATGCAATTACGAGTGATGGGTAAATGCGATACTTACAGCACTGAAAAACTACGGCCTAAGATCTTCAGTCAATAAGCTTCGTTACCACCCCACAAGGAAGCGTTCATTCCCTATGGAGTACGAAAAGAAGAACCTTATGAACTTCGTAAGGTATACTGCAGTTCATTATTCCCTTGTTAAACTGAAAATCAGCCCAACGAGTCATAATTAGTGTAAAAGGGGGAGGGAACTTGGCGATTCAACAACATTATTTACTGAACCGCGATCATGGTTTTGGATGTTTACAGCCGGTGAAGTATCGCATCAGGTGACAAAATGCATTCTTGATTATGTATGTCAAAAGAAGGAGGACGGTAGGAAATGGATGGGAAGAGTGGAAGTGGCAGTAAGGTGACACCTTGTGGCTCCAGATATAAGTGTTTCTTGCTTATTCCCTATTTGTTTCCTGTTTCAAGAAATAACCGTATCCAGCTTCATATCATTTATATTTACTCACTGACCATCTCTTTGGAAACAGCCAGCGCATTCCCTCAGCCAAAGTGTCACTTGCATTAGTTTTATTAGTTCATTATGTTCCCGTCATCCAACATGACGTTTAACTTTATGTACAATGATTAATATTCATCGATAACCTTAATAATGAGCTACTCCATTTCCTAAGAGCGACAGACTAGGCCGTCACTTGGTGTAAATTGCGATTGCTGGTAGAATACTCGTAAATTTTAGGCACTGTTACTTCGTGGAATATATTTATTAATGCTGAAACACTTTGTAATTATCCACACTTTATTAAAACACTGGACCAGTTTCCATGTTCTCGCGTCATTATCAAAAGTACACCGTTTTACATTCATTGGCATCTAACGCACGTGTATACCCGTGAGATGAGAGGAGGCGGCAGGTGCGGAGAGGAGTGAGTGGTCTTATGGAACGGGTTTAAGGCACAAGGATAAGGCATAGGGTTAGAATGAAGGTCAACACTAGGGAATTCATTGGTGGTGGTAGGGTAAGTGGAATGAGGTGGGGGGAAGTGGGAGCAGAGGCCAAAAAGAGTGGTGATTGGTTTGACGGAACAAGCTCATTAAATAATTTGGCGTTTTATACGACTTACAGACGAGTACGTTTTACTCCACTGAATGTTAAACAGTGCACTTTTGATTTTGATATGAGAACATCGAAAAAGGTCAATTTTTTTTGTCTTGATAAATTGTGGATAATTACAAAATGTTTTACCTATAATTGCGGGGAGTGAGTAGAATTCATGTTACATAAACTCATGCCACTAACATTTTTATATTACGCAACCGGGTTTTGGTGTTGAATATTCATCTTTAGAAGATGCACGAGTTTTGCTGAAACTAGGTTGCGAAAGAAAAGGTTTCTAGGAAACGGATACAAGGTTGATTTTACCGAATTTGAATACATTCTTACCTAAAATATTCTTCTTCATTCGCAACCCAAAATCCCTTTTTTTCAACAACTACTCGATTTGCCCTCTTTTCAAATGGCTAATCAGCTTAAAAACCCTAAATATTTGAACAACCGGATCAAATTGCTTGGCTTCAAACGGTTGAATAAATAAACTCCTAATTTTCTTTTAACATCAGTTTCAAGTTTTTTGATTGACTGATGAACATTACTTTTACACACCGAAATAAACCAAACTCTTTTATACACCGAACCGAACTCATTTTAAAATGTCATAAAATTTAAAAATATTTTCTCTCTCCTGAGAAGAATATATTTTTAAAAATTTTCTGCTACGGCTCATTCTGAAGTAGCCTTTTAGAGGTGGGTGATGGGAGTGGTTTTATTCGTTCCTTTAGTTACCACCCTTCCAACCCATCTCAATTTTTTTAAACCAGCAGAAAATATCCGCGATCGGCTCTATGACTCCGAAGAACAACGCTCTCTCCAGAAAAACCTGAGTTCGCGGGTTGTATCCCACTTTGAACTCGAGGCCCGAAGTGCATTCTAAATGACTCCCCAGGAGTGCGTCATCGAGCGTAAATGAACGAATCCATCGAAGAACCTGAAGAACACGATCTTCGCCGACGCTCCTTTCCACTCGGTTGGCAATGTGCTTCTTGACTCTACGATGATATTGCCTACTCAGTCATCCTGATCGCTAGATTTTTTTTTGTTAAGAATTCCACAACGGGTGTCGGGAATTCATTTCGTTGGCGGCCGTATGTTTTGGCTCGGAGACATATCTAGACTAAGCAAATGACTTTTTTTCCGGGACATTAAGGGATATTGGAATGTGGAGAAGAGTGAGTGAGAGGGAGAGAGTGAGAGATGGGAAAAAGAGTGTAGGAGTGGAGGGGGATGGATGAGGCAATGGGGCTTTTTGGCTCGTTGGAATAAGCGCATGTTTCCGCGCGTTGGCGCCGCCACCGTCGCACGGGTCTGGTTGGATGGAGGGGGCGGTAAGGGAGGGAGAGGGAAGGAGGAGGAGAGCTTGGAAGTCGGACAAAATATCCACCCGCTCGTTTTGCTGGGAGTTGGGATTGCGGGCACGGAGGGAGGAATATAATCCCATCGCAAAGGGTGGCAGCGAGGACATGAGCGTCGTCTCTCCATCTCTCTGTCTCTCGCGTGTCTGTCTGTTTTTGTCCTCGGATGGTCAGCCGTTCAACTCGGTTTATTTGGAATTTTGGCGTCTGCGTCTCATATTTCTCCAACCCCCCTTTCCTCAACCTCCATCTCACTCATCAGCCAGCACGATGGTGAAGGGATTCGGAATAATCGAGGCTCTAAAATTGTGCAGTCTGCTTGGCAGAAATTGCTGACGAACACATATGCACATGAGCATATCGACGGTGGGGAAACAAACGATCGCCCAAAAAAGGCGGTCAAGATCTATGCGGCCAATAATTCCTCCAGGTTTTTGGATAATTTCCGTAAAAGTACACCATCCTCTTCCGTCCTCTGCCCTTCCACAGAAAATTCCCATAAATTGGTCAACTCTAGGATTTTAGAATAACTGAAAGGGAAGCTGCCAGCTGCTTAAAGTATGCACTGCCATTCTGATGTCTATGCAAACTATTTGATGGAATAACCGGAATATTTTGGCCAGTATTGGGGTTAATGCAAACGTAAATCATGGAGTTGGAAAATCTCCATTTAAATAAATAAATGGAGATGATCCAATCCCATGATTATAAATACATGGAGAACTCCAATGGATGAATGTACCTGCTCAATATGCATGAATTTGCATGCAAAACTGAACTCACTTGCAAAATACTTATTTCAAAACTTTTCGAGTTTAATTATGACACCAAGAGGATAGTTTAAAACCCAAATGGCATAGGCAACACAATGCTATTTAAAAGAAGGTAATGGTTAAATTGATAAATGAAAACAATTACGCCCACCATTCAAATAATATGGTAATAAATCAAAAGAAACAGTATTTGTACAAACTAAAACCTATGTAACATTTTCTGTAGTATATTCAAACGGTAAAATATGTTATTTCATTTCATTAATGCTTCATATAAAGAGCAGCTGTTGTAAATCTTCTGCATTGAATGCGACAGCAAAAAAGATGGTTTTGGAGTTCCCGGGGATAGGAACATAATTTGCCGAATGGTAGACAAAAATTTAAGATGTTCCCAAATATACTTTACACACAATACGCAGAGTTGAAAAGTAGTTCAATCGAGCCTTGAACACTCTTTTCAATTTTAATTAGCGGTATAATATCCAAAACCCACTGCTGATGATATAGGATTGCTCTCTGCTGCTCTATACTGCTGATTATGTACGTTTTAATAAAGCCGATTCGACTTTTTTGGTAGACATACCCTGTTTCTAAAATCATGTAGCGTCACATTAAAATTCAGTATTAATTCTATTTTAAAGATACCGCATATCCAAAACTTGTAATTCACTTGTATCATCGCGGAAAACACTCCACCATTCTTCATCTACATCTACATAATACCCCACAAGCCGCCGCAAGGGCGTGTGGCGGGGGGATTCGTGTTACAATGGAGAACCTTCTAGTCGTGTATGTCCTTGCACCCGTTAAGAAAAAGATTTCTAAACAATGAAGTTGAAGTGTGATACTGAATCCACTACTTTACGCTGATTATGATATTAATTACTGGTAAGGAGTATCTTTCTACATTTGGTAAACCATAAACCTATTACCAATTTATTCAAAACCATCCAGGCAATAGTGTGAGATTATATAAGGAACCTCTTGGCAATTCAGACGGGTTGACAGTGTACTCGTATTCACGGCCGTTGTAATCACAGATTTTCGATTTAATTTTGCGGGCTACAATGAAATACACATTAAATGATGGTTGCTCCAAAGCCGACCTATTTCGAAAAAAAAGCCCCTTGATCCACTCTGACTGAAAAACGATTTCCAACTACCCTCGCAGCACATTCGCCGTATTATACGTCGGCTCGGGACTAATTGAACTTATCAGCTTAAGCAAATGGAAGGTTGGTGGCTTTCCGTGGCGTATTATCGCGCTGGAATCAATATAAGCGCGGTTGTTTTATAAGTAACGTGCGGTTCGGGTGGTTGGATCCGTCCCCATCCCCGCACTTCTCCCCCTACTCTCGTATATCGCGAGAGCGTCGGACTGCATCGGCGATTTATACGTTGACGGGCACGGCGCGTCAGGGCGAACAACCTACCGCCTCCGCTTGCATTTCGCTCGCGAATAAATATGTGTGGGGTGGAAGGAATTTATTCGCTCGACGGACACCCTAAGACCGTTTAATCTGTTAACGTTTGGGGGGAAGTGTTTATGCGTCGACGACGATGCATTTACATCCACCAACACGCAGCATACCGTGGATCACAGCTTCGATTTTATTTTAAGCCATTAATATGGGCAACGGAGGAAGGAACGCTTCAAAAGAGTGAGGATGGATGACAACAGAAGAAATCGCGGTAATGGCTATAAAATCTCTAATCAACGTGCCGACAGCCATTATCTGAACATCAGTATACATAGACGAGGAGGAAGATGAGTGGGAAAATTTAATAAACCATCACTTGACGACCAAGACGTCAACCAAGCCAAGTAGAAGTTGATGAAATTTGTTTATATTTTACATCTAAAACTTAAAATTGTAAACCAGGAATTGAAGAGGGTACCAGCGTTTAAATCTGTGCCACGTAAACTTGTTCAGGACATTATGTAGACACGCCTGACTTTTCTCTAGAAAAAATTGCTTGATTCAATATTAACCTTAGCTAACCCAAATGGACACAAAATTGGAGGACAATGATGAACAAAGGTCATTGTTATAATTATCAAATTCATATTAAATATTGATATTTAACCTTCATCTTTCTTAGATTACAAACGCGATCCATTCGATTTCGATGACGCTCTTTGCAAAAGGATCAGAATGAGGATTTATTTCTCGAATCTTCTTCCCTGCAAGTGTTTTCAGTACACGGAAGACCCGCGATAACTCGTGCATGGTAATTTTAATTTCGTCTACGTCAAATCCAAATGATATATTAAATACCTAATATAATGATTTATTTATGGCAGAAATACTGCAGTTAGTCGACATCCTCGGATTGGCGAACGAAATTTCAATTCTCACAAAACAACAACTGACATAATGAAAGCTTGAATCGTAAGTCATAAAATTTTAATAGATTTTAAAGTCGATAAAAAGTTTGGGACATTAAATAGAATGTGACAATCATCTCTTAAGTTTGAAATATTTCTATCTCGTATATTTACGTTGATAGGCAATTCAAAGTTGGTCATTCATTATTGTTTGCGTGCGAAAGGAAGTGTTCGGATGTGCATGAGGGAAAAAGTAAAGGTATCTTGATATCAAACAAAGAACATTCGCATCAAGATTTCCGGTTAATAGTCTGTTCCGCCAATCCCAGATAATAATAGAGGGACGGTTTGTAGGTAATTTAATGAGGATTCAAACCGGACGTCGGCTCCATCTTTTTCCTCCGCAGCACAAAGTGGAATTATTCATATGAAATTGGCATTCACAGTCTCGAGACTACTTCTGCTATTAATCGATTACGCCCGCTCACTTAGACCTGAAACAAATCTATATCTCCTAAAGACCACTTCCACCGAGCAGCAGCTCCACTTATGCCATGAATTTTTCCAGGAACGTCTCTCAATTTTCTTGAAGAGCCGTGTTGAAAGGATAAACATCCGATAACTGACGACTATTAAATATCCGCTTGTCCCTGGAACCAAGCTTCAATGAGAAATTTTGCTACATACATTCAGACAGATGGTTATCGTTGATGTACGTCCTTAAAGATGACTTTTCATTTCCTTCCCTCCCCACCATCCCTCCCCCACCGGGATCCATTCTAATCAATTGCCTTCCGTGAACAGCGGTTTTTACACGTTCAAATCAAAGTTGCACCTCTTCAGGTGGAAATCTAAACTGTTTGATGTAATGGAAAACTTCTTTTTAAGGGACGCAGGATTTCCCGACACTATCAATCGACTCGGGATTCCCTCTAGTAAATAAAATGCCGGGGGATCGGATGAAAATGGACGAGAGCAATAAACAAAGAAGCGGCTTTTATTGCAAGCCGAAGTTTGAGAGCGGGGAATGGGAGACATAAAAATTCGTTGCAAAGGTCGAGATGCGGATGTGGGGGAGGGGGGGAGAAAGGAGAGGAGGCTAACCCCGGGCCAGAGCTCCGAGGCGTCGTAATCAAGAGCCGCGAGGAATGGGCCGCGTTCCTTTCTTCTTTTAGGACCAGAAAAAAGCAGTGTGATGCGCTGCAGAATTAAAAGGCTCTAAATCTCGTTTTGATTAACACAATTGAAAAAACAAACACGAAAATCAAACAAGAAAGTTTTGAAATTACTATGTGCACTTAAATTCCAACTCGAAACACTGTTGCCTCTTTTTGCCTTGTTGCTGAAAAAGTTTTTCTTACGTTTATTTGCTTTAGGTGATAAAAGTACTGTATTAGTTATGATCCCATTTCTCATAAACTTAATAGAATCAGGTGTGACTTTCAGGAAATAATGGCTACGCATCGTTAAAGTAGCAAATATATGGTTATTATTTTAACTATGGATATTATGTTATTAAATAAAGTTGTTTATTAATATATTCTTGCATCTCATTTAACTAGGAATGTAATTGGCCATATCTCAGGCTCCCTCAATTTGATTATATTGCTTGAGTAATTATTGTTCTTTAATTTGACTGATAAAATACAAATTATGACCATTTCTAAAAAAATATCCCATATCCAATTTCGAGATGGACATTATAAGAATTCCAGCGGAAAACTATTAGCCCTATTAAATCCTATGCATTCGATCAAATATAAGCTTGCATAAATGTACGAGGAACTACCGTCGGAAATACAGTCACATCGAGAGATCTTATTTAAAAGTTATTACCAGATCACATAGTAGCCAATACCTGGACAATAGTTCATATAAAACCCATATCAAAAAGGCTTGAAAGGAAGGAACCGAGTACTTACTGACTCATCTCTCTCTCGTGCGCTCATGGAAGATATAGTTAATTAGTCCGATAATGAGGCATTACGATAGCCAAGATTTATTTATAAAAAATCAACGTGCAACGTGTGTGTGAAGTGCTGCATTCAGACCGTCGGTTAAGTTTGCTGATGGTCGCAGATGGTATTGGCATTGATAAGATGACAGTGCTCATCATTATCACTGAAAATTTGGCGATGCAAAAGATCTGCGCTATACTCGTTCCGAAGGGTTTGACGGAAGACCAAGAGCAGAGTCGAGTGTCTGCTTGCGCATACCTTCTGTAACGGCATCGCGACGATTCCCCAACTCCCTTTAAATACCGACTTGGCACCAGCAGACTATTTTCCATTCCCAAAAGTGAAATCCTCCCTCAAAGGACACCACCATGGAACCCTAAGTGGAGTCAAAGAAGCTTGCACGCGTATCTTTTAGAACCTTCCGGAATCTGTCTACCAGGGAGCCTTCGAGTCGTGGAAAAGGCTTTGGCAAAGGTGTGGCGACGCTCAAAGGGATGTACTTTGAAGAATATTGAGGCATTGTAGCAATATCTGAAAAAAAATTAATTTTTAACGAAAATTTTCCCGATACTTTTTATACAAACCTTGTGTATTTCTTCATTATAATCAAGAGAAAAATTAATAAACTAAACAAAATAAAAATCACTCACTTCCACAAGTATATTTCTTACTTCTTCTCTACTCTTCAGTGGTTCCCGCCAACTTCATCAGGGGGTATGAGGAGACTCATGAAGGTGGCTGGGACCACCGAATTATTTTACTAGCCCTGCCGCACTAAGGTAGGAGAGATCATGGCAGTAAGATTAGAAAGATAAAGTGTAGAACCGAGCGGCCTAAAAAAGTCATTTCTCTTGGTAAAGATAAAGGATCAGAATTGATTGCCAACGACTTCGCTAAGGAAACAATTTTTCCAAGCAGTCTAAATTGAAGCCATTGTTTAACCTAATCACATAGCCTCACCCAAATTGTGGCATTTTTCGGGTACTAGATCTTTTCGGGAAATCAGAAGTGGCACAGAGAAAGGAACTGCCGAAGTGTGAATTTCACAAGCTTTATTTCTTGGCCCGATGCACCATCTATCAAACCAACCTTCGGGTTGATTACTACGGTTAGTTGTTTATTCTACCTAAAGCTTCTTTTTTGGCGACCCTTACTATTAGTGTGTCTCAAATGTATGTTCTGGTATATTAGGCTAGATACTTAGTCCATGAAAGGGTTCATAAAAAATATTTCCATCGGTTGGATGATATAAATCTTCACCGTTTAATTTGGTCTCGTATGCCTGGTGTGGTATCATGTGCGCCTTTGTACGAAACACCGTAGTAGTGGGTACTTGCAGGGTACTACGTAGATGAAGTAGCAAGTATTAGTATGTGGTGTTTCCGTGAGCCTCTCATTTACTTGTTTCACAACATTGGAATGGCACTAAAATTTAACCAAAGTTCAAAACTCTGACGGCATCAATTATTTAGTACCTTGCGAGATATGAACAATCCCGAAAACTTGATCTTCAAGCACCTCTTACCCAATAATCCTGTCATAGTCAATAACTCACCCCTCAAATTGATAATAAAATAAAACATAACCGAGAAAAGTTATCTTAAAATCTGTTTGCGAGTCGAAATTTAATACTTTCGTTTCGACTCCATCTAGCAAGTACCGGAGATCCGAATGAGAGGGTTGTTGTCTGTGCTGGGCCACATCGGTTGACACTTGAAGGGCGGCAAGATTTGTGGCATCGTTTTTAGGATACTTGTCTATTCGGTACATCGTGTGGGGCGTAGAAGTGTGGGTGGCACCAACTTCTCTCGATTCCCTGCCGTAATATTTTGGTATTCACCTTATTCATGCCTAGCGTCATTACCCTTTGTGCGGCGGAAACGTAATAAGATGGCTGACGCGCCAATTGTGTAAATTATAAGAACGAAACGGCGTCAAACAACTTTTAAATTCAACTTTATTGCCCTTATAATATAATGATATAGATCTTAGATTGCTATATAAAAGTACACTACATGCTCTCCTTCCCGTTCCGAATGAAAAGAGGACCTAATCATTAATCCCATCACCATCGGCACAACTCTTGCGAAGGGGAATTTGATCCCTCCGCGCGTTTCGCCGAGGCCCTCTTTTTTTAAGGACATCGTTAAGGTCGCTGATGTCTTATTTTTCGCCATCCTTTATACCTTGAAGCATTTCTACCCCACCCTAATTAAGTCCTCAGCTACCTTTGCAGAGGGCCATCAGGAGACATGGCGCTCATAAGACTCTTTGACAATTATTTATTTAATTACAGGTGTCGAAATATGGGTTTTGTCTCACATTATTACGTTGATAAATGATTTTTCTAAAAACTCTGAATTACAAGATTGCGTTATATGATGACGTAAACCTACTTTTAAAGCCAGTCAATACATGCAAACCTTCTAGTCTCTATTCCCGCGAGATTGATTTGTACAATTCTGCATTATAAATCTGACGCTTATGTATCATTTTATTCTTATTTAATTATGCTTTTTACTAATTGATATCTGACTAGAATAATGAGTTTTTTTGCCAATATAAAATCTTTTCTTCCTATGTTCTCATTATTAATAAGCTGCTCAAACGAAGAAACTGTTGAACTGTCGTAATTTTTTTCTTCTACCTCCAATTATAAATTACTCTTTCTCGTATCTCCTGAAGGCTATATTGCCCGATTTACTTTTAATGAATCAAGTAATTTTAACGAAATACCTCCAAATGACTTTGTATAAAGTTATCCGAAAAGTCTTAAGCATTTCTACTCTGTGATTTTGTTAAAAATAAAAACTTACATGGGAGGGGGGGTTAAAAATTAGAATTTTATGAATAAGCTTCTATACCAATGTGTGCTTAAAAAGGAGCAAACCGTTCACTGCGCAAACAGCGTAGCTGTGCTGGATTTTATCGTTAGAGATGAAGGTATTTCGTACCTATTATTTTAAATCTTACTATAAAGTTCATATTGTTTTTTTGGTTATTTTTGTGCTGTTCCAAATATGTGAACATAGGTCACCTCATTGACCGTTTGTTTGAGTTCGGGCATAAAGCAGCGGTATTACGTTAAAAAGGTCAAAATTTTCCGTTTTTTTCACATATTTACTATTACAGGATATAAAATTAATACTTATTTTCAAAAGTTTAAAAAGATTGAATAACATATTTAAGAGCTCTAATGCATGATCAATGTACCCCGAAACATCATCCACTAGGAGAGTTTAGAAGTTTCGCTCACAATATGATTGGTGTTCTATTTAAAGCGTTATTTAGGTTAAGCGGCAATAACTTTCCTATTGTACAAGAACGCTGAATTCACTCGCTACTTCGAGAATTTTAAAAGACACGTTGTAAAAAGAAGCAGAAAATGACATTACTACTAGGATAATAATTCTCCATTTCATCGTTTCCATTAAAAAACTTTCCGGAACAGAAATCATTTTGCGTATCAAACTTTTTGAAAATCGGATTTATGTTGCTACAATAATTTCTCGTTAAATTTGAATCTTCGAATAATTACTTTTTATAATATGGTCAACTATTTTTACGTCAACGTTATAATTGTAAGAGCTTAGGAAACAAAAAATGGCAGCTCTTAAAAAGTAATGCTCTAACAATCTGATAGCTTTTTCGGGCTTGGCGCTAAGAAATTTCTCCATTAGGAAGAAAAAGAAAACCTTTTTAAAGAACTTTTTTAATTTCACGATAAAAATTGTTTATTGCACGACCCAAGCTTTAGCACATAATCTTTTTTCCGTAGATGATAAAATGTTTTGAAACCTGGTTCAGGTAATGAAAGTTTTTAATCGTGAAGTTAACGCATTTTTTACAACACTTTTTTCTTTCCTTTCGTTTTACAATCAGATTATTATTCAAGCATCCATGTTCTAAGCATATTTACTCGTTGATGAAGCAGAGGAAAATGAAAATCGGGTTTTTGACGAAACTCACACTGAAGATCTAATTTCAAGAACTTTAAGGGTAAAGAAGTCGAAAATATTTCAAAGTTAAATTTTTATTAAATTTTAGAATGCTCAATATATGTTTTAAATATTTACACATCTAATGGAAGGAAGGAAATAGTTTGGCAATTCTTTATCAAATTTCTAAACACAAAATCTAATGTACAAGAGATTTGGTTGCCATCGTATGTATACGTATGAACGTATTTAAAAGGTCATCTAATGTCCACATTGCTGTCATCTTCTCTGCAGTTTTATTTCAATCAGCTAATCGTTTTGCTCTGATAATTAGGCTTCTTCTCTTGAGAAAAGTCACTTGGTCATCTTGTTTTGGCGTTCAATTATCGCCCGCTCCTCGCGACGGTCTACGCGACACAAGGGAGAAAATAAAAGGACCAAGTCGTCGCTAAACGCCGCGCAATCTCATCTTTCTCGTGTCGGGGGCGATGACGACGCCTTTTTTTAACTAATTCCCTCTGAAATGGACCCTCCCGTGCCACCCTACCCCCGTCCATCCTCCTCCTCCTTAATTAAATTCCCCGCCTCGCGAGAGCAACCCCGGAGAGACAAGAGAGAAAGAATGAGAAATAGAGATACGCAGAGATAAAGAAAGATCCATTACGTAAAGCAAGCAGAAAATGTAGGCGATTTATTTTATTTTCCGGTCGAGAATGCAAATTAAAAGGGTGAGGGCGTTTGGTCAGGGAAGAACCCCAAGGCCGACAGAAGAGACGAGAGGGTGGGAGGCAGGGAGAAGGACAAGAGGGTGGTGGTGGGGAGAAGAGGGGGGATGAGGGCGGGACGACGAATATTCACATCGGCGGAATGCGATGTGCGGGGGAGTCGGAGAGGAGTCGTGGGACTCCGGGCACTAACGTCGACCGGTGGAGAGCATAAGGCTCCGTCCGCGGCGGTCCACCCCGCCCCGCCCCTCTCCCTCCTCCCGGGCGTCCGCCTCCGCAAAAAAACACCCTGTCACTACCACCAACTTACGGACACCACCCTCCAAGCCCACCCTGCCGACCTCATTCCCACAGCACACACGACGCGCAGAGCAAACGAAGGATTCCTCCGCGCGGCTTGAAAATCATTTCGAGTGTTCGCAGAAATCGACAGCGGAGGAAGGAATTAGCCCGCGGAGGCATTGCCGTCGGGCCACGGGATGGGCGGGGAAGGCATTAAGATACTTAACTCACACACAGACACACATGATACGTGCTCTTGTACACACGAGCGAGAATGCATTTAAGCATCTTGGGCATGTTTGGCCGTGTGGGCATTTCTGTCTTTGCTAATGCTTCATTTTTCATTTCAAAAATCCGCGCTGATTTCCAGAAATCTCTCCATGAAATCCCTATTTCAGATCCCTTTTGGTCCCCTAAAAATCTTTGCCCGTTCATCGATATCTCATTTGAGGATTTTTCAATGTTTACTAATGTCCTACCACTTGACGTATTTACCATACATAAATGGGAAAATTTATGCAAGAAATTACTGAGTAAATGATTGAATGGAAGAACTAACATTGGGACCAACCTCGGGAATAGAATTTGGGCGCAGAAAACAATGAGCTGGGGTAATATAATACAAAAGTTGAACATGAAATATCGTATGCAGTGAAATTCCATGTTAAATGTGGAAAAATATTACAAATTAGTAATACTTCAAAGCGAAGAGCAGAACATAATACAGCTTTAGGCCTCATAAAATATAATCAACGGGTGTTTTTATTTGAATATACGTAAAATTATATCAATGAAAACATTTTGTATAATCCCTTGGTTTAGTTAAAGGTTAATTCTGATTAAAAACATTTAATTAAAAGGTAACATCTAAACTTAACAAAATATCCTCGTCAACAACACGAAGGCATGTGGCAAGAATATCAGGATACCAGCAATGAAAAATGAAGAAAGATGTGTTAATCTGAGTTATATTTTAAAAAAGTTAGTTCTCCAACTTCTACGTGTTGCATTTGGCATTTTTGTGAAAAAATAACAAGAGCCTGTGAGAGTGAAAAAATGAGAAACTCATTTTTTTCACTCTAGTTTGACCTGAGGGAGTGGGATTGGAATAATTTTCTCAACATTCTGCTTTGATTGTCCACTCGAAAGTTGATTGGGAGCAGTTGTCTAGCGGTCCTAATATTGTGCCTATCTCTCACCTATGGGTAATATTAAAAACTTCATTTCCTCAATAATGTTCTGTACAATCCTACTTCTGCTATTCTTTCTCTCCTAAAAACCTTCAACGATAGTGGCAAAAAATTCTCTTGTCTGTGAATGTGTTAAATTCAGTTATTTCTCCTCTACCTTGTCTGTATTTAAGATCCCTTAATTCTTATATATGTATATATATATATATATATATATATATATGTATACGTATGTATATATATGTATATATATATGTATACATACATATATATATATATATATATATATATATATATATATATATATATATATATATATATACTCATATATACAGAAACAGATATAAGGAAAAGGGATAGAATCGGGGCGCTTGGCGACATACTACCTTGATCAAAAATTTCCCGGAATTTATTCAGAAAATTAAAAATACAAGTTCATTCATCTAAATCTATATTGTCCCCTTCAAAGTAATCCCCATCGACAGCAACACACTTATGCCAGCGCTTGATCCAATCCTCGAAACATTTTTTATATTCGGTTTTCGGTATATCCATCAGTGCTTCCTGCGATTTTTCCATTACTTCCTCTCGGCTGCTAAAACGCGTTCCCCGTAATGGTTTTTTAACTCGATTGAACAGAAAGAAGTCACAGGGAGCCAAATCAGGTGAATTCGGTGGCTGTTGGATGGTATTTGTTGCATTTTTCGTCAAAAAATTACGAATAATGATAGCACTGTGCGACGGTGCGTTATCATGGTGCAAAATCCACGAGTTTTCTGCCCACATTTCTGGTCTCTTTCGGCGAATTGCTTCACGCAAACGTCTCATAACGCCCAAATAATACTCTTTGTTTACTGTCTGGCCTTCTGGCAAAAATTCATGATGCACTACACCGTTGTAATCCATGAAAACCGTCAGCATTGCCTTCTTTTTTGACTGAAAACGACGTGGTTTTTTTGGTCTCGGCTCATTTGGTGAACGCCATTCACTTGCCTGATGTCTGGATTGCGTGTCGTACTCATAAACCCACGTCTCGTCTCCAGTAATGATCCTTTTGATGAACGTGGGATCGGATTCAGCCTCGCAAATCATGTCTTTTGCGACGTCAACACGGTCTCTTTTTTGCATGAAATTGAGGTCTTTTGGCATGCTACACGACGGAAACCCAAATCATTAACCACAATGTCTTGGGCGGATCCATAGGCAATGTTCAAGTCCTCCGCTATTTCTCTGATGGTTAATTTGCGGTTATTGACCAACATTTCTTTTACTTTATCAATTTTTTCACCGACTTTCGATGTCGATGGTCTGCCACTGCGTTCATCATCTTCGATTGACTCACGACCACTTCTGAACCGCTCGTGCCACTGGTAAACGGCCGTTTTTTTTAGAGAATCGTTGCCGAAACACTTTTCCAACATTTCCAACGTCCGTGCGCCACTAAATCCGTTTTTTACGCAAAATTTAATACAAGTTCGTTGTTGCAAATTTAAATCCATTTCTGCAATTGTAAAAAATCGCCAACACACACAGAGATAGATGTACTCTTGGCTACGTAACTTTTGCAAATGTCAAGTTATGACACTAAGATTTAAAGGGAATATCAACAACAGATGTACCAATTTAACAAAAAAAACAGAACTCAAATCGGAACGATGGGAGCGCCACACGGTGGTTATTCCGGGAACTTTTTGATCAAGGTAGTATTAGACCCACGGATCTCAGGGTAAATTACGTTTCCTCGATAGCTGCCTTGACAGCAGGACGTGCCTGTGTTCACCGAGTGTCTAAAATCGCCGGCGTCCGAGGCTTCGGCCGCCGGGGTTTGGAGAGCGGCACTGCCGGACTCTCTCGGAAATCGAGGTTCCGATCGTGTTTTATTTCGACCGGCGGTTGACCGCCTAGTTCATCAAGAAGCGTGCAGTTTGACTCTCGACTTCTTCCGCCGGGAAGGCCGTACTTTTGTTTTGTTTAGTGGATCAAGACTGACCTTGACTCCTGGTGTAGAGCTTAGGCTCCTTTTGTTTGTTACCGCCGGGTGCGTGTGGCGGGGAGGGAGCGTTCGTGAGTGTTTTATTTCCCTTTAAAGTGCTCGTTTTTTTATGTTGCGCTTTCCTTCTTCATGCTAGTGTGCTGAATTTGATTTCGTCAAATGGCTGTGCGCCGCTTAAACACGCTCGCCTTGCAAGTTGACGAGAAGGCGAAGCCCCCTACCCCGTTGGAGGTCCACCTCTTCACGTTAGAGTCGCTGGGCCTCACACCCGAAGAGATAGTGGCGATCCAATTTGGATACAATCGCCATTTGATATTCCTGAAGTTGGCAACCGAAGGTACAATGACAAGGATTTTAGACAATACTCCGCGGAAACTACCGTTTCCGTCTTTAAGTGACCAGAGGACGACAATAACAATTGACGAGACTTCCGGCAGCCCGTGTAATGTCAGGGTTCTTTGTCTCCCCGTGGAGACCCCATTGGAAGACATAACAGGCGAGCTCCAACGCTTTGGTAAAATCCATCGCTCGTGGGAGAACAGGTGGGAGGGAGACAAGATGGCGCGGGTGCTTACTGGCACCAGGGTTGTGCGGATGACGGTCGAGAGAAATATCCCCTCGTACCTCCACATCGGCGGCAACCGGGCCATCATCATCTATGAGGGTCAGCGCCGCACTTGCGCCCGCTGTAACCAAGAAGGCCACGAGCGCAAGACCTGCCCTCGGAACCAGGGAGGTAAGAGCTATGTGGAGGCAATGACGATGCCCACCAACCCAAACGCCGCCGTGGAGATGGACGAGCCCGAAGTGGCTGTGGAGGAGAGAGCGCGGTCGCTTCTACTCATCGAGGGTGCGGCCCCGGCTGCTCCCGTCGGTCCCCCGCATCTCCCTTCAATTGGAGGGAAATGTCAGCGGGAGGGAAATGTCAGCGGGAGCGAAAATCGTCAACGGAGGAAAGGGAACCGAAAAAGAAGAGGACAGACAAACCCAAGCTCCTGGTCTCGAATACCGATATACAAATGGCTCACGTACCTACCACCTCGCCTAATATCACACGACCTCCAGCCCCCGTCTCCGTGAGCTCGTCAAATGAGGAGGGATGGTCTTTCGCCCCCCCTCCTCCCGCTCACGCCATCGACGCTCTCGCTACGCAATCCTTGCATCACGGGTTTCAAACACCCCGAGAGCCTCTGGTGACAGGTGAGGAGGATGCATCTGATTGCGATGTTTTCCCGTCCCCAACAGCTCATCCCTCGACCCCTTTATCATTGACTGTAAAGGAAGCGTCACCGATCCCGGAAGTCGACCCGCATACAAGTTTCCCAAAGTCAAAAATCCCACATACCCCATCTTCTTTCCCCATTAAGGACAGCCAAGGTGTCGACGATCTTCCCAGCGCTTCTCAAGATACGGACCACAAGCAACTATCGCCCCTGATTTTTCCCGACCACAACCCTTCCGCAGATGAGCCCCAGCCTGCCACTCCGACCCTCCCCGAGGGTACCTCCTGCCCCTTGGCGGCCCCCAGCGGTGCTCCTTCGAAGAAGGCCCCCTGTGGAACGCTGCCGAGTTACCCGGTCTTCGTGGAGACCACGGCTGGCTCTTCCTCTTCGGACGAGGCCGGGGGGGAGGGATGTGGCGAAATGCCGCGTCCTCGCTCGTCGACCCGTTGGACGAGGCGTCCCGGGAAACGGCGAAGCACTCGTCGCCCGGGGTCGAGTCGCGACCGGAGCGACGCTAGCCACGATCAGAACTCTGGGAAGTGATGTCCGGTAGCCACCCGGTGCCGGACACAGTTCGTCCATCGTGGAAGAGTTTTTTTTCTGAATGACTGATTGAATCGATAATTTCAACCCTGCCATTGATAATTTCTTACAATACATAATTTTCCATTGCTAGCTAAAATCTCCCTCCTAATATCTGTGGACCTTGTCTTCCTTTCTTTTTTCTTTCTAAATGTTAATGGTCAAATGTACGAGTATGCGTCTGTATGCATATGCTTATGTATGTGCGTGTGGATGTGCATGTGTGCGTATGTATGTACAAGTGGACATGTATGTGGGGTATATGTATCATGTATGTATCCATGTATACACTTATACTAAAGAAAAACATGATGTACCCATAATCTGTGACCTGATATTATGCATAATGCTAACAAACTCTGTAATATTCTGAGCCGAATAAAATAATTTATATCATAGCTCAAGTGGTTAAGAGCATCCGCCCGGCAAGTGGAAAGATCCGGTGTTCGAATCCCGGTCAAGGAAATATTTTTACTCTTGTGATCCGTTCGATTCCGCCTTCCCCACCTCTATTGTGTTCGTCCTTTATATACGTGTTCCTATCCCTTTTCCTTATATATGTTTCTGTATATATGAGTATTTATTCGCCGTTTGGCGGGATTTCGTGTTTGAATGTGTATTTGGCCAATGTGGCTCATCTCTTTCTTCTGGCTATGCGTGCCACGAAACGCACTGTTCTTTTCCTGTATGATGTTGTATGAATTCTAACCACTGTCCTTTCCTCTTGTGTATTGTCTATTTCTCCTTTGGTGGGTGAAACAGCCCCCTGACGCCATCTCTTGGCTAAAAGAATCGGGGCGCATGGCGACATATAAGACCCACGGATCTCAGGGTATATTACATATCCTCGATAGCTCAAGTGGTTAAGAGCATCCGCCCGGCAAGTGGAAAGATCCGGTGTTCGAGTCCCGGTTGAGGAGATATTTTTACTCTTGTGATCCGTTTGATTCTGCCTTCCCCACCTCTATTGTGTTCGTCCTTTATATACGTGTTCCTATCCCTTTTCCTTATATCTGTTTCTGTATATATGAGTATTTATGGGGATCGAGATGGTGCGGGGGCTAACGTACTGGCTTCCCACCCTGAGGGCGCGGGTTCAAATCCCGGCGGTGTTGAATATTTTTCAGAGGTATCTCGATCCCTACTTGAGGTGCTTTGTGGAGGGCACTTTGAGTGAGTACGCCGTCCGTCGGATGGGACGTTAAGCCGCGGACCCCTTGGCGCCTTTCGTAAAGAGTAGGCTAATGCCGACGCCGGGTTTCTCTCCACCCTTCATCCTTTCCTGTCCATCCCCTATGGCGCAAATGACCTTAGCTGTCGGTCGCCTCCCCTCAAAACTACTACTATGAGTATTTATTCGCCGTTTGGCGGGATTTCGTGTTTGAATGTATATATATATATATATATATATATATATATATATATATATATATATATATATATACATATACATATATATGGATGGTCTGAAAAGTTTCCGACCACAAAAATTTCAGAAAAAAGTCTTGTATCTTTGTTAGGACGGAAACTTTTCAGACCACCCATATTGTATATATATATATACATACACGAGGGTCATCCGGAAAGTAGTACCCGTTCGTGCCGCATGAAGTGCTGACGACGCGAGTAGCCGCTGGACGAGGTCAGATAGCTTCAGTGGCTTGTCTGCCTTCTCTGAGCCAAGTTGCGTGACGCTAGCATTGCCTGTGTTGTTTCTGTGATTGTTTACAATGTTTAAAAAAATTGAGAAAGCCGCCAGTTGTGAATTGAGGGCAGTGATTAAATTCCTCAATGCAAGAAACGTTCGCCCATGTGATATTCATCGCCAATTAAAGGAGGTGTATGGAGACAATGTAATGGACGAGTCGTCTGTTCGGCGGTGGTGTCGCAACTTCAACATGGGGAGGGGGAACACACACGACGATGAGCGTTCGGAGAGACCGTCTGTCATTACAGACCAACTGGTGAGCTCAGTTGACGAATTCGTGAGGAACGATCGGCGCGTCACAATTGATGACATCTGTGAGCATTTTCCCAATGTTTCTCGAACAATTGTTCATGAAATTGTTAAACACCATCTGCATTATGCAAAAATTTGTGCAAGATGGGTCCCTCGCGTATCTCAATGAGCTGGCGGCGAAGGACTATGCAGCAGGAATACAGAAACTTGCCACACGTTATGACAAATGCCTTAATTTGCTTGGAGATTATGTTGAGAAGTAGTTTAAAGTATCCTCTTTCAAATAAAATTTTTTATGTTTGTTAATATTTACTTTTGTGTCTTTATTTCACGAACGGGTACTACTTTCCGGATGACCCTCGTGTGTGTGTGTATATATATATATATACTACCTTGATCAAAAATTTCCCGGAATTTATTCAGAAAATTACAAGTTTATTCATCTAAATCTATATTGTCCCCTTCAAAGTAATCCCCATCGACTGCAACACACTTATGCCAGCGCTTGATCCAATCCTCGAAACATTTTTTATATTCGGTTTTCGGTATATCCATCAGTGCTTCCTGCGATTTTTCCATTACTTCCTCTCGGCTGCTAAAACGCGTTCCCCGTAATGGTTTTTTAACTCGATTGAACAGAAAGAAGTCACAGGGAGCCAAATCAGGTGAATTCGGTGGCTGTTGGATGGTATTTGTTGCATTTTTCGTCAAAAAATTACGAATAATGATAGCACTGTGCGACGGTGCGTTATCATGGTGCAAAATCCACGAGTTTTCTGCCCACATTTCTGGTCTCTTTCGGCGAATTGCTTCACGCAAACGTCTCATAACGCCCAAATAATACTCTTTGTTTACTGTCTGGCCTTCTGGCAAAAATTCATGATGCACTACACCGTTGTAATCCATGAAAACCGTCAGCATTGCCTTCTTTTTTGACTGAAAACGACGTGGTTTTTTTGGTCTCGGCTCATTTGGTGAACGCCATTCACTTGCCTGATGTCTGGATTGCGTGTCGTACTCATAAACCCACGTCTCGTCTCCAGTAATGATCCTTTTGATGAATGTGGGATCGGATTCAGCCTCGCAAATAATGTCTTTTGCGACGTCAACACGGTCTCTTTTTTGCATGAAATTGAGGTCTTTTGGCATGCTACACGACGGAAACCCAAATCATTAACCACAATGTCTTGGGCGGATCCATAGGCAATGTTCAAGTCCTCCGCTATTTCTCTGATGGTTAATTTGCGGTTATTGACCAACATTTCTTTTACTTTATCAATTTTTTCACCGACTTTCGATGTCGATGGTCTGCCACTGCGTTCATCATCTTCGATTGACTCACGACCACTTCTGAACCGCTCGTGCCACTGGTAAACGACCGTTTTTTTTAGAGAATCGTTGCCGAAACACTTTTCCAACATTTCCAACGTCCGTGCGCCACTAAATCCGTTTTTTACGCAAAATTTAATACAAGTTCGTTGTTGCAAATTTAAATCCATTTCTGCAATTGTAAAAAATCGCCAACACACACAGAGATAGATGTACTCTTGGCTACGTAACTTTTGCAAATGTCAAGTTATGACACTAAGATTTAAAGGGAATATCAACAACAGATGTACCAATTTAACAAAAAAAACAGAACTCAAATCGGAACGATGGGAGCGCCACACGGTGGTTATTCCGGGAACTTTTTGATCAAGGTAGTATATATATGTATATATATATACACATATGTATTTATATATATATACACATATGTATTTATATATATACTCATTTACATAGAAATAGATACAAGGAAAGGGGTTAGGAACACACATTAGGACGAACACAGGAGAAATGGGGAAGGCGGAATCAAGCAAATCAAGTTCAACTCCCGGACTAGGTAATATTTTTACCCTCGTGATAATTTACACTCTTGAGTATTTGTTCGCTGTTTGGCGGGATTTCGTGTTTTAATGTTTATATATATATATATATATATATATATATATATATATATATATATATATACATATATATGTGTGTGTGTGTGTGAGCGTTTGAGAGTACAATGTACTTGAAGTCAGCACTAGCGAACAAAGACAAAAAACAGAAACACGGTGGTACAAGCCACCTTTCTTAAGGGAGAGACGGACCTTCTCTTCCTTGAGAATGGCAGCTTGTACCACCGAAAATTCGAAAACGAGTGAGTTTTTTTATTTTTTGTGTGTTTCTGTGTTTTTGTCTTTGTTCGCTAGTGCTAATTTTCATATATATTATTATCCACATCCGTGATACTTTCACATAAGTTATATATATATATATATATAATAATTGGCTGACACAACATAACACAAATAGAAAAGAATAGACACATATAAAAGAACACTTACACGGTAAATTGTTCGAGCTTTCGGCCCTCTCAGGGGCCTTCTTCAAGAGAGACTGAAAATATGCTATGGAACAGGAGAGGGGAAAGAGTTATGGGCGTGGAGGGGAGGTGTGGAGGGGAGGTGTGGAGGGGAGGTGTGGAGGGAATGCTGGGAGGGAAATTAAATATGGCGGTTAAGGGTGGGAATTTTAAAGGAACGGAAGGATAGTATGTAGGCGGATTCACGAGTTCTCACCTCTATGTTGGTAGCTGAATCAGGTAGGGATTCTAGGATGCTGAGGGAAAAACACTGGTCGAATGAAAGGTTGTGGGAATTGGCGTGTGAAGGGATAGGAAGAGAAGAGAGTGAGGCAGAATTACAGGAGTATCGGTGATTATTCATTCGGATGGATAAGGGGGTAATGCATTCACCTATGTAGAAGGAAGTGCAGTGCTTGCATGATAAAAGATAAATAATATTTTTTGAGAGGCAATTAGCGTGGGAACGAGGTGGGGGGGCTATGAGGGGATGTAGGGAGAGGGGAGTAGGCATAATAAGAGGACAGGTTTTACATCGGGGGCGGTTGCAAGTTGGGGAAATATTGGGAAATTTGTCACGGGGGGGCGCCAAAGGGTTGGTGGATCTCAGAAGGTTTTTGAGATTGGCGGGTCGTCTGTATGCGATAGATGGGCATTGGGGTAGTAAGGATGAGGTCGCGTCATTGTCATGTAGAATTGGGAACAGTTCTTTAAGGAGGGTTTTCAGTCTGTGTGATCCGGGGTAATAGGTGGTGCAAAGGTTGAGTCCTGCGTCAGATGTGGGCTTGTTATTGTGTGGTGTGTGTGGTCGGGTGGAACGGTGGATTTTATTTCGTAGCAACTTTTCTGGGTAACCGCGTTTGAGGAGTGCAAGGTGTAGATTGGCAAGGTATTTGTTGAGAGTGGCTGTGGTGTTGCAAATTCGGTGTCCGCGGATAGAGAGAGAGTTAGGAATCGAGCGTTTTGTGTGTTGAGGATGACAGCTAGTGTGGTGAAGGTATTGCTGATGGTTAGTGGCTTTGATGTGTACTGAAGTAGTGAATTTGTTGTTTTGAAGTGAGATGTCTGTGTCAAGAAAGGTGATAGTGGAGTCTGAAATGGAAGAGGTGAATTTAACCGTGAAAGATGAATTTAAGGCGGATAAGAAGTTGTTGAGAGAGTCAGAGCCATGTGTCCAGAGAATAAAAATATCGTCTATGTAGCGGACCCAGAAAAGAGGTTGAAGGGGTTGCTGTGACAGGAAGGTCTCTTCGAGATGGCCCATGAAGAGATTGGCGTATGATGGTGCCATCCTCGTTCCCATCGCTGTGCCTTTTGTCTGTAGGTAAAAACAATTTTGGAAAGTGAATGCATTTTTTGTAAGGACGAAAGTGGCAAGATTGAGGAGAAATTCCGTTGAAGGGCGCTGGGGTAGGGGGCGCAGAGAAAGATAATGCCGGAGGGAGGATAAACCTTCTGCATGGGGAATAGAAGTGTAGAGTGAGGTAACGTCGATGGTGGCCATAAGTAGGTTGGGTGTGGAGGGAATAGAGACGGAATTTAGACGGTCGAGGAAGTGGTACGTGTCTTTCGTGAAGGAGGGCAAGGAGAGTACAAGTGGTTGTAGGTGGTGGTCAAGGAATGCGGAGATTCTTTCGGTGGGAGAATTGTAACTGGAAACTATAGGACGACAGGGGATGTTGGGTTTGTGTATTTTTGGGAGGAGATAAAACTGGGGTGTTCTGGGGTTTGGGGGTGAAAGTAGGGATATGTCTTGGGAGGTGAGGCCTTCTTCTGGTCCGGAGTGGAGGAGAAAAGACCGAATTTCGGTTTGGAAAGTTTGTGTTGGGTTTTTGGTTAGAGTGGTATAGGTGGATGTATCATTCAGGTGAGCGAGGGCTTTGGAAATATAATCTTTGGTGTTTAGAATTACAACAGAGGAGCCTTTGTCGGCGGAGGTAACAACGATGTTAGGATTGGACTGTAGGGTTTTTAGGGCATGACGTTCGTTCATGGAGAGGTTATTTTTCGGTCTGAGATGTTTTCTGAAGGATTGATTGGAAACTTTTTCGATGAGGAGACGTATAAAAATTTCGACAGGATGGTTACTAGGAAGGGGTTTTGGCTCATGAGTGTAAGCCGGGCGGAATTTGTCAAGTGCGGGATTGGTTTTTAGGTTACTGAAAGGTTTACATTGTGATTTCCAGAAGGCGCGCCATCGAAGGTTTCGGCAGAAATTGAGGGTATCAGTGAGTATGTTTATGTGGTTTATTTTTGGTGTAGGGGAGAAGGATAGGCCTTTGCTAAGAACGGATATTTCATTGTCTGAAAGGCTGGTGTTTGAAAGGTTTACAATGTCATGGGCATTGTCGGGGGGAGGGGGGGTGTTGGGATTGTTCGGTGGTGGCTACACAAGCCACACCGAGTTTCTCACCTCCTGCCTGTCCTTAGGAATCGTTCCCAACGGTCTAGTCATTTCCCTACCACTATCTGCTACTCTTCCCGATATCCACCCCATACTTAATGCATTCTCTTACCAAAAATCTTTAGAATACACCCACCTTATCCTTATGCAATACCAATGCATTCGTGAACAACACAAATCAAACCTTTTTTCCCTCTTTAAAATAATCTCTTTGGCTTCTGCTCACCTAATTCCACAACTCAACGCCATAATTTCGTCTGCCCTACGTTCCCTCCAACAAAAACGTCAAACTCTCCTTAAAAAGCTGTCCAACTTGTATATTTCCTACTTCCGAGTTGGTCTCAAAATTCCACACTCTCACCCTTTCCCGCCACCTCCTCCTCAACCACCCCCACTCTTTCAATATAAGCCTGACCTCCGCAGCATTTACAACCTTCCCCCTCCTCCAAAAGGCCCTCCGGTTTTTCCAAAACGCCAGCCACCACCGAACAATCCCAACACCCCCCCTCCCCCCGACAATGCCCATGACATTGTAAACCTTTCAAACACCAGCCTTTCAGACAATGAAATATCCGTTCTTAGCAAAGGCCTATCCTTCTCCCCTACACCAAAAATAAACCACATAAACATACTCACTGATACCCTCAATTTCTGCCGAAACCTTCGATGGCGCGCCTTCTGGAAATCACAATGTAAACCTTTCAGTAACCTAAAAACCAATCCCGCACTTGACAAATTCCGCCCGGCTTACACTCATGAGCCAAAACCCCTTCCTAGTAACCATCCTGTCGAAATTTTTATACGTCTCCTCATCGAAAAAGTTTCCAATCAATCCTTCAGAAAACATCTCAGACCGAAAAATAACCTCTCCATGAACGAACGTCATGCCCTAAAAACCCTACAGTCCAATCCTAACATCGTTGTTACCTCCGCCGACAAAGGCTCCTCTGTTGTAATTCTAAACACCAAAGATTATATTTCCAAAGCCCTCGCTCACCTGAATGATACATCCACCTATACCACTCTAACCAAAAACCCAACACAAACTTTCCAAACCGAAATTCGGTCTTTTCTCCTCCACTCCGGACCAGAAGAAGGCCTCACCTCCCAAGACATATCCCTACTTTCACCCCCAAACCCCAGAACACCCCAGTTTTATCTCCTCCCAAAAATACACAAACCCAACATCCCCTGTCGTCCTATAGTTTCCAGTTACAATTCTCCCACCGAAAGAATCTCCGCATTCCTTGACCACCACCTACAACCACTTGTACTCTCCTTGCCCTCCTTCACGAAAGACACGTACCACTTCCTCGACCGTCTAAATTCCGTCTCTATTCCCTCCACACCCAACCTACTTATGGCCACCATCGACGTTACCTCACTCTACACTTCTATTCCCCATGCAGAAGGTTTATCCTCCCTCCGGCATTATCTTTCTCTGCGCCCCCTACCCCAGCGCCCTTCAACGGAATTTCTCCTCAATCTTGCCACTTTCGTCCTTACAAAAAATGCATTCACTTTCCAAAATTGTTTTTACCTACAGACAAAAGGCACAGCGATGGGAACGAGGATGGCACCATCATACGCCAATCTCTTCATGGGCCATCTCGAAGAGACCTTCCTGTCACAGCAACCCCTTCAACCTCTTTTCTGGGTCCGCTACATAGACGATATTTTTATTCTCTGGACACATGGCTCTGACTCTCTCAACAACTTCTTATCCGCCTTAAATTCATCTTTCACGGTTAAATTCACCTCTTCCATTTCAGACTCCACTATCACCTTTCTTGACACAGACATCTCACTTCAAAACAACAAATTCACTACTTCAGTACACATCAAAGCCACTAACCATCAGCAATACCTTCACCACACTAGCTGTCATCCTCAACACACAAAACGCTCGATTCCTAACTCTCTCTCTATCCGCGGACACCGAATTTGCAACACCACAGCCACTCTCAACAAATACCTTGCCAATCTACACCTTGCACTCCTCAAACGCGGTTACCCAGAAAAGTTGCTACGAAATAAAATCCACCGTTCCACCCGACCACACACACCACACAATAACAAGCCCACATCTGACGCAGGACTCAACCTTTGCACCACCTATTACCCCGGATCACACAGACTGAAAACCCTCCTTAAAGAACTGTTCCCAATTCTACATGACAATGACGCGACCTCATCCTTACTACCCCAATGCCCATCTATCGCATACAGACGACCCGCCAATCTCAAAAACCTTCTGAGATCCACCAACCCTTTGGCGCCCCCCCGTGACAAATTTCCCAATATTTCCCCAACTTGCAACCGCCCCCGATGTAAAACCTGTCCTCTTATTATGCCTACTCCCCTCTCCCTACATCCCCTCATAGCCCCCCCACCTCGTTCCCACGCTAATTGCCTCTCAAAAAATATTATTTATCTTTTATCATGCAAGCACTGCACTTCCTTCTACATAGGTGAATGCATTACCCCCTTATCCATCCGAATGAATAATCACCGATACTCCTGTAATTCTGCCTCACTCTCTTCTCTTCCTATCCCTTCACACGCCAATTCCCACAACCTTTCATTCGACCAGTGTTTTTCCCTCAGCATCCTAGAATCCCTACCTGATTCAGCTACCAACATAGAGGTGAGAACTCGTGAATCCGCCTACATACTATCCTTCCGTTCCTTTAAAATTCCCACCCTTAACCGCCATATTTAATTTCCCTCCCAGCATTCCCTCCACACCTCCCCTCCACACCTCCCCTCCACGCCCATAACTCTTTCCCCTCTCCTGTTCCATAGCATATTTTCAGTCTCTCTTGAAGAAGGCCCCTGAGAGGGCCGAAAGCTCGAACAATTTACCGTGTAAGTGTTCTTTTATATGTGTCTATTCTTTTCTATTTGTGTTATGTTGTGTCAGCCAATTATTGTGCCGCTCGTATGAGTTTTTCCGTACAATCGTTATATATATATATATATATATATATATATATATAGTGTTGTAATATCCTTTTAAGAAAATGTTTGATAGTTTTTATGATTTCTTTGGCATGTTAGTAAGCACAGAACCAAGAAAAGTTTTCCTGATCACAGGAATATTTTTGCGCGAGTCCTCACTTAGGAAAGCTGCCTATTTTTGCAATTATGTAACTTTTTCAGGTTAAGGGTTTGATAGAACTCAGAATATTGTCTTAGATTCATATATTCCCAACATGTATCTCTGAAGGAATATAGAAAGCCTATTCCGATCCCAACTTGAGGTTCTTTGTAGAGAGAACTTTAAGTGATGAAGCCATGATGGGACATTAACTACGAGCCCTTTGGCGCCTATCGATATTAATAGGCTAATACCAACGCCGGGTTTCTCCCTAATCTTCTTTCTTTCCCTTCCATCCTTAGTGGCGCAAATGATCTTAGCTGTCGGTTGCCTACCCTAAATCTACTACTGCTACTCACTGCTATTTCCATCAATTATTGACATTTTCCATCAAGTAAACGCTCACTAAAAGTTAAAGTTTTCTCTGGAATTTTTATATTTAGCGTATCTTCCCTCAGGGTAACTCTTAAACACATATTCAAATAATTTTCCAATTTGGCGAAATCTAAAATTTGTTATTTCATTAACAATTTCCCTCAAACTGTCATGCATTCTCCGAAATCATTCCCCCATATATTTTGTATGAATGAACGTAGGCTTATGCCAACGTTTAAATCTTCCCCAGGAGTGTCGAATACATCCCTAAAAATGCCAGCAGACCCCTCCCCCGGACCACCATTTTGAAATGAAGAGGAACGGTAATTCGACGGAGTACCACAATGAAAGGCTATGGCCAAATATGGAGTAAAAGGTGGGTAGGGGAATTAAATGGCTTCTATAACTATGTACAGTAATGGGGAGGGCAAAACCTTCCCCATAGGGATCTTCAATTTTTAATGGACGTTGAAAGTGCGAATAAATGAAAGCCAGTTTTGACAGCGAACGGGATATCAAGAAATTTTCGACGGACCAAGTCAGGCGGTTGGCAGCCCTCTTTCTTTTCGCACCTACTCAGCTAAGAAAACCTTATGCTTTTTAACACGCAGTTTAAAGAAGCGTTCTGTTTTCTGCGTTATTTGACTATATGAGTATATTCTTCTCTCCGTTACATCAACGGCTAGATACTGGAACACTCATATTATTTCCTTCACCTGAAGTTACATTTTCATTGGCGAGTCCCAGGAGAAGTACAGCAAAGGCTGGGGCTTACCAGGTTTCAGCGAAAAGTTTGCGAAATTCTCCATTTAGTCCAATTAACATTAAGTAACTAGATTACCAAAACACGCATTGTGTTAATGCCACCTGTAATTGG
The DNA here is from genome assembly GCF_022747635.1 of Hetaerina americana. Lineage (NCBI taxonomy): Eukaryota > Metazoa > Arthropoda > Insecta > Odonata > Calopterygidae > Hetaerina > Hetaerina americana. The sequence continues at coordinate 4,064,084 of NW_027287008.1, read as the reverse complement.
TGCAAACTTTATTCGGATATTACAGTTTGCAGAACTGGAAGAATGTAGAATCGTCGTTTTTACTGTACAAATTTAAATGAATTTATAAACCTTCAATGGCCGTGGTGAATCTCTAAGGCAAGACAAATAAAAATCTCTTTCGGATTCACGAATAACCAAGTCGAGTTCATCGGATTCTTTTTTATTTGGTAATTACACTCAAGATTTCCTAATGGTGCAAAAAGCAGTTATTTGCTGAGAATACCAAGATTAAAATAAGAATTATTCATATTTTCCTGAAATAATTTGCTATGCATCGTATTCAATCAGTGTGTGTGTGTGTGTATATATATATATATATATATATATATATATATATATATATATATATATATATATATATACATATACATATACATACACACACTGATTGAATACGATGCATACAAATTATTATATATCTATATATATATCTGAAAATGTCTCAGTTCAACTTTTTCCCCCCTTGAGACCTAAATTATAATGCAGAACTGGAAGGCAAGTCATTGAATTACAAACCAACTAATTCCTTTAGTTCTCTCGAAAGGAAGAGAATGCCTTAAAAATTTAACTTTATTTAAATCGCCATCTCCGCTAACCCTTACACTAATGTACCTCGCATATCAAACTACGAATACGTGTGTGCGAACTATCCTCCCAAGCAAGAATTCGATATCTATTGCTGTTCATTCCGAGTAACATTTTGGAATCTCCACCAATGCCTCTCTGAAGGGCAGACAAGTTAGTTTTCGAGCTTTGAATAATGTGTGGTGTCGAACTGGGGGCACCTAGACGTGAGGTTGTATATTTAATTGGCGGCACACCGAGTCTTCGTGGGCGATGAGCTTTATACTTCCTCTGCAGAAGAGTCAACATTCCATTTAATCTCGGATCGCAGAGGGAAACGCAATGAGGGGGGGTATTAAAACACGCCCTGATCCCTTTGGTCGAATGCCAGCATTTCCATTTGAATTGCTTTAAATGGCTATTTTTTTTAGAATAACAAAAGCCCCGAAGCCCATCGTTATTTATTTCCTTTTGGTGAGAAAGGGATACTCAGGAAAATCCTCTCACTACATTTGCCAACAGTCTCGTGGTTGTTTTGGATTTTACTTATCCCTATCGTTAGTCCCATTTGTTTCCAATGCATAGATTTTCCGATTATATTCGGATTCGGGTATTCCTTATTGCATACTAGTTGCACGCTATCAAATCATGGGTCGAGTGACGTTATTCTTTCTGTTATCGGGTTCTCTCTAGTTCGAAGAATAGGGTACAAATGGCGCTGTGGGATGCGACTATCTAACGTTGGACCTTAGTCTCTCTACTGTCAAGTACGTTCTTTAATTGCCTCGTATTGTCTCTCTCATTCGCCAAATTGTGTAACATATCATTGCGAAGATCTTAGTTTAACATATATATAATATATATATGTATCCGTTATTTATCGAGTGCGAGGTAATCAAAGTATCGTAACTATACTGTGCGGAAGGGCACTGCGATGTACTACTCTGAAAATCCCAAATGGCGAAGTTAATGGTATAAAAATGGCGAGATCCCACTCTTTTTAATCAGCGGCTGCCATCTCTCACGAAATTAAACTTCTTAATTCACAATCATTCTTTAAATATCTTTCAAGCGGCACGCACTCTTTTAAGTATCAAGAAAAACGATCTTTATTGTCCCTTAAAAATCTTTATGGGTGATACGCAACAAACTTGCTGGAAAATGCATGGTCGCATTTTCAGATTGTTAAGATTCATGGCACTGATGGTCTCTGAAATTTATTGTTTATATCCATTTGTCTGTAACTGAAAATGTCTTTCTTGAATATTTCAATTTAGGTTGTACTAAGATCTCCCGGCCTTTTACATCGGAATCCGCGGAAGAATTTGATTTCCAAGAAAATTAAGTTGAAAATTTTCAACTCTTTCATTTACTTCAGACCGATTCCATTGCAACACGTGTTTACCTAAGATGTCTCCCGACGTACACGCATGGAATGAGGTACCGCGATCCAAGATACTGTGCAATAGATTGACTCACCGCGCGCACCCTTTCACTTATTAATGCCCGGAAGCACAGTAGTGATAACGATTCCTCAGAATGCGTGGCCACGCAACCCGCATACTACCTATAAGGCAGAGGGTAAATTTACGCAAACTATTTTTTTTATCGGGCCTATAATTTAGGTTGAGGTCTACAAAAAATTCCATTTTCCATTTAAAAATTTGCAGTAAAATGCATAGATCAACAACAATTACCTGCTAATTATCTCCAAAGTTAATTAAAAAGTTATGCATTATATAAACAATGCAAAAATTAATTAATTTTATGAATATAAATTAATCTTAAATTGATCTAGTCACCTAATAAATTTGCATACCAGAAGACAGTACAGAAACATGTAAATTAAATGCAGGCCGAAAGACGGTCCTGAACTCTTTTGAAATATTTGTGTGCTCGCAAAATATACAATAGACTGGTTGATTGCGCCTAAAACACGGTCGTTACAACAAAACATTAATGTCTTAGGATTCCTACCTTTAGGGCCCTGTTTTCTTACCACAACAGAAATGCATACGGAAACCTCGAATATTATTTTATTATTATCATTTAGCTCAGAACGCTGTTAATTCTTTTAAACTTTTATCAACACCTCTAAAAAAATTACCCTTGTAGAATCTATTTCAGTTTATGGGAGCGACGGTGTTGTCCATTGTTTTCATCGAAAAGGTGATTTGACGATTCAATTTAGAGATCTAGTTTGACCCAATGTGAGATTTAGTCAAAAACACTTTGCCTTGTTTTTTCCGGTCTAAACATCGATTAATGAACCCGTCTTTTGAAAGAGGCGGCTTGAAAAGGCGTGAAATGAATTCGGACTCTCACCTTCTGTGAGTGCCGTTGTGATGCGGAACGGGAGAGGCCATGCGAATCACGCACTCAAAGGGACTTTGAACACGGTTTAACATTTGCTTTCGGCTCGTTATAATCCTTAAAAAATTGAATTATCGCCGCGTGCTCAAATTGTTGAAAATACCTGCCGTGGAATGGAAATGCACGTGCCTCCCTCCGCGCCCAAATAATCCCGCCATTGGCCCGTCGAGGACGAGGGTGGGGGAGGGAAGCACGATGGGGAGGGGGGCTGAGGGAGGAAATCACATTGTAATCCCTTTGGATCAGATATAATCCTCTCTTCCCTCTTTGCCGCCACCCAAACCTATACCACTGCCGCCCCCAAAGAAAGTTAATTAATTCGACGAACGAATCGCATAGAAAAACACCGGGGTGCCGCGTGCCTCAAAGCACGGAGACCGCCGCGGCGAACGACCGTTAAACCAGGCGGGGCGATGGGAGGGGATGGTGGTGGCGCAGAGTTGTACGAGGGGGATGGGTAGGGCGTATAGCATGGCCGAGGGGGGACGGGGGACGCTTCAAAAGCAAAACGGCACAGCGCCGCTAATCGCACAAAAGAAAGAGAACCGGCCACAGCGTCGTTTTGGACGTCAGATCGTAAACCAATTAGCTCCGCAGACTAATCGAGTATCCCCCCAGACTCCTCCTGCATGCGTGTATGTACAATTCGACTTCGGTCGGATTTCTATTCACAAAGGCTTGAGAAAGCTCTAGGGCAAAAATAATAAGGATGGCGAAGTGCGTATGTTTGTTCACTTCCACTTTGCAGCATGCGACACCGTCGAATTAAAGGATGGGGTGTCCAAAGGTGGCGAAACGTTGATTTTCAGTTTTCACTTAATCTTGAGTGAACGTGAATGGAAATACTTTTCAGCGTCGAACACGATCAAGTAGACACAAAAATGAACGAAAGAAAGGAAAAAACGAATGGATTATTATGTGTGGTCCAACGTTCTCATTGCAATTGTTGTGCTCTTCGTCGGTTTCGATGATGAGAACATTTTTAATTAATAAAAAAATATTTCCAGTCGCTAAATGTTTTAGCAAGTTATTGAATTCAGTATAAAATTAATTAAAATTTCAAAACACTCTGTTAGTATGAAGTTTCGAAATATCATTACACAAAGTCTCGTTAAATATTAATAAAAACTAATTTAGCTTTAAATCAGTGAGTTACATTTACGTACGTTTTCAGTTACCGATTATAAGAAAACCCGAATGTACTTAGGACGGATTAAAACTGTAAGGTCTACAAGTTCTAAAGGAAACCAAAAATTTCCTAAATTTCGTACATAACCTTTTAGATTTAACTGAAGGCAATGGCCATACGATAATTTGTTTGATACTACTCGTAGTTGTCATATTAAAGCCTTAGATCTGACAATTAAAGTATCAAAAACTGTAATTCAATTACAATGGGTGGGAATATTGCTTTTGATTACTCCTAGAATTTAAATCTATCCGCAATGATTGTTATTGACGTTGTAATTTATCCTCTAAAGATGTTCAGAGATAATACATCATGTATAATTAAGAAATTTATTTTTGAGGAAATAATTAAGAGCTTAAATTTCCTTACATTAAAAATATCATATTATAATATGATCTACTCGAAAAAAACAAAAGATAATATATTAATAAAACGTCGAGGAAAGTTATCAAAATGTAGTCATCATGAAAAATTATCGTGAATTGAAACTAAATGATGATTAAATAAATAAAAACTAACTTTTTGGAGTATACAACACCGTCCGTTACAACACCGAATAACGTTTCCACAAAATACATATTATAATTTACGGAGACATAACGTGTTTCTGGTAAAATTATTAAAAGGAAAGAAATATATTCTCAAAATTCACTGGGAATTATCATTTGGCACTCGAGGCATTTTAATGTGGTTTTGTGAGCGCGAACATGGTGGACCTGCTAACGTACGAACAAGCTGAATTGACGAAATGAGAAATACTGGAGCGCACGAGAAAATCAAAATAAATTCTCAGAAACATCATAAAACCCAACGGTAGAATACGTATTTTACTTCTACGCAGCCAGAAATATACATCATCTTGGACATAATCATAGATAGCAGGATTGAAGATAGAAATAATTTACTGATAATAAAAACATCAAGGTAGAGACAGTGATTTAATACCAAAATATACGCTTGCGAACACCGTCGATGCCGTCGACCAGAATCCGATGAAAAAATGATCGCCCACGGATATGACAAGAAAAGATGATACGCAAAATTGCAAAGTCAAATTAGCTTTCGGTTGGTTATTTCAGTTGGTTATTTCGACAACTCGACCAATAAAAACCAACCATAACTCGAGCTATTCATGATGCCTTAAGGATTTCACACTTATGAACTAAACATAAATTATCTAATAATAATTATATTTTATATTATTATCGAATCCTGAGGCTCGAATCTGATGGAGTTTGAAAACTTATCATTTTATACGCTTTCACAATCTGCAATTCTCTGAGAAAAACCTGAGATTGTAGTATTTCAATTATAACAGATGTGGTTTCAAGAAATTCGACCTCCAGGATTCGGAGAACAATTTTCGCTCCACAATAGATTTTTTACAAATGCAATTGTCACTAACAAGAAATGATGAACATTAAAACTATTCAAATGACCATATTTCCTTTTTTAAATTACATATTTACGCTATCAATCAAATTATCAATTATCAATATCAGTTTTAGGAATAATATTTACATGACGATTCATCTATTTACTCTAGTTAAGATAGACACACATCCTCGAATCAATTTTACGCACTTTTCTAAGATTGAATAAAAATTGAAGAGATACACCATCTCTGTGACGTACCAAAAATTACCTACGCTTGTCTTCATACAAATCCTTTCATTTGTACAAAAAAAACTAAAGAGTGGGTATACGAAAATTACATGTAATTGCCTTTACTGAAGCACGCACAACCGGAAGGCCTTCATCTGGAAGTCAGCTATAAATTACGTACTTCATGAAGGGATAGGTTAAATATAATGAGGGACCGGCCGCCCCAACCCAGGGGGCACTGAGGTCCAATCGAAGTTCTCAAATGAGAGCCCAATCACTCACCAATTGAAGACATCCGCCAGTCCATTCTGTTTCAGCACGCCAATCCGCGCCGATTCTGCTGCTCCTGGTGAACGACGAAAGTTCGAGTTACAACGAATTGTGGATTCTACAGTCAAATGTTTAAATAAATACTTAATATTTCATGATAAATTACTCAAATACATTGGACATCCACATTGAGGTACTTGCCTTGCAAGTTTCACTCCACAATAATTGACTGTGGGCTAGTTTTCTGCTCATTTTAAATTTGGACTCGAAGCTCATAATATAGTATGTCGGTGCATACATTACAAACTGAAGAAAAAATACCATATATAGTTTCCTTTCCGTGTGAAAACTTTCTTAATTGGAAAACAATAACCACTTTGAAAAATGCATGCTAATATTAATTGCTAGGTCGTAAAAGGAATAAAACTGGAACACTTAATAAATTTTAAAAGAGGAGTAAATGGTCAAGCATTACGGGGAAAAATCAACTGATTACCAAGTGAGACACATACATTGGCGTTAACAACTCAGTATCCCGTTTAAAATTCTTCAATACTGCTTACAATGAGAAGCAAATGTATACCTGCACGGAATGAGGTTTGGATTCCTGAACAATCTGGAAGCTCTTCTTCCGGAAAACATTAATTTGAATATGTAAAATGTAAATACGCCATCCCGTCCACAGCATAATTATGCAATTAGCCAGTTATAATTGGCATTAGCACTGCTTTGGTTCAAGCAAAATTAATATGAAAAGAGGAAAACTCCATTCTTTACTTAAAATCCAGTGGATTCAAACAAACATTCCCGGTTATTAATTCCATAAACTAATTTAATATGAAAATTTATTAAATTAATAACCGACTCACCTGTTGGAAATCATCAGCAGAAGCATTTCCTAATGGTGTTCGTACCAAGCTAAAAGTGCTCTTTCGTGTCTTGAATTACGTACGAGTTTAATAATTGCTATGGGTTTAAATATTGTTAATTTTTGTCATAACTTTTAATTGCGATTTAATATCAATTTAAATTTTGAACAAAGGGAAAATATTCTGGCATATAACATATGAGAAGAATAAAAAAATCAAATTATAATTAATGAGTATTTCGCGATTATTATCTCACTTTCCCATTTCATTACGCTCACATTTCGTTTTAGTACACAGCTGGTTTATCATTATCTCTAAGTTTTCAATGGAGGTCCACTTTTTAAACACAACACTATATATAATAACATGGAAAACCAACGTAGACTCATGGTTCATGAAAGGAGCAGAAAACGTGTAATTATAATTGCTTAACTGATGAGAAATTTAGAATATCAAGACAATAGTTGAATCTTGATATTAGGAATACTGTTCTACTACGTGTATATACAGTGGAACATATTTCTCTACTTCACTCGTCCCTTTACCCTCGGTCAGTATTTTACTAACTGTCTCCTGGTATTCGTTCCTTTTTGTCCATATCAGATCAGCTACATTTTGAAGGTAGGCTTTTGGAGAATCCCTGACGAATATTTTCTAAAGTATCGCAGAAACTTCCTATTTCTTTTTCGTTTCTTTATTTACACATTCTGCCTGTCTTTATACCGTTTAAAAAACCCACTCTCTTCCTTCCTTTATCCCGCTTTATAATCTTTCTCCCTTCTATCACCGTCTTCAATATACCACTCACAACAAACATCATCCACTTTCTCTCTGTCTTTTTCGGAAATTCCGACTATCGATAGTAATAATTTTCTTAGTTCATGGGCTGCACTGCTTGAATATAGACAAGTATACCGAATAAGATATAGTGCATTTCAATTGTAAGTGGGAGAGGCCCAAAACTGCCGAACAATCAAGAGCAATCAACACTAGCCACTGTGATTGTTGATTCTATCTATAAAAGCTAAAACTTTTAATATACACACATTAATTTTTCATTCTTAGAGAAATAACACAGTAGTAACAGTAAGTAAAATAAGTGGCAGCTTTCCCGATGCAAAAATATCAATTAAAATACCAAAACGATTGAAATGCGTAGAATATTCAAAGGCTCTATGAGAGAACGTGGGTAAAAAGGTTTTGAGTGAAACATAATTAATTCACCCAGTTATTCTGAATAGTGAAATTTTAATTAAAATTTTTCAACCAAAAATATCTATTTATACAGCGTTGCGAGAAACTTAATAATATCTTCCCTGCCTCCGCTCGATGTTGACCCAGGAACAGTTATTCATGCAGGCCGATGGAATTCACAGTAATAGGATAACCGGCGAGACACTTTTTGCAGGCATATTAATCACCGTCTTTATAAGCACACACACACACACAAATTAACAATCCCAATGGATCAATGAAAATAGCAATTCTCTCACCTCGATGCAAATAGTTTTGAAAAAAATAAAACCGTTATGCTAACCTATAGCCACTTGTTTTCAGATTATGTATGAAAATCGCAAACTTCGTGAGTTGATTTATCATAAACATTTAAAATTAGCTTCAAATAATATTGAAAATAACAGAAAAAAGTTACTCATTCATTTTGCATTTTAGTTGTAACTGTTTACAAATTTTGACAGGAGCATAATAACCAAGATGAGTAATTTCATTATCCCAATTTCAATTTTTTCACATGAATTGAAAAGTTGACACTATTCGGTGTCCAAGAATTAAAATGCACTGAACAAAATCAATGGTTAAAGCTCTAAAATATTAAAGGGGGAATTGTTGCTGTACTGAAGTAGCAGAACAAAATATCCATTTTGATTGAAGTGCGTCAATACTTCCACAAAAACATTTGAAAGCATAGTAGTTTTACTGAGACATAGGTGTATTATTATGATTATATTTCGAAAAACCAAGCTCACCTAAAAATGTTCTTAATAATTTTTTTTGCGTTTTCAACTTTACCAATTTCAAAATTAAGAAACAGAACTTATGGAGATAATAAAATGTGTGAATTAAGTACTAATTTTGACTTTTATACGGGTAATATATGCCTGAAATACTCTAAATGAGCCATAATTATCAATCACAGAAATAATCTTTTCGGATGCCATGTATAATCTGGAATAAGGAGTACTCAGTAATAACTCAGGAGAAGTGAGCACACAGGCCGTTTGCACTCCGTCATCTTAACGCTTTAGTGACTCTTCGTGCCAGTCGATCTTTTAAATGCTTTCATTATTTGAATGCGCGCCTTTGGCGTATTTGTATCAACTGCAGTACAATAGGTTTCTCTCACTTGTTCCATATAGAATCCTTAGAAAATAAGTAGAACTATAAGAATGAAACACTGAACACATTGCTACTTTTTCAAGTCACATCCATGCATTCACAAGACCAAATCACGATCAAATATATCGAGGATAGAACCCCACCATAAGGGCTGAAAACATTTCTCTTCACGATTACATTTTGAGCAGACAATGCGAGAAATCAAACCTCTCTCTCTCTCTCTCTTAAGCACTAGAAATGGCAGTACACGCACTGCCTCTACACTGCACTCAGATGTTTCTCTTTTCGCGGAGATTGGAAGTATCAAGCCGAGATTCTTCATATTGCGTTTTCCGGGCAATTTTTCTCGTCATTTTAGTCGAATGCATCAAACTCTTCCCGTTCTTCTTTGGAATGATTTAACTTTTCTCAAGTAAATTTTTAGGCATTATGTTAATTGGAGTTCGGAATAAATCATCTTTCAACTAACAAAGCACTTTTTCCACTAGTATAACATCGCAACCTCACCTATTTGACTTTACAATAATTTAATACGTATTATATGTATACGTTTACAACATTTGATTAAATAATCATGATCCTTCAATACATCACCAATTGTTTTGCTCATTTACCACTATTAATGACTTTTGTGCATGGCTTTCCACAACCTCTGTATTTTAGTTCTAAGAATACCTGCTACATTGACGATAAATTTTATACTGAGATTCTCTGATTACTACCGCCAACGATCAAAAGATTTTAATTTTGACAAATCAACACATTCTTGTACCTTGAATGAAGGAACTCGTTTTATATTTAGGAGGGTACCCATACATACTCGTACGTTTAAATATCATTTTTGACTCGAGAAAAACCACTTTTGGCTTTCAGAGACTTCTTTGTACTCATGAGACCTTATACACTTTTTCGGGCCTGGGGTACGTACGGTCGCTTCACCTCCCGACCTCGGCGCGGCCCTCTTCGTCATCCCCGAGGTAAGTGACACCGGTGCAAAGCGGCAAATTCCCAACGGGCTACACGGGCCCACTCCCCGGACGAAGGGCGAGAACAAGACGTACGAACATGGGCAATGTGTACGGACACGGACGCACGCACAGGCTGGAAGGTAAACTCGCGTGTCTCGACCACCAAAAGAGGCGGTGGACGCCGTAAATAATCATCTTTCTTGTTTTTTATTCCCCCGGGATACCTCCCGCTCCTCCACCCACCCGCGGCCCACCTTCGCTCCCATCCCCGCGTCTCGCTCCACGGGAGTAATTATCGACGAAAGCTTTGGGTGGCGATGCTGAGCTGAGCGTGTGTTCGTTTTGCGTGAGAGAGGGGAGAGGAGGCGGCCGAGGGGGGGGGGACGGGCGGAGGCATGTGTGCATAATAACTGCTCCTCCCTCCCTACCCGTGTGTGGGGAGTTCTTGTTAGCTTAACCTTGAGGAGATTGACGCTAAAAAGCAGCGCCTCAATGGCGCAAGGTTGCGCGCTGAGGAGGAGGGGGAAAAGGAGGTGGAAAAAGGAGTAAGGGGGAGGGAGAGAGAGGGGGGGTGAAGGGTGGCGGACGGTGCGTCTGCAGCCCCCGTGGGCGGGCGAGGGGACGGCCGGCCGGCTGGGCGATGGCGAGGCGTGCCCGTGTTCGGGGGCGCGCGTCGCAAGGGGTGCCGTGGGGACGGCGGGAGCGCCTCTGTCTGGAGAGACGGCGTTGGTCGAGTGCAACAAGGCGGTGGTTAAGGCCGAGGAGGTACGGCAAGAAGATTTCCCGGTGGTAGCTATGTGGGGGAGGATTAGGATCGGGGGTCGGCGTGGTCTGGATGCCGGTCTGAGGGGAATAGGAAGCGACGGATGGGGGAGAGAAAGCACAGGGAGGCCCTCCGATCTCACCCCTCTGCTAAAGAAGACGGCCCTCGGGGTTGAGTGAGTACATATCGCGGGAGGGGGCTGAGGATTCTATCAAGAGGGGGATGGGGAGAATTGAGGGCGATGTGTGACGAGAAGGAGAAGCAAGAGGGAGATCGGAGGCGTCTGCGAGTACGTCGACCCGGTCATGGATGGGATCCTTGCACCCAAAGAGCCATTTCTCGAGGGTTTCAAAATTACCCCTATCATAATCATCTATCTCACGCAGCGCAAATGGACGGTGTATGTCTGAGAGAAAAGAGATGGAGAGGGACGAGAGAACGATTGTAGAGGGGGTGAAAATAAGAAATGTCTTCAGCTCGCTCGCTTTCATTTCTTTCAACGCCTTATTGAGGAAAGGGTGGGTAGGAATTGGATGCAAGAGATGGCGTGGAGGAGAGGAAAAGCAAGCCTTTGGTCTTCACGAGACGGGTATCCGAAGCCTCTGGTTGACAAGACGGTCAGTTACCCCATGCAGTTATGACTTTCGAACTCCAGTATCGTCCCGAAATGTTTTTCCATTTGGATGGAACACAAAACTGGAAATCGGTTGGAGGAAAATCAAACTAACGCCGCAATCACTGCCAATCTGCCCCTCGGAATACAATGTTACCTTTACATCGGTCACATTTTGTGTTGGTAAATGGTTTTTAATTCAATCCCATTGGCCAAATTCTTGAATGTTTGATCATTTACTGCAAATAACCCTCGTGAGAATGTCATCCTTGAGCCAATGAATTCATTTCAGGGGCATTTGGAAATGTGGGATTTGTGGGTTGCCTAACTCATAGGATATAAATCATCATGATTAAACAAGTGATTTTCCAAGCGGGTTATTATCGTATGAATTTTTATTTTAACACCTAGACAGTTATAAAAACATAGGATAGTATTGAACTTGTATGTTGGTTTGGTAATTTGGGTTAGGGGTTTTACCTTATACTCACAGGGACAAGTGTAAAATTATGAAAATGTAAACATGGTGCCGTCACCGTGGACCAAAATTTTATTTTTCATCGTGGTGGCGAGTTACGAATCCCGCCATGACATCAAGGATCTACTCTAAAACTCCATTCCCCAAAGCTTCAAGACGACGGCGCCTTTATTTGTCGATTCCTCGGAACCTCCACCGATTGCTCTCCAGAATCGATTGCGGAATCATCAATATTGAGAGAGGATAAACTTTGTAAATAAACCGCACGCACTGCTAATACCCTGTCGCGATTTTGAAGTTTCCAAATCATTTCATATCCGTAAAATAAACATCTCGTCTTAACAAGTCATTGTAGAATAAAAGAAATTAGGACGTGAGGTGAATTAATGGAGATGATTGCGAAAGTATTGAAAAAGAATCATGATGTTGTGTAACATTGAAAAAGCATTTTTGTTTTAACCAATTTTAACGTAGATTTATCTTGTAAAAATCGAACTCATACTAGCCATCAAACAAAACTATCTAAAGCATACGATACACTGCTCCTAAAAACCCTTAGGACGTTTGCTGCATATGAGAAGACCTATTGGCAAACCGGTAGTATATCAAAACTGAAAATGCATCCATGAAAGTTGAGTGAAATAGTATTTTCATAATGGATCTCCACCTAAATGAGTACTGCTTATTTACTTATTTATGATAGTGTTATCCCTTGGGCTTTGCATCCTGTTAAGAAGTAACTGAGGGCAAGTAACAGGGCAAGAAGGTCACATTGGGGAATCCATTCAATCATTTCAACTCTGAAGACGTTTTTTTATCCCCTACACTACTTTCCATGCAAAAATAGAGTAAAAAGAACCTCTGTGGAAAATGGAGTGTTGGATGGCGCAAATCCCAATTTAAGAAGTGGTACTTCTACGCGAAGGCTGGAGGCACTCCCTCACTCCAAGGGGTCGAGAATAAAATGCTAGTCTGGAATAGTTTGTTTTCAAATGGAGAGATTGATTCGCTTATACGCGATACATTCGCTTTATCATACCACCAATTTCATTTCTCTTCCATAAGAATTTTCTATGGGATTCAAATATGTCTCAAATTATTACAGAGGTCAGTAAATAACATGTTAGTAAAACTAAAAATCGTTAATATGAAGAGAACAGGGCCGCATTCATAATAGACGGCCATCAATCCTTTCAATTCTGTAGACGTCACAGCCTCACGATAATGCTAATAAATAAATAAATATGCTGTAAATATAATTTATAATGGTAGGGTGTAATTATATAAGTAATTTTTGTAATTTTCCTGATTGTACGGAGAAAAAATTCACAACCAAGTAAATATGAAGTAGGATTATAATGGGTGGATTTTGTTAGTTTGGTAAACCGGTGAAAAAGAGCATCTAATAATCTAATCGTCTGCCACAATTTATGAAAAGGTTACGGAGCAATTTCATTCGTGTCAACAAAGATGTAAGGCGATGTGAAAACTTTATCGTACTAGCTAGCAGGTGGCAGACATAATGAACTCTTCCCATAAATGTTTATTTTCTTAACGTCAAAATAAGAGTTCCGGAAATAATAATATTTTAAATGGTGGGAAGAGCGAACGGAGATTTACTTTCTCCGGCCAGGCCGAGCAAACATTTTCTTTGGACAAACATCCCATAAAAACATTCGGAAAATGATTAATCCAATGTTTTGCTAGAGATCCTCGGAACGGCCAGTTGGTACACAAGATGAAGTCGGATGGAATACAACGGCTTTAAAAATAAATTTTGTTTAATACGAAAGGTAAAACTATGAACAATATTAGGAGACTCAAGGAATAACATTAAAGGAATGAAGGCTATAGATCTTATCTGAATTTTTTTTAAATTGCTTTGTCTGTAATATGTCAAATGGTTACTAGCACAGTATTTCCTGGAAACGAATTATGGTTAGTTCAATGGGCCTCTGTTTGCTCTTCAGGAATAGATTCAATCAGCTGTATTGAACTCCCGAGCTCTTAGTAATTCACCACAGTTAACACCAAAGAAATAATATGTATCGATCCCAGTCAAGGCGAATGTTTTTTACGCTTTTAAATTATTGCATTGTTATGCGCAAGAGTGGATGACTCCGTTAAAAGTTAGCGTTGCGAAATATCCAATAGTTTCTTAAAATTCGTGCATACGGAGTTGAAACCTCTCGCGGCATTTCCAAATAAAATTACTTATGAATACCTTTACATAAAATTAGCCGTCCACCTGTATATATCATTTATACCAAGAAAGACTATCCACGTGTTAGCATCACTTTTGTTTCTTTCTCGGAAATTTTATTTAATTCCTATATTAAAGGCAAAAATTCAAAAAGAAGATCTAGTACCCTAGACGAACAAAGTAGTTGAGCAAATACCTCAGGTTGAAGGTCCAACTTTCAGCAAAACTTCGTCATTAAAAGTTAAGTATGCCAACAAGGATTGGTATTCGTCTCAAAATAGTCATTTCAGGGCAATAATAGGTTCATATATCAGTGAAAATTTATTTATAATGAGGAATATGGATTCATTTTAAATAAATTTGCAATTAAGATCCATGAAAATAATTTAAGCTACCCCGATGAGCATTTTGATACTGAACCTTCAAAATAACAACCAAGGAAAGAATTTAATTGGTAGTTGAAATTGCATAAAAATAATACCTGTATAGACGCATAAATAATGTCAGAGTGAAAAAGGAGTCTTTTTGAGCATGAAATAGAAACCTTGAATGTTGGAAGAATCGTTATGAAAATATTTTATTCACACTGTGGTCAGCTGGGTGCATCCCTGGAGCGCATAGTTTGAGAATACTGTCGCGATATTTGAACCGATTTTTCCTTTGGCGTATCTAAAAGGATAGCCTTTCATTCCTTTTGTTTTAACTTAATGGTGCTCTCGAAGGTTTCTCTCTTTTCATTATTTCGGCAGAACTCTAAAATTCAATAACCAGATGACGCCTCGCTTTTAATGCAGCAGAAAAAAAATACCGTCACTCAGAAAATCATTCTCGTCTCACCCTCGTAAATCTTCGGTTTGTCTCCACTACGTACTTGGAAGACGACGTCTCGTATATCCCTCACCATGGTACTGCCCCAGGGCTAACATCTTTAATCATTACAGTCGCGACTCGATATTTTTTGCTCAAATGGGAGTCCCTTTGCCTTTCTCCTATCGATTGAGCCGAGTGCCTCTGGATACGAGCAAAACGGCTTGGCTTGATAACCGGGCGCAGCGGACCCGTAATGAAAACTTCATCTCGATATCCGCGGGGGTGGTAGGAGTGGCGGGAGGGATTTAGTTTTATCATCACCCGTCCCTCCCATATTTTTTCCACTCCCTATCCCGCCCCTCCCTCTCCGTCGTCTTCCCTCTCTTCTCTTCCTCCCACTCACGGCAAACCACTCACCCACCCGAGGAAAGGAAAGAAATAAAACAAACCCTCCAGTCCCAGCCTCTCCGCCTTTCCCGCCCTCTAACCTCATCCCTCTTTCCCGCATGTCGCGCGAGGACTTCGGCGGGCGGAGTGATTTTTCGTCTCCCTCGTTTTGTGTCCCAAAACACACGAGCGCGTGTCTGTGTGTGCGTATGTGTGTGTGATGGGGTACGTTTTGGGAGAAAGAGGGGCACGGGATTCCCGTTCGACGAGGATAAGAATGTCTTCGAGAGAGGATATCGGGAATCCGGGTGACGCTGAGGAATGCGAATAAGAGGAAGGCTCTGCCGTTGTTTGTGGAAAGAGTCGGTGCGCGGAAGTCCCCGTGGCGCGGCGGAGGGCGGAGTGAGTGGGAGGAGTGAACGGTAGGGGAAAGATTGAATGGGGAGGGCGCGAGTAGGAGGGGGAATGTGGAAGATCCCGAAGAGGAGGGGGATGATTGAAGTTGAGGAGGTCGGGGGCGATTTGGTGTGCGTCGTGTACGGATATATAGTATACGTAGTAAGAGAGGCAGTGAGGTAAATGCAGTGACCGAGAAAAGAACTAAAAATTTTAACTTACGAGATTTTCTTAGTACAAAAGTATTAATTTCAGTGGTAATCTAAGTGGTCTGTTTCATATTCACTACGGCTGCCACGAAAGTCTCGCTATCGAATTCACAAGACATCAAGTGTGCAATATCGTGTTTTCGTGATAACAAGTGAGAAAAATCAATATCCAATGAACGATATGAATTCATTCGCCGAACCGAGTATTAGATACTGTTTTAACTATTTTCCATTGATGAAATGGAAGCTTGCATTTTTCAGATGATAATATAATGAATGAAATTATAAAATTTACAACAAACATTTCCTGAATAAGTTTGTAATAATCGATTTATCTTTCCCGAAACCATAATTGACCTTTGTTCAACCTGAAATGTAGACGTTATAAAAAACCTTGCACACACGAATCGATCACTATTATGATAACGTTTTTGTACACGAGTTACAAAAATAAGTGAAAAAACAATATTTTGCGACTGCTCGCCAAATATTTAACAAAACAGCAAAATCATTGTGAAAAAGTGGCAAAAATATGAACAGAAGATATATCAGTTATTGTATAAGGAAAAAATTTTCCAAGAACATTTTTTTGTCACAAGCCGTAAAAGAAGAAACCATGCAACGACTGGATGATATATTATACTGTGGTTTTTCTTCATATGTGCACAAAAAAACAAAGGATCACCTTACATGGGCATCAAGAGGGTAAAAAATAATAAAGTAGCAGTGACGGTAGCAATGGAGGAGTGCAGCCAATTCTCCATTTTATCTGGCAGAGAGACAGAAAAATCTACGAACGTCCTCGAAAGAATAATGGAGAATCCATCACCTTTATAAGTACCACCATATCTGCGAGAGTTGCAGTCTTCCAAAATCCCAGCTAAAATGTTTTCCTACCTCCCCCATCTACCACTCTTTCCACTCCTCCTCTCCACCCCCTACCTCTATTCGCTTTCCACAATTATCATCCGTTAAAAAATGGCAACTGCTTCTTTTTTATATTTTATCTTTCTTTGGTCCTTTGTGAAAAGATTCTAGGCATCATTCGTATTCTTGTCTTAGAAAATGCTGTAAAATACAACAATACCTAACCGTCGAACAGTTGAAAAGGTATTTAGAACTTTTTTAGAAAAATAAGCTTTATTCTCATTGTCCTTTCTCCTCACCGCAATTTACACTACACAATGCAAGTGTGCTGAGTATGAGGCCATAAAAATAAATGTAGTATATTCAATGCCCCAAGGAGTGGAAAAATTTCCCATTCAAATGTCTTCGTAGCCTAATTAAAACTACTTGAACTTGCTCGATATGAGTGTGCAGCCATTTCTATACTTTTAACTGAAAGCTACATTCAAATGGCTCAAGGGTTATAAATATATAAATAAAAATATATAAATATTTATTTATTTAGTCAATTATTATATAAATTAATAAAATACATGAGTCATTAAAAAACTGATGTATATAATATTATTATTATTATTGTATTGTTGTCATATTATTATAATATTATTATAATATTATTATTATATTATTATAATATTATTATTATACTATTATTATATTATTATTATATTATTATTATATTATTATTATTATATTATAATATATTATTATTATATTATTCTTATATTATCCTGGGAAACCATTACCGGCACAGGGGAAGGAACTGGCCCCCCTACCCTGATGTGTGAATTTCACACGCCGTCGGGCTTAGTACTGGGTGAACTCAACCATCACCTACCAAACCGACCTTCGGGTTGATTATTGTCTTCATGGTTTATATATTATTATATTTATATATTATGGTTTATATATAATAATTATATATATACATATTTAAAATATGTTGTACATGTTAATATGAAATAGCAAACGAAGCCACTTTTTAAAACCTTGAAAGGACGCTAATGTACGATGCAGTAGGCATACATTAAAAGGGAATTGTTGCCAAATCATAAAATGACTAATATAACGTATTGTACTCTTAATGTTAAATGGGTTAAGATATTTTTTGAAATGTCTTCTCAACATGTAACTGCTTTGAGGGAAATACAAACGGCTTCATTTGGCTTTGAAATACACTGGTTTCCTTAACCTCCATTTCAGATAAACTCTAATTCTCATTGTTTCGACCTTACTTCTCACTCTGAGCCTTCTAGTATTTTTAGTTTATAGCATGAACACCTCATTGACCTCTGAACACTTTTTCATAATTTAGTTCTATAAAAAAAGAGAAAAAGACGTTTAATTCGAATGGAATACACGTTTCTACCCGTCCAATTGGTGAGTTTCTGAGTTCGTTATTGTTCTAGATACTCCGATGGCGAGCATTGAGGAAGTCGGCAAGAGACGTAGGCGATGATGGTCTGTAAAAAGCTCTCTAAAGGTGCCCCCGGGAGGAAATTCATAATTCGCATTTATGACTCAAATCTTGAACATCGCTGCAGGCATTCGATCGGCGGAATGTTTGGGTCATAAAATATCGGACGTTATTAGAGAGAGCTAAATTCCACTCTGCAGGGGATGAGCTTTGTTCCTTCCAAGTGAGTCCCTTGGCGCAGACTTTTTCCACCCCCGGGCTGTGCTAACGATCCCTCGTATCGGAACGTCTCATGCAAAATTAAACATGAAAGAAGTCTAAGTAAAAATGGAAAAAATCTCAATTTTCAAAAAAATAGAGATAAAAAACTGCAACTGCTTCGTAGTCTCCTCTCATGGTTCTTTTTTTTTCCTTTCATCATCTTTGCCTCTTTAATGTTTTCCTTTATGAGGATCCCTCTTAAAAGTCATCCTCCAGAGGATGCCAACTTACTTTTTATCGACATGGGGTCTAGACATCCCTGTACCTAGAATGGCGGCCTTTATATTCTCATAATTTCTTTTTTCGTGATAATATTCATTCCTTTCCTAGTTGAAATTTTATGATTGAGAATTGGGAGACATTAGTCAACGTCTGGTAGGTCCTACTTAAACATAACAACAAGTCACTGATGCTGAGATCTTCTGAGTGCATTTGCTCCATCTGCTAACTGGATGTTGCATGATCAGCTGCTCGACAAGAGATGGGCAATGTTTTCGTGTACTCCGTAGAACATCACTTGGGTGCATGTTTAGATATAACCTAAAAGTGTTGAATGAACACGTCTAGATCTTCTACATTGAAACCAAAAACTTAAAGCACTTGGTTGCGACAAATGTCACGCGATGGAGGCGCCAGGGGAGAGGACGCTATCAAGGGCGAGGGAGAGGAGAAAGAGATCTCGGGCGTGTCTTGTTTGCTCTGTCAACTCGCATGCCCCCTGAAAATTATACCTTCTACAAGATGAACGAAAATTTTAGACTACACAAGCATGTAGCAAAATTTTTTCCCAGACACGTTATTTCAGCTGTGACGTTTTATAGCTTAGTAGATACAATCATGTCGTGTGTGTTTGTTAACAACGATATATTTCACTCCTTTTCTGTCACTTTCTTCTACCACTAACCCAAAATTAGTTTTTCTCTCTAGGTATTTCATAATATGATCAGCTCGTATGAAATCTTCTGTTACACTTGCCCTTCAAATGCGTATTTTATCCTCCCCATTTCTTCTCTCGTCTCCTACCCTGCCTTTTTATCTTTTTCAATATTAATTCTACGTTGGATGAACCCGTTGTGTTCTAGAAGATACCACACACCTTCCAAAAGGCATCTCTGGGTGAAAATATGATATGTAATATTATCGTCAAGTTTTTGTTCAAAAATTACCTATCCTCTGCATATTCTTTATTTGGTAAAGTTCCTTAATTATTTCTTAGGGCAAGAATACTATTTTTTTTATACTTTAGATTACCTTCTGCTACCCCTTTGGAATTTTTCCACACCTTGATTGCATACGATTTTTACACTTGTTCTTTTTGAAACTATCCTCACTGATTTCTTTTACTTATTACCAATCACAGACTCCTTTTCGTAGCCCGGATTTGGACTCAAAAAGGACGGAATGGTATAAATACCTTTAGCCGTAATATATGGGGGGAGGGGGTTGGCACAGGAAAGTGGAGAAGAAGAATGACGGTTGAAATAAATCTTCCACGCAGAGATATAATTACAATAAATTTTTAAACTATCATTTATGTTTGAAATTTTGTCATTTATTTCTAAACGTTCCCTGCAACTATCTAAATGGACGTATCTTTACCGTTTGGATGTGGGTACTTCCAAACCATTTTCATTGTCAGCTGATCACCGATGAGCGGTAAAGTTAATCGATTCCACAAACGTCCCGCTATGTATATGATTTTTCTATCTTTCTGACCGTGGATTATGTTGCTCGTGTTCGACAATTGTTGGACTCGACTGAGTATAAATATGAACTGCACTGAACTTGTTGTCTTTTGTTGCGTTTCACATTGTTACAGGAGATTTAGCGACGAGCAAAGTGTGCGCAAAGCTCGTGCCCAAGATGTTTTCCACAACGCGCTATGAGTGCGCGAGTTCCTGGCCAAACACCAGGTGCCAACGCCGCCCCCCCAAGCATGACGTCACCCCAGCAGACTTCTTTTTTTCTTTCGAATTAAGGCAGCCCTGAAAGGAACTCATTT
Organism: Hetaerina americana; assembly: GCF_022747635.1. Classification (NCBI taxonomy): domain Eukaryota; kingdom Metazoa; phylum Arthropoda; class Insecta; order Odonata; family Calopterygidae; genus Hetaerina; species Hetaerina americana. Next base: position 4,043,425 of record NW_027287008.1, on the reverse strand, counting down.
TTCGTCCATAGAAGAGGTCCAATCAGTCATGACGAAGACCTTGCGAGAGGTCCCCGAAGACGCCTTCTATGGCGCGTACCGGTCATGGCAGAGCCACTGGAAAAATGTGTAGAGGCCCAAGGATAGTACTTTGAAGAATCTTAAGAGTTTGTGCAAATCTTTTCCATAAATTAATTAAAAAACAATTGTATTACTTTCGGATCGCACCCTGTATTAGTACAAAATTTGTATCCATTTTATGGAAATGTGTTATGGGAACAAAGACTCCTTCGTCATATTGGAAGCTAAGCGCATTTTTACTATTTTGCTAAATCAATAATATTGGCATTCTCTTCATTTTTTCCAGAAAGGAGGATGATCAAACAACTAATATTGCCTGCAAAATAAACTATGCCTTTTAAAATTGGTGGAAGAATGCCAAGTGTCGGATGTTTCTTCTCCATAGTTTGACTTCGATGGATGGCCCTTCCGATAGCTTATATATTTGTTTAGATTTTGTATGGTTAAATTGAGGATTTGGGACGACTCTTTTGTTTTATTAAAATTTTTCCGTTTCCTAGAATTTTTGTAAAACCTTTGATCAACATTTTTCTGCTATTTATCTTTCCACGTGCCTCTAAAGTTAAGATTTAGAAAGAATTTGAGATCTCAATGAAACTATTTAACTACTCTTACTGCCATAAATATTTAGTTAAGTCTATAACATTTGATTCAGTACAAATTTAATTGATAATAATCGAAAACGTAATATTCGTTTAGCTACGATTCGACGGTTTCAAAAGTACTCTATTCTTCCAGGGAAATATTGCCCCAATTAATAATACTATTTTATATATAGGTAATTTGTTTCTTGGGAATGTTTTAAATGAAACGCCGGTCAACCGTCAAGGATCCGACGGGAATAATGAAGGGTGCAATTTTAATCCACCTTTTCCTCAACCAAGTGCTTTTTTGTAACTCCTAATTTTTTATTAACAAGCACAATTACATCATGGATGATTGCTCGCACTTGACTTGACGGTTTTTTTTTCATGTCTTCCCTTAAAATTCAAAGACATTTGTATAAATGACTCAAATCAAATGAACAGAAGATAACGTATTAGCCAAGTTGAATTAAAATCCTGATTTAATAAATGGCAAATAATTACAAACAAGGCCGCGTCGGTGAGAATTATCGGTCAAGAGAAAAATCTTCAAGTTCAAGAAAATGGCATTCCTCTACAAAACTCTACGCAAGTGTTCCATTAAGTGGACATTCACTCGAATGGATCTGTGTCCGTTTAAGGTTATATGAGTGCTATTTTACAATTTTGTTCTGATTTTTTCTTTTGCGAAAGCTTATGGGTAATATTAGATTTTGAATATTCTGTTTATTTTTAAGATACATGTAAAGTTTTTTGGTAATAGGCAGACTGAAAGACTGTTTTTCATAGCATCACGTATATTTTCAACTTTTAAACCAAGCTTCAATTTTTTAAGTCCGTTATGAGACTTATACGTCTGAATAACATCTATGCCTAATCCGGTTGTACTATATGAACACCTCCCTCTGTTTTTCGTATTTACTTCGTAATAGTGAATTATGATCCCACAGTAAAGAGGATTTATCATTTTTATAGAAATTATCCAAAATAAACTTTCGCAAATGATGCGTTTTAAAGGTACCCAACTAATAATGGAACGACTGATACCATATTAAACGATGGTAATTTTCAATTTTAATCCAAAACTGCATTCATCAGGTAGTTTCACACATCTCAAATACCGACTAAGAAAAAATGTTGATATTAGTAAACTTTGTATTTTTTCGACGTGCTTTTCCACGTTCACCCCTTCACTTTTATTCTGTCCCATCGTTACAGATCTTGTTTGTTTTTGGCGCATCAATACTCACCTCGTGTTTTGGAAGGAAACTTGCGATTCCCGTGGAGCATTGCAAATTGACATGGCTTCGCACTGAAACCCTAGCAACGCTAACGACTGCGAAAACTAAATGGAAACTTGTCCTCCTGCCGTCCACCCTGCTGTTCAGAATTTGACAATTAGAATTGCCTACCTCTCCAGAGCCTCCAGAGGCCTGGAAACACCCACCCGAACCCTAATTTCCTTTGTCTGCGCGCGAATTTTCGCAAGACCAGCGAACTCCAGTTCCACAAAAACATTGCTTCGGCATTCGCTTCACGCCGTGCAATGGTTTTCGGGGAAATTCCAATTGCCGCAGCGTGAAGTTTGCGGAACCTAGTGTCCCGTAGACGCGCGCTTATTGTGAGAAGGTGGTGCGGGGGGAGACTTTGACCGCCACGAGAGAGAGAGAGAGAGAGAAAGAAAGAGGGTTGGTTGTTGTGCTCTGATTTGACTGACACGGCGAGTGTCGGGGCCGAGGCAAGAGAGGAGACGCGGACGCGAGGGACGCAACAATGCGGACGATGCCCGTCCGTCGCCCGGCGAGAGCAATTACATTGCGAGGTGGGCATTATTCCCGAGTTGAATGACGGCGGGCGAAGAGGGACACTTGGAAAGGGTGGATGGGAGAGCGCCTGGGCCGAAAACTTCGGCTTCGTACGAACCGAACGAGTTAGGGCAGGTGGAGATGAGAAAATGACGGTTGGAGTAGGGATTCAAGGAGTCAAATGTTTAGAGGGATGCAGAAATTTAGATGGAGTATTGCTTGGTGGAAGGATAATAGAATTTACGGCCAAAATTATACCGCTAACTTTCTTCTGACCTTTGTTGATAGCTGAGAAAGAATTTACCGTTATTTGCTATAATTCAACGCATAAACTCGTGTGAACTTTCAGAATTTAAAACACACTTTTATTTTTTCCATTACAAGGAAATTTAAATAAACAGTAGCTTCGTGATCTATGCTGATTAGTATTTGCTATGTAACACAAAAATGTTAAATATGAATGAAAGAACTGAAAATGTAAACCATGTTATGGCAATGTTTCCCATTTCCCGGGAGACAGGGAGTCCTTGCGCCACCGTGATAATTGATGGAACTACGAATCCCTGCAAACATTTCTCATTTAACGAAGGCATGATTATATACATAAAAGACAATGTTAGATTTACGAGACGTTTAAACAGGCAGACAAAGGAAAAAATTTCTTGCAACACAATAAAAAAATGTGAACCTAAAATGTTTTTTTTAATTTGATGTTTGGTCCAAAATGCTGCATCATAAGTTATCTTTTGATGCCGATAATAACAAAAAATCGCATATAGCAGCCGCAGTGTGGCATTCATCCTCGCTTGAAAAGGAAGAATACTTATTTCACTCGGGTTCCCGTCGTCACGAGTGACCTCGCCCAGGGACAAAAGGAACGCGAAAGCCTAGCATTTCCTGCTGCGCCCGCACTACCTACCCTTCACAATTCTCAGAGAGAAGAGAATGTGTAGGAAGTATGCCGAAATGGAAGAGACAGTAGACATGGAGAGACACAAAAGGAGCCAGGAAAAGAAAGGTGGGTGGGAAGAGGGAAACAGAGAGAGAGAGAGAGAGAGAGAGAGAGAGTGAGAGCGAGCGAGTTTAGTTTGAGGCAATAACGTTGATGCAGATGGGCGAAGAGGATCCAGGAGAGGTGGCGGAGGGGGGGGGAAGTTGAGAGGTGCATATGGCGTGGCCGGGGGTCGGACGGTGCTTGGGGGTGGAGGCAGTGGGGTAGAGGAGGCGCCTTTGTGCGTGGGCGGGAGGAGGCGGGGGTGTTGCGGGGACTGTGTGCTGCGGGGAGTGAGGAGGATCGCGGGGGCGAGGGGAACGGCTAAGGGCGCGGAGATGGAAGGGAAATTGCGGAGATCGGCGTCGTCATGGCAACGGGCAGGGTAAACTGTGACGGAGGGAGACTGACAGGGAGGAAAGTGGAGAGTTTGATGTTTTTCGAGGGCGTGGGGAAGAGGATTTGGGGGGGTGGGAGGGAGACTCCGAGGGTGGGGATGGGACTTCCCCGGAAAGGGGAGAGGACGCTGGGGGTGTGTTTGGGGGAAGGGGTTGGAAGAGGGGGGGGTTGTTGGGTTTTGCTGTGGGAGCGAGTGGAAGGGAGGTGCCAAGGGGAATTTCGCCCACCCTCGTCCACTTTTGCAGGGGATTCGTCGGCTAGGGGGGGATGAGAGGGTGGAGGGATGGGGAGTGTTTGATTTCGGCGTGGGCGAGAGGCGGGGGAGGGATAAGACACCGAGGGGGGGTGTTGGAGGAAGAGAGCGTTGTTGAGGGAGGGGAAGGCTCTCCCTTCGGGGAGGGGTGAGCCAAGGAGCGAGGTTAGGACGCGGCGGGAGGGGTGGGGAATTTTGAAGGAGGTGGGGGCGCGTTGTTTCCCCCGCCCATCCCAGGGGCGCGGAAGAAGGAAGTTGGGCCACCATATACCCTTGTGTGTGTGTGTGTGTGTGTCTATCGAATGGAGGATCCCTTTGAAAGCTTTCGGGATGGAGTGCGCCGGGCAACACTCGCCCTCCCACCCACGACTGATGACTTACTTTAAGTTCGTCCCTAAATATTCATTCGCCCCTCGACCAATCAGAGGCGAATTTGCGCCCCTTTGATTTGTTACAGTCCCTGTTTCACCTTGCTTTGATTGTCGAAGATTCGGAGTCTCAACTTTGATTGGCCGAATGTGACACGAAACATTCGAAATGCTTTTGTGTGTATTCTGTGCGATTAGAGAGAGAGAGAGAGAGATAGAGAGGGCCCCTTGGCCGCTTGGGCGGTACACTTTACTCGACTCCTCTCCTCTGACGCAAACCTCGAATATCCGGATATGCCTTTGATTGAAACGAATAATATCTCTTGAAAGATTCAATTCGCATGCTTTGATCAATTTTTCAGGTTCAAAATGCTTGTTCCACACCCTATATATTTCTTCTGCTATCTTTGTTATTATTTTCAATTTTTGTATGGAGAATTCCCTGAGCGGATGACACATGAAGGTATTTTCAAGTTAAATAAATATAACTTTACATGCTCGGTTTCATTATCAACCATTTTTAAAAGAAAAAGAGCGTTAAGGTTCAGCGTAGTCAACCAATGATAGTGATAAAATCGTTTTTCTCTGTTAAAGTAGCAAACGTTTTTTCAAAATAGAATTACTGTCTTGCCCTTTGTTTGCGCGCCAAGGGCTGTAATTGACCTGCATGACTGAAAGTAATAGCTTTATAAATTTTTCTCCGATTCCCTTGGCCATATTTTGAGTTTTAATGTTGTTTAATACATAAAATGAATATTCAATGAGACCTCAGTTTGCTGAGTGGTTCGATTACTATTTTCACAGTGACGCAACTACATACGTGTACTAAAGGTCAGAATCACAAAGTTAAATGGGTCCCACATATTAAAATGAATTCAGGAACACCTGTTTTCATGGCATCTAATTATATCAATTGTATTACAGATTATTCCACCTAAAATATATTCATATTGATGCTTGGTGCTTAATTGAATATTCACGTCCTTATATTTCAATGGCTTCGCCCTGTCCTTTGAAGCATATATTCTATTTCGTTTAATAAAGCCACCTTGATCATATATTCGTTCATTCGCGTTAATTAATTGCACACATTAGATACATTTGTCTCGCTCTCCTCTATTTTACAGGGCTTAATATATAGAGTTTTTATTGAACTCCTCTTATATGTTTTCATTTTTTTCCTTTACTTCCCTGTCTACGTAAATATTCCCTTCCTTTATCATATTTATCGGTATAATACGCACACCAACATTTCTAGAATATAATTGAAAATATGAGAATATCAACGGAACAGACACATTCTCTAATAACGATTTATCTCATTATTATGCTTTGGATTTGCAAAGCTACTAATGCGCATGAAAAGCATCGCTGATTTTCTAATTGACAAAGATATTATTTTTGAAAAGGTTTCATCTATGTTGGTAGAAAAGATGGATTGAGAACTTTATATGATTGACGAGGTGATGTTGAAGACTGGGAGAGAGAGGAGAACGTTGGGTAAACGAGGAATGGGAAGAAATAGGATAGGCATGTTGGATGGAATGAATGAAAGAAAGCAGTATGTGGAATTGAAGAGGGACTTACTGTAGTACCCTATTTCAGATTATGTTTTTAGTTAGGAGAGGGTTAGGTTTAGAGGGTTGTATCCATCTAAAACCCACTTTCGCCGGTTCGAATACAAATAGCACATCTGCACGTCAATATATAACCGTTCCGGCTGGTACCACTTCATTTCGCTCTTCTAAGCGACCGATTTAAAGTTATGGACGAAGTATCATTCACTATGGATGGAGTCCACGGGTCAATCAGTTAGCCATCGAGGAGTGAGACATGGGCTTCATTGTAGGGGCCAACAGACGCCCTTCTGCAGCACAGACGTATGCTCAAGGTGTACGAATTGTAAGACAGGATGCAGACATGAAATCAACCTTCAGGTCTCCTGAGCGGATTCCTCTCTCATGATGGGAATTCATTCTCTCTCTGAACAAGCATGGGTTGGAATACTTGACGTGGGGTCATTGGGGATACCTCTACCGAGACCCATATCACTCAAACCTTAATGAATAGTTTTTGATTGGATAAGCCAATCTATCAATTATCCCTGCAAACTATCGGCTCGCGGGCTTCAAGTCATTGTGGACGTCAAATTATGGCAACCTGCCCTCTTCCAGGAACATTTTCAGCTCACACAAATGTAATTAGCCCATGAATACATTATGCCCAAGGATTTCTTTTGATTTTAAAGTGCGCAAAGTTTGATCGGGTGCAAATGCATACTTCACACCCACTCCCTGATGCTCTTCCTGCTCCCGACCTGGGGCCGGCAGGGCACCCGCCGCCTTAGGGGGTGGAGGGTGGGAAAGTGGGAGGGGAGATGGGCGGCGCACAAGTTGGGTCTGCAAAGGGATGCGGGGTAGCTGGGGAGGGAAGAGAGAGGTTAGGGGAGGGAGCGGTGTGTACGGATGGGGTGGGGGACTTGAGAGGGGGAGGAGGAAATTGCGAATGCGGGGGAGGGGAGGAGCGGGGTTGCCAAGGGGAGGGGAAAGCGTAAAGGAGCACAGAGAGAGAGAGGGAACAGGGGATTGTTGGCAAGGGGTAGGAAGGGGGTGACGGAGAGGGAGAAGGGGTGGCGTGAGAGTGAACTCGGTACGATGTGGCGAGGGTTGAATGGCACACGGGGTAGTTTCGACTGTTTCGCTGAAAAGGAGGGTGGAAAGGTGGGCCATGCGACGGGGGGAAGGGGGGTTTGGAAGGGGGAAGCGCCGAGAGGGGGCACTTGGAGTTTCGTTGGGATTCACTCGAAATTCGACAGGGGTTGGCGAAGGGAATGAGAAATGGATAGTGTGGATGAGAGAGGGTTTTCACTGCTGGTGGATGGTGGGGAGACAAAGGGATATTGCCTTCCAGAGATGCCATTGCCGGCATTGAATTGTCGCAGGGAGGAGCATGTGAATCGATCCTTGATACCTATCAGTATGGTTTTATTATATGAGTATTTGGGCTCTCTTATGGTCCAGCTACACTAACACAATTCAAGAACATTCATCTCATGATTCCCTAAACTTCACGTCCAACGTCCTTCCAACCTTTGGGAATGCCGGTGGACTCGCCTTTTATTGGCGTAGTTGGCTCGCAACGTCATTTTCCCACGACATGAAGCTGTTCTTCGGAAAATACAATAACCGTAAGAAGGTTTTTCCACAGACGGCCGTTGGATATATCAAATGATTCAATTTGCGGATTAGATTAATCCAGATGATGGAATTACTCGTACATTAATTTAGGATGAATTCCAAAACCAACCCGGCTCTCGGATTACTATCAAATTAAAGGGGCAATATTGCTGGGTTTGGAAAAACAAATAGCTTTTTGCTTCCATTTGGATAAAGTGCATGAAAGTGCCCTTGCTGTGATACACAAAACCAAATTATTGGAAATCCGATGCTTATCATTAGAATGAATTAATTCAAGATACGCTTGAATAACAATCATTATCGTCATGGTAACATAATCATTGCATCATTTTGGAAATGATGGGTAATAGAAAAATGTATGAGAAATTTAAAATGCCTTCAATCTTGAAGATTAGTTCGTGTAGGCTAAGACTTAATTTTAAGTATAGATTCCAGCATGAGCTCACCATGCCCGGGCGCCATACACGAGAATCGTGGTATTCACTTGATCCTTAAAAAATGAAATTAGCCCACAGCAAAATAAAAATGGCGCCTTGTGGAAATTCCGCTACGGATTCACTTACAAAATTTTGCATCGTCTATGTTCTACTGGCGCGTAATCCACAAAATGAAGTCAAGGGAGTTTGAAGTTGTTTAAATTACAGACACAGCCATGTAGGTAACACATTGTATTTTACTTTAAATAATCTATATTTATTAAACAAAATCCCAAATTGTGTTAGTTACACCACTTATAACTCGAGAACAGCAGAAGCGATTTTAATATTATTTGGTTTTTTCGATACGACTCAGCCCAGAATAACAGAGTAACCATTAAAATATCGTAAAAGTATCGTATTGTAAAATATTTTATCGTATCGTCAATTTCAAAGATATTTGGTTTTTTGGATTCGTCTCAGCCCAGAATAGCAAAATACCCATCTAAGTATCGTTATAGTATCGTCTCGTAATATCGTATCGTAAAATATCGTATCGTCCCGTATTCATAGAAGACATTTCAACGTCGGAAGCAAGGTGACGTGGTTCCCGGTCATCCAAATGTGCGTCCTACTTTGCTATATTTATAAAATTCATCCGAAGAATGCTGAACGCTTCTATTTGCAGTTGTTACTAGTGAATGTTCGAGGGCCAACATCGTTCAAATCACAGCAATCTGTTAATGGTATAGTGGACACAACATTTCGTGCTGCATGTCAAAAGCTCAATTTGCTTGAAAACGATAATCATTGGCACGCAATAATGGCTGAAGCAACTATTTCTGCTTCTCCAAGTCAGATACGCACATTATTTGCTATCATCCTTTCGACATGCTTCCCATCCAATCCACGTGACCTGTGGAACAAATACAAGGATAACATGTCACAAGACATTTTACATCGAATTCATGTAAGTTCAAGAAATCTCGATGCTGAGTTAAATGAGGAGATGCATGACCAGGCTTTGCTGTTGATTGAAGACATGTGTTACCAAATGTGCGGCAGCTTATTAGTGAAGATAGGAATCGCCAGATCGTGGAATGAACGACGCGTTTAATCGAGAATTGGAACTTGAACGTGAATATGATCGACATGAATTAGACCAATCAGTTCAAACCGATGAACCCCGGCTGAACCCCCAACAGAAGGAAGACAATAATACATTAATGAAGGCAATTGATGAAGTAAATGGTGGCTTATCTTCTTCTGGCATAGCGGCCACATTGTTGGAAGGATGCCGTAAGGCTTATTCAGCGCGTAAGTTGCCGTTAAACCTACAAAATTCGGAACAAATGATATGCAAAATTTCGGAACAGTCCGCAATAGCCAAAATTTTAGTAGCATCTAAAATCATATGGAACGAATGCTCGATGGCGCATGAACGCGCATGGGAAGCACTTGACCGGACATTGAAAGATATGCGCAATGACTCGAAATGCTTTGGTGGCGTACTGATTTTACTCTCGGGTGATTTCCGCCAAACAATGCCAGGCATTCCAAGATCGACGGCTGCCGATGAAATCAACGCTTGCCTCAAATCATCAATTCCGTGGCGCTATATGAAGAAACTTCAACTGACAACAAGCAAGAGAGTTGCATTGTTGACCGATCAATCTGCCGAGGATTTCTCCAAGCAATTGTGGACTATCGGTAATGGCCGTGTTCCTGTCGACGAATTGAGCGGATTGATTTCATTTCCGCGGAATTTTTGCAATTTCGTTTCATTGGAAGATGAATATAGATTAAATAAAGAAAATGTCTCTCTGAAAAGCCATCGTAATACTTATTTTTGTAGTTTTATTGAATTTTACCTCATATTATTATAACAAGTCAAATATGATTAAAAAATTTATACAGCCGTTCTTGATTTATAAATGGTGTAACTAAACTGCTCATCGATTATTAGGCGGTACGAAATTCGACGGGGCAGCTAGTATATATATATATATATATATATATATATATATATATATATATATATATATATATATATATATATATATATATAATAATTATTAAAAACTTATCGTTATTTTTATTAATTAAAAATTAAGTTTAGGCTAACTCAGTATACTTACTTCCCGCTGCAGTCTAGGAATTAATCTCAATGTATCGTCCAATGATGATAAAAGTTTTATATTCATTTCTCCTTTTTTTAATAAGTGTGACTAATAAGATATCTCGCATATCTCGTCACAAATGGTACGAACTAATAAATGACTTTCAAGCGTGGACCCATAAATTTCTAACGGAAAGTTTCATTAATTATAAAATAGAAATGAAAATATACTCCTTCTTTTTGTGAAAAAACTATACATTTGGATGATTTAAATTGGAATTATTTTTGCTACCTTTTTCTATCGCAATTCTACTAGAGTGACGAAGCAGCGGACTTCAGAGAGACTTGACTTGTAATGATGATTACTGTAATCCTTTTCACGCTTTTACGGGATAATTCCGTTTTTATTGGCAAAATTTTGATATTATGAATGTAATAGATTGAGTTGAGTTCTGGTAACGAAGCGGCCATCTAATCCACCTGAAAGGTATATAGCAGGGGATAACAAAGCTACTTGGAGGAAACTGGAGAGGGCAAGGAAAGGACATAACAGGGAACGGATAAAAGAAAATGCTCGAGATAACTAAATAACTTGTTTTTTCAAAACACAAGCTTTTAATTCCATAAATGAATCCATATTTGGTCCCGTCTATTCGTAAAATGTCCTTAGGAAATATTTGATTAAAATGTATTGATTCTATAGACTGTCTTTTTTAATTTTCAATAAATGACTGTTTTATCCACGCTAAAATAATTTATGTTTAGTAAGTGTCAGATGTTCATATTAATTTTATATCCATTTTGTATTTATTTTCTATTTTTCATGAAAATATATCACATTATTGCTGCTAAAAGTGTTATCGAAAAGTGAAAATTAGAGCTTAAAATTATTTGGTGAAATTACAGCGTAGATCTGTACTTATGCCTATTAAGCCTCCCCTTACTTTTATAATAATCAGTACAGGTATTACATGCCTCCAAAAAATAATTACCTGAAATTATTATTTCCGTTTCTATTTAAATGATTCATAAATACAGCATATTAATCAATATTATATTTTCTGTTCTTCCTTTAAGGGTAGGCTATGGATTGACACAAGCTATTCAATGGTACAATAATACATTAATTCCCTTTCCAAACAAAAAACACAACCTAACAACAGACACTAAATTAAGTCCCTCTTCAATTCCGCACACTGCTTTCCTCTCTTTATTCCATCCAACAACACTATCCTATTTCTGCCCCTTCATCGCTAGTCTAACATTCTCCCCTCTATCAGTCGTCAACATCCCATCCCTTATCAAAACGCCGTGAATCCATCTTTCCTACCTCCTTTTAATTTCTCCCAAAAATCCCCTCTCCTCCCCCACCATTCCCAGTACTTCTTTGCTTGTTGTTCTACGGTCCATTTCACCTTCTCCGTCCTTCTTCAAACCCATATTTCAAAAGGCTCCAATGTACACCTATCGCTTTGCGTCAGCGATGATGTTTCCGCTCCGATAATTACCACGTTCACTATCAAAGTTTAGGGGAGTCTTTTCTTAAAATCCTAGTCCAATGTTCCGTCATGACTATCTTCTCCTTATGAAAGTATCTTTGCTTAACACAGTTCTTTTCCTTACGTCCCTACTACGTTGATCGTTTTGGTCCCGAACACTCCTGAGGTAGGTAAACTCTTCCACCTGCACTCGTTAATGAACTCCTATTTTAATATTTAACTTAGCCTTTCTCTTTCTGAAAAACTACCTGTACACTATGTTCGTTTTTTTTACATTTATTCTCATCCCATGCATATCACACTTTTTTTCCAATTCACAAAGCATTGCTTGTAACCCCTTGGCTGACTGACTACTAAAGCTTGATCATCCGCAGCTTAACTGATTTTATCAAATCCCCATCAACACTCATTCCTTTATCTAGTTCCTCCATTGACTCTTTTACCATTTACTGCACATATTTGTTAAACAGCACATCTTATAATAGACACCCTTTGCTTACCTCTATTCCTGACACTTTAAATTTACATCCAGACTCTCCATCCGCCACTCAGCAGTCTTGAGCAGTCCTGAATCATTTACTGGTTGTGGTTCACTTGCTTATGCCCTTCATTCAGCTCTCATCGGCTGCAATACATTTATTAATTATACCGCACTACTATTTTCACCTTATCGAACACCTTCTCAAAATATTCAAAATAAACAAATACATACTGATTGTACTCGATGTTCCTTCCTATTACCTCATTACTGCTATGGCATCCGACATGTCTCTCCCCTTCCTGAGCCTAAATTGATCTCCCTTTAAATAATAATTTGCTCCCACTTCCATCCTCTTATTGATGATCCAAAATACCACCTTAGCTAAGTGCAAAATCAGACTTTTGTTTAATAGTTTTCACATATGGCCGTATATCCCTTGTTTGGGTCGGTTACTAGCATATCTGATGAAATCTTTCGTGCTACATTCTTTATTAATGTGGAAAATAAGTTTACAAAACACTTTTCTACTATTTCCTTGATCGTCAACCAGTTCTGCAGGAATGTAATCCATCCTCCTCGCCTCTTTTATTTCAATTCTCTTAATGCTCCTTCTCTCTCTCAATTAAGTATATCTAGCCCTAAAATATACCCATCTAAGTTATATTATTTTTTTATGTCTAATCTTTTTGGCGTGATACGTGCACCAAATCATCAGTTTATGTTTGTTTCATTTCTACAATGTATATTTCTTGGTTCATCCACATCCTGGAAGCTGAGCGAATGAATCATGATATTCCTAAACCTGTCCCTGATTAATAGAAAAAAATATAATTGATATTTCTGTGAATAAGCAAGAATCATCCACGTGTACTCATCCCTATTTTGTTTTTTGAACCAAGAGATCGTTACGATAAAAAAATTTATCATGCAGAGCTCTACTGTTCCCACCCCGAGGTAATTCCTTATCAAATGCTCCCTTCATGGGAAACCAGCAATTATCTTCCTCCCTGTGATTTCTTGATGGCATGTAGACCTGAACAATAATCGAGTTCGATGGTTCAGCTTTCACATCTAATAATGATATTCTATGATTTGCATTCTCTATGTTTACCTCGCTTCTTCCTACCTCTTGGTTTAACACTACCGCCACCTTTCGCTGACTCTCTTCTACTCCGCTCTATATAACTCTTCATAACTATCGCTCCAGTGATCCTCCCTATACTCCCATCTCACCTCGCACAGCCCTGAAATAC